>NC_083347.1:121106910-121423304 GCF_019175385.1 Lycium barbarum | reverse complement strand
AAGTATGGTTTAGGAAAATTGATGGAAAATATTGTGAGGACCGAAGGAATTATGGAAAATTATGGCCGAATCTCAGTTTTGAGTTGCCTACATATCTCGGGCTGCACGAGAATCAGGCCATGTGTAGTTCGAAAGTTTTTGTGGATTCACAATCTAGCGGGGGGTTGTAGACAGGTGACGAGAACGTTCAAGGATAGAACATATGCTTATAGCCTCCTAATTATAAATGTGGTGCACAACACACCCATAAGTAGGACTCTACTAGACACGATGTAAATTTCTCGAAACATGCCCCAGTGTTGAGTTATGGAGACGCTAGGGATGTAGAAAGGAATATGAGATTGTGAAAAGAGTTGATTGAAATAGAGTTTTAGTGGGAAATATGGAAGAAAATTTGACCTACGTGTCACGTGTTTGTGGACGTAAGCGGAGTCGAGTTCGAGAGTAGATCCGTGACCTTTGCTTGTGAGTTTGGTATTCCTCTTTAGCAAATTTGCCCCAGTTCACTGCGTAAGATAAAGTTCCACGTTGCGTTTCGTCTCTGCAGGTTGTACTTTCTGCCAAAACTGAAATTCATGTCAAAATTAGTAATAAAGTTGAAATTGTAAAATTATAAAGGATAGTAAATATGAGTGCGGGAATGAAGATGAAGCCGTGTGGCCAATGCTGTCTCTGGTTGTCAGCAGGGACTTGAATGAATGTGTGATGTGTATGCCGAGGATGTGATAATATTTCTAGTTGCATTTGCAGATGATAGTGATAAGGTCTCCGGCTGTCTTCCGGGACTCGATGATAAATGATATCTGCGAATTTTAAGGTAAATTCATTAAAGTGGTAAGGTAGATGATGAAATAAAGGAACGAAGTAAGGAGTAAAATAGGTGTATAACCGTTTGGCTTATGCGCGTGAGGCCGTGCAGCCGGGTGATGTCTCCGATGGTTGTCGGGACTCAATGATATGCTGATGAGGCTGTATAGCCAAACGATGTCTCCGGTTGTCTTCGGAGGCTCAATGATAATTCCTGTAAAGTTCAGGGTAAAGTTGTTAAAGTTGGTAAAGTAAATGATAAAGTAGAGAGTAAAGTCAAAGTGTAGCCGTCTGGCTTATGCGTATGAGGCCGTGTGGCCATGCGATGTCTCCGGTTGTCTTCGAAGACTTGATGATATCTCTCCGGTTGTCTTCGGAGATTTGATGCTGATTCCCGTAAAGTCCAGGATAAAGTTGTAACGTGGATGATGTCTCCGGTTGTCTTCGGAGGCTCAATGATAATTCCTGTAAAGTTCAGGGTAAAGTTGTTAAAGTTGGTAAAGTAAATGATAAAGTAGAGAGTAAAGTCAAAATGTAGCCGTATGGCTTATGCATGTGAGGCCGTATAGCCGAATGATGCTCCCGGTTGTCTTCGGGGACTTGATGCTATGTCTCCGGTTGTCTTCGGGGACTTGATGTTGTTCCCTCCGGTTGTCTTCAGAGACTTAATGTTGATTCATGTAAAGTTCAGGCGAAATGGTTAAAACAGATAAAGAAGGTAATAAAGTATGTAGTAAAGCGATAGCACAGCCGTTTGGCTGATGAAGTCGACGCTATCGCAACAGGCTGAATTAATGACGCGTAATCCTGATTTGATTCGTCTTTAACCTATAAAACAGGTATATTCGTTAATGAAGTCATAAAGTTGTTTTGATAAAATAAAATTAAAGATAGAGTTTAGAAATAAAGCCGTTTGGCTTTTGAGGCGAGGCCATATTGAGCCAGATGATGCTTTTCGGTCGTGATAGACTTGACTGTTGATCTCGCGGTCTTTTAATTCCTGCACTCAAAGAAAAATTCTTAGTTTGGGAGGGGGAAGTTGATTCGTGTTGACTCCAAGCTTGGCTTTGTTGGCGCTCCATTCATCCTGTTTGTTTGGATCTTGTGGCCTCTGTTTAAGCCTCGGTAGATGAACAGTAGTGAAATAATTGAAAGAAAGTATTTCATTTGAAAGGTGGGTATGTAAGTATATGTATAAGGAAATGTAATTATACGTATATAAGTTGTGAAATATGTATATGTAAATGTATGTATGTATGGAAAGATATATATGTAAATGTATATATATGTAAGTTGTAAAATATTCTGCCAGCTTCGGATTGTGATACTTCTAAAGTAATTGGTCTATAATACTTCCTGTCTGATAGCCTTAATCTTGTCGATGCACAATTGTTCTTTTGTCTATATCTTTTCAAAACATGCCCCAGTTTTGGGTTCAGAAGGGTATACTAAACCTATGCTATGTCGTGACCGAACCTTGTATAGGTTGCCTACGTATCCGCCAAGGAATCAGGTCAGAACGTAGTTCGTAGAATACATAAAGTGGTCTGAGTTTTCTAATAAAGGGACCGAACCCGATCTGGATTGCCTACGTATCCCACCAAGGGAATCAGGTCAGCGTAGTTCTGTTATATAAATGGTAAAAGATTTGTTGGATTTTATCTAGGTGTGACGGATCTATATGTTAATAGTCTACGAATCCTGCCGAGGGAAATCAAGCTCTGTGTGGTTTTCTTTGTGTAAGGACTTTGGATTTTCTGTTATAGCGCAACCGAACCCTATGTGGGCTGCCTACGTATCCCCCAAGGGAATCAGGTCAGCGTAGTTCGTACGCAAATGGGAAAAATTCTAACCTAGTATGACCGAGTCCCTATGTGGGCTGCCTACGTATCCACCGAGGAATCAGGTTAAGCGTAGTTCGCAACTAAAGGAAAGGTTGCAAACTAGGTTGTCTAACCTAATGTCGTACTTTGATTTCTTCTTGAATTGCTAGCTTTTAGGCTTATGTTATCACCTATCGGCTATTTTAATTTCTCGAGTGGAATCTTGTCTTGTCCCCTAGTTTCTTTGTTACTCTCTCGGAATGTGTGTTGTCTATTCGTACATTTCATGTCACAATCGTAGAGTTGACAGTTTTGATAAATAAAGTAGAAAATAGATGATTAAGAAAAATCAGAAATTCATTCATAGTTTTGCAATTCAAGCTTCCACAAGGTGAAGCAAAACAAACTAAATTTTGAGTACGGTTCAAGCATCAATAAAAGAAAACAAGTTCACTACATGTTCATGCTACCAAGGCTCCCGACGGATCGAGGACGGAGTACAAGTCCAATTCTTCAGAGTCTTTCCTGGTTCGGCGCCCCATATTGTCAGTGCCTTGGTGTTGCGAGTAGTTGTATTGGATTGTTCCCACGAGAGCGACAAAGTTGTTGATCTGACTCTTTCCGCACTAGACTCCTCTAAATCTTGGCATTTCCGTGAGTAGGCAAAGGATTGTTGACCACATTGGGCTTAGCTTCAGCGAGCTGAATTACTCCTTCCTTAATCAGGGCTTCGATTTTGTTTTTAAGCCCATAGCAATCTTCAGTGGCGTGCCCAACAACTCCAGAGTGGTATGCGCAGCTTTTGGAACCATCAAACCATTTTGGGATAGGCTCGGGAATTTTTCCTTCAATCGGTTGTATTATGCCTGCTGCTTTCATTCTTTCGAACAATTGAGCCAAGGGTTCAGCGATCTGAGTGTAATTACGGGTGTTTTTGGTGTCAGGGTTTGGACGGGCTCTAGGTATAGTATGTGGTCGATTTTGGTAAGTTGGAGCTTGGTTGGGTTGATACGGGCGTGGGTTTTGATGCGGAGGCGCTCGGGGTTGGTAGTAGTTTGCTTGGGTGTTTTAAACGGGGTAAGGAGGTAGTGGAGCTTGGTAGGGTTCAGGGTAGTGGTAAGGGTGGAAAGTTTGTTGTGGGTGGTTAAAATATGGAATGGCTTGGCTCGGCTCATGTCCTTGAGCGTTCATGACTGCAGCGACATCTTCCTTCTTCTTTTTAATCCCGTCGATAGAACCAGATTGTATAGCTTTGTTCATTGCTTGTAAAGCAATAAGATCCTGAATTTTCCCCGATTTGATTCCTTCTTCCAGTGCTTCTCCCATTCGAACAACTTCTGTGAATTTTTGTCCCATCATACCTATCATTTTCTCGTAAAATATGCCAGCCTGGCATTCAATGAAGGTAGCAGTCATTTCCCTATCATTCATCGGAGGTTGAACCCTGGCTGCTTCTGACCTCCAACGTAACGCATATTCGCGGAACGTCTCAGTTGACTTCCTGGTTAACTTAGTCATGTAAACTCTATCTGGTGTGATATCGGTGTTAAAACTGAACCTGTCCATAAAGTCTTGCGCCATGTCACTCCAACCACGCCATTTACGGACATCCTGTTGTGTATACCAAGTAAGTGCTTCGCCAGATAAGCTTCTTATGAAGAGCTTCATCCTTATGCTCTGGTCTCTGCCCACTCCAACCAGTTTGTCACAATAAGCCCTTAAGTGTGTATGAGGGTCGCCTGTTCCATTGAATGTATCAAATTTTGGCGGTTTGTAGCCTACGGGTAAATCGACGTCAGGTTGGACACAGAGATCTTCATATTCTACACTCTTAGTTCCTCTAGCAACTTGAAGGTTCCTCATTGCTTCTTTGAGACTGTGGATTTCTTTTAGCAACATGTTATCTGCCCCTGCCTTTGCATCCTTTTCCATTTCTTCGCACTGATCTACTTCGGGTTGGAACCTGACCGTTACTGGGTTGGTAAAGGTTTGTGTTTCTGTGGCATATACCGGAGGAACATATTGTGCATTTGGGGTGACAAAGTGTGCCCCGTGCATATGCTGGGTTGGATAAGTTTGGACGATGGGGGTGTTTTGGACAAGAGGTGGTGTGTTATAATTGGTGTTTATAGGTGGTTGATTTGGTGGGTTTAGAGGAGTGGTCGTGGGTAGTGGATTAGTGTTGGTGGGTAAAGGAACATAGGGAGTATGAACTAGCGATTGACTTGGTGGGTTGACGGGTGGTGGATTATGAGTAGCATAGGTAGTGTAGGTGGGTGGTTGATTTTGTGGGGGAGTATAGCTAGTGTAAGTGGTTGGTTGACTTTGTGGGGGAGTATAGACGGATGTTGGATTTTGTGGATTTGCGGGGGTGATCGGAGGTAAGTTGTTGTTGGTAGGTGCATTGTTTTGGGGAGGAAAATGCTCAGGAACTGGGGATTCGAGTGATGGGAAACGAGGTGGTTCTGGTGCAGTATTGCTAGGTTCAGAAGGTGAATTTTGGAGTGTGATGGATAAATTGGTCAAGTCCCTAACCCGATTTAGTTCTCCACGTAGATTCTCAATTTCTTGAGTCAGGCGGGCGATATGTTCATCCCGTTGAATAGCAGTTCCATGTTCAGAAGTTTCAGGCGGATCGCTAGCGATCACGAGGTTTTCTACACCAGTTGGAACAGGTGCGGCCGGATCAGACATAGTAATTTCATTTCCTTGGACAGCCCAACTACGTTCAGGTAACGATGACGTCTTTGACCTCGTGATGTAAGGATGGTCGGCCATCGAGCGTCAACACGAATCAACTCTCTGTTCGGGAATAAGATAAAATAGACATACAGTATAAACGATGTTAATCTCATGAACATATCTAGGTAAAGTCATTATCACGTAAAGTCAAGTAAGTCATGTAGCAAATAATTCATCAAATAGAGTCAAACAAGTTGTCAAACAAGCATATCAAGCAACAACGTGTCCTAACATGCATGTGACCTCTTTGTGCCAGAGGTAGGCCTAACGTTTGTTTGAAGGGTAAAGTGTGCCATAATACGTCATCCCGTTGCTTTGATTAAACGAATTCTATTTCCCAAAATAAAGTACAAGATAATGTAATATTTATTACATGTCAAATGAATACAACATAAAGTGTTTCCTAATCTAAATAAAGTAAATAAAATTTCTATTTCTAACTTCTAGGTCCATTTGTGATACCCTTGATCTTCGTCATTTGTTATATTCCGATGCATACCTGTCATAGAAATGTTAGTCACCCCCTCCTTTCTAAAGTTTAATTAATTAGAGCAAATAGTCAATATTTAGGCACAGTTATCCTTCAAACATGCATATAAAGTATGATTGGTGTCACTTGGGGTCGTGAACCCGCTTGGACGTTTGGACAAAGTCATCTAATGGGCTTAATACACCAAGGATATTAAACCTCCTAGGATATGAAATGTATGCTCTTAATAAAAGGTGTTGGTTTAGCCCTATCCTAGGTTGACTAGGAGTGGGTTTACTAGACGCAAGGTTCTCGAGTGGACTACTCGAGTGAGAAGGCTACGCGGTCACCGTTATTCGGACACCCCCGCGCACGCGCCAACTCTCCTAAGATTTGGATTCTACGAAGAAATTTGCGGGTGCGCTAAGCACACCTCGCGTGTACGTGTGATAGTGTGAGATTTCCAAAAGTGGAGGAAATATGAACGGAATGACAATTTATCGAAGCAGTAACACATAAACAGTTTATATCAAAACAAACAGTTTATATCAAACAAACAATTAATAGCATGTAAAAATAGTTAACAAATAAATAAAGTGATTCCAAATAAACACACAAAGCCTATTTAAACTAAGTCCGTTATGGTTTGACCCGAATCCCCAGCAGAGTCGCCAAGCTGTCATATCCCTTTTTAACCGGGATTAAAGTAGAAGTATGACGTATTGGAGATTCCTGTTTTTTGTTTATTTGTTTTAAGGAGTCGCCACCTAATTATTTATGGTGAATTAGGACACCTAAAATTTATTAAAGTTAAGTTTAAGGTCTACGAAACTTAAGATTCTAGGTAAGGGTTCAATTAGTCTAAAGGGAAGGTATTAGGCACCCTTTAAGACCCATTAACAATGGTTAACCGACCGGACTTAAAATTAATTAGGCTAAATGTAAATATAGTATTATAGAAAAAAAGAAAATAATTTTTGTAAGTATGGCTAAAGTTATAGATAAATATGTAAGAATATTGTTTAAAATAGAACTTGTAAAAAATAATAATAATTTGTATAAAAGAGTACTTTTAATGCTATTTTTTGAAATACGACTTATAAACGTTGTTAAGATTTTAAACGAGTATAAATGTATTGTTTAAAATAATGCCTGTAGAAAATGTAGTGATTTAATAAGAGTTTAATTGTAAATAAACCAAAAGAAATGGGATGAGTGATGTTTCATATGTATTCCGAATATGAATTACGCTAACTAGCAAATTAAAATGCATTTGTAGAGTTATTGCAAGATTTATATTGATGTTTTAACAAATGTGTATTTCAAGTGTTTGAAATGAACTAAAGTGAAAGAGTTATCCGTTAAATTAGTTTGCCTTTTTATTTAGAATGAGCTAATGTTATGTGAAATTCGTGACGTTTTAAACTTCTAAGATAGTAAGAGTAAATCTTGATCCTCAAAATATGTGGTCATAATATTTTAAAATCAACTATTCTAATAAAAATAAATAGTATAGATACTATAAATAATTTAACATAAAAAAAAAAAGAGAAATGAAGCCTATGAATTAATTGTTAGCTCTCTTTTAAATTAACTACCCATCGTATCAACCCACTAATTTCACTAAGGTTTATTCTAGCTAAGAAGACAAACCAAGTAAAATACTAGTTGTACAATATGACTTGAATGTACGAAATAAAGAGCAAATAGAATCAAATGGGTTCAGCCCATTTTATAGAGATGCTGCGACTGTTTGCTGTTGGGTTTTGGCCCAGCGAATTTAGCATATGGCTGCGGATTAGTTTTGAGAAAGCAGGAGGTGTGAATGATGGAATAGATGCGCATTCCCAGCCTTTGCGGGGTGACATCGAGTCTTAAAGTAAGACTCTGTTTTGTGTACAGTGAAATGGGGTCGTCGAGGCCTCGAATCTACTCTCGTATTGACGGATTCGAAACTTGAGTCAAAAAATTAAAGTATCTCTGTCGTAGTTAAAATTCTTGTCGAGCAACGACGAAAGTTAATCGAATCGTCAAGAATTTAACCTTTCGTCACAAATCTCATAATTCAACAAAGTGTTTTTGCTTTTTTTGATTTAAATGTTCAAGACCGGATTTCTAACAAAAGAAAAAAAAACTCAAAACCTTTGTGAGAAAATATTCGTGCATCACCAATCCTTTCGATCAGTGTCGAATCCCCGAATTTTCATGTACCCGTCTTCGAAAAAATAAAAGAACCCCCCTAACTGATTCAACTCAGGACCCATTTATAGAAAATAGAGGAGTGTGGGAGAGAGACGAAGCGGACAGGCGTGAGGAAGTGTCAGGGAAGATGGCAGAGGCGTGGGGAACAGGGATGGAGGATACAGAGACGAGGGGGACAGCGGGGAGTGGGAGAGAACGTGAGGGTGAAGTGGCAGGTGGCGGAGAAGGTGGGGAACAGGGGAGTATGGAGGTGGTGTGAGGGAGAGAGAGAAGAGCCGTTGAAGAGAGAAGGGCATGGGAGAGAAAGAGAAGCGGCTGAAGGGTTTTTAGGTTTAGCAAATTTGGGCCGGGTCAGGTAATTTTGGGCTGGACCGGGTAGGAATAGGTATTGGGTTGGTCTGTTGAGTATTTTAGTTGGGTTGAAGATATGGGTTGGGTATTAAAATGTGGGTTGTTTAATTGGGTAGGGAAATAATATTGCATTGGTATTTTGGGCCATTAATTTGGCTGAAAATTGTTGATCATTCCTCCGCTATTTAATTATTTTCGTGCTTCTAATTTAATGATTGGTACAATATATATTATGTAAAGACAATAAATAATTAGTATGTAGAAAAAATAAATATTTTACAAAGTGTTGTCTTGTAATTAATTTCACGAATCCGAACCCGAAAACGAAACGATGACTAACCGTTTAAAATCTGTGATAAAGTAATACTTATAATGTTGAAAATAAAAGTAGTGATACTAATAGTAGTAGCAATAAAATATTGTGAAAAATAAAGTATTTAGCTCGTCAGTAAATTTAGAAACCCGAGTAAATTAAATAAAAGAGGGACAAAATTGGGTGTCAACAATCCTTAACGAATCTTTTATAAAACCCGGCATGCCCGAGGAAGCTACGAACACCTTTAACGAAAATTGGAGGGGGAAGCTTAATAATAACCTCAATTTTAGCTTGATCGACCTCAAGACCCTTTTCCGAAATCTTGTGTCCTAAGACAATGCCTTCTCTAACCATGAAGATACACTTCTCCCAGTTTAGAACCAAAGTTATCTCTTCACATCGTTTCAATACTTGGGCAAGATTCTCCAAGCATTCATCAAAGGAATCCCCAAACACGAAAAAGTCATCCATGAAGATTTCAATGGACTCCTCAACCATATTGGAGAAAATAGACATCATGCAACGTTGAAATGTTGCGGGTGCATTACATAACCCAAAAGGCATTCTCTTGAAAGCAAAGGTCTCATAAGGACAAGTGGAGGTGGTTTTCTCTTGATCCTCGGGGGCAATGGTGATTTGGTTGTACCCGGAATACCCATCAAGGAAACAATAATAATCCCTTCCCGCAAGCTTATCAAGCATTTGATCCATAAATGGCATTGGGAAGTGGTCCTTTTTGGTCCACTTATTCAACTTCCGATAATCCATGCAGACTTTCCATCCGGTGACCTTGCGGGTGGGGATCAACTCATTTTTAGCATTTGTGACAACGGTGATTCCTCCCTTTTTTGGCACACATTGAACCGGACTCACCCAAGAGCTATCCGATATCGGGTACACTACACCGGCGTCTAACCACTTGATGATCTCATTCTTCACAACCTCTTGCATAGGAGGATTCAACCTCCTTTGATGTTCAACGCTTGGCTCGCATTCTTCATCAAGTTGGATTTTATGAGTGCAAATACCGAGCGAAATCCCTTGGATATCCGCAATACTCCACCCAATAGCTTTTTTGTATCTTCTCAAGATCACCGTCAACCTCTCTCTTTGCTCATCCGTCAACCGGGCAGATATAATCACGGGAAATGTGTTGTTGGGTCCAAGAAACTCATACCTCAAATGTGAAGGAAGAGGTTTGAGTTCCAAAGTAGGAGGCTTAATAATTGAAGGTTTTGCAGGAGGAGTTGCTCGGTTTTCCAAGTCAAGATCAAGTCTCTTTGGATTGAGGTGGTAAGACCCCATTCCAATCAATGCATTGACCGTCTCCTCAAATTCTTTTTCATTGTCCCCTTCATAGTTCATTATCACCGCAGCCAACATATCACCTATATGCACATGTTCTATGGTTGTCTCCATTGCTTCATCAATTGTGTCAATAACCGACACAACACTCATATCCGCCGGTTGTTTCATTGACTTGCAAATATGGAAAGTGATCTATTCATCATTCATTCTAAATTTTAGATCACCTCTTTCCACATCCACGAGGGCACGCCTCGTAGCTAAGAGTGGTCTTCCCAAGATTATGGGAACTTCAAAGTCAACTTCACAATCCAAGATCACAAAAAGGCCGAAAAAATAAATTGATCCACTCTCACAAGCACATCATAAAGAATACCAATAGGCCTCTTTACAGTTCTATCCGCCATAAGTAATCTCATCGTGGTGGGACGGGGGGTGCCCAATCTCAATTTGTTGAATATAGAAAGCGGCATCAAATTGATGCTTGCTCCAAGATCACATAAAGCTTTTGCAAACTTGTATTTACTGATGGTGCATGAAATTGTGAACGCTCCAGGGTCTTCTTTTTTATGCACCAAAGCTTTGGTGACGATTGCACTACAATGATGAGTGCCCCCCAATGTTTCAATGCCAGGACTCCTTCTTTTGGTCACGAGATCTTTCATGAACTTCGCATAACCGGACATTTTCTCAAGTGCCTCAACCAATGGAATATTTATTGAGAGCTCATTTAATCGTTCGATGAACTTGAGGAATTTTCCATCTTCCGCTTTATTTGCCAATCGTTTGGGGAAAAGGAGGGGGAGGTCTCATAACGAGCGGTGAATCCCTTGGTACCTCCTCCGCCGCTTCCTTGCTTTTTGAAGCATCATTGATTTCCGGAAGGTCCTCGTTAACAATGGGATTTTCAATACTAACCCGCATATTCTTTGGGTTCACTTCTTCTTCAATAACCATGGGTTCTTCAACCATTTTCTCTTCATCACCCAACATATTCTCTTTCACCAACGCCTTTTCCCCAATTATTTTGCCACTCCTAGTAGTAATTGCATTGCATTTATGATCACCATCATTCCTTGGATTTGCAACTGTGTCACTAGGGAGTGAGCCTTTCTGCCTTTGGTTTAGGATTGCCGAGATTTGGCCAAGTTGAGACTCCAATTGTTTAATGGAGGTGGAGTGTGAACTCACAACTTGACCCATGGATTTGACCTCATCTCTAGTCGTCTTGCAAAAGGTTTCGGTGGATTCCACTTTCCTCAACACCCTTGACAACATATCTTCAATTATATGAACTAGCGGGATCGCTACTGGGCGGTTGACTAGAGCTTGGTTGATTTCCCTTTGGAGCGACATACGTATTTGTGCTCCGATGATTGTTGTAATTACTATTGTAACCCCCTTGATTGTTGTCACGATTATCTCTCCAATTAGAGTGACTTTGTTATTTGTTCCAACATTGATTCCCTTGACCTTGCCGCCAAGATCCTTGACTTGGACCTTGGTAGTTCGGACGAGAACCCTCCCTTAGATTGTTGACATAACTCGCCTCCTCATCATACATTTGGAAACATTGATTATCCGGAGGACCCCCTTCACAGGATTCTACCGCGTTCACCTTTTTGCTTCCGCCACCCATGACATGTTTTGTCAGAAGGTCCATTTGGGTGACAAGTTTGGCCATGGACTCATCTCTCTCTTCCTTCTTCTTAATCATCTCACGAGTGAGCACATGTTTGGAGGAACTTCCGAATCCCTAGTGTTCCATGCTTCATTAGTCTCGGTCAATTTATCCAACAATTCACAAATGGTGGCATAAGAATTATCCATAATAGACCCCTCTGCAATGTTGTTCGCCACTGATTTGTTGACTGAATCTAGAGACCTATAAAATGTTTGTAGAAGCACACCATCGGGCAACCCATGCTTGGGACAGCTTTTGACTTTCTTTTTAAAACGAATCCAAGTTTCATGGAGAGCCTCATCAGGAAGTTGACGAAAGTTGTTGATTTCGTCACGGAGTTGTAACATCCGCGATGGAGGGAAAAACTTCTTGAGGAATGCTTCGTTCAATTCCTCCCAAGTAGTGATGGATCCGGATGGAAGATCATCTAACCAAGCCGTGGCTTCCCCCGTTAGGGAGTACGGGAAGAGTCGTAGCTTGACTGCTTCAATTGAGACGCTCAGTTACACATTGGTGGAATAGACCCCAAGAAAGTTCCTAAAGTGCCTATTCGGGTCATCTTTGGGTAGACCATCGAACAGGCCCTTAGTGTTGAGCAGGTGCAGCATTGTGTTGGTTACATGGAAACTCGAGTTTCCAATTAGAGGCGGGGGCTGATATGCGGCTGCATAGCTTGCCCCCGCACCTTCTTCACCAACCGCTACTGGTGGGTTTTGGACAGGGATACCATCCTCATCCATATTGCCTCCACAATACACAACAACAAAAAGGAAATAAGAAAAGAAATAAAGACTAAAAGTAGAGTTTTACACTAGTTAGTAAATTTTAGACCGTATTCCCCGGCAACGGCGCCAAAATTTGATACGCCCAAATTACACCTTTAATATCAGGAGTAAGCGGTCGTTGTCAAATATAGAACCCAACGAGGTTGGGGTCGAATCCCATAGAGAATACAATGAAGAAATATACTTAATAAGTGTAAAACCCGACTATTAGTCTATATTTCAAGGGAAAGGGGAATATAATAGTGGTTTGATTGTTGTTTTTTCATTAAAGACTAGGAATGGTTATAAGATGTAAACTATTGGTGAATGGGACTAAGGTTGTGGTTCCAATGGAAAGTAATGCGATTGGGTATCAATTCAACTTATTTATATGCCTAAGTGCATTAAACCAAGGGTCACGCGAATTTTGCCAAAAGTTTTCCAACCAAATTAGCAAATTTCATCCTAGGCTTTTTCAAGCCTTAGAATGTTTTATAAGAGAACACCCATGTAGCCTCAACTAGCTTTCCTATTCCTAGCTCAAGCTATTAGATGGATTTAATGACCCAAATTGTTGCTATTAACTCTTTTCCTAACCTCTACTTTCTTTTCCAAGCAAAGTAATAGTATTAAGGCACAAGTAATGTTGTACACCATCACAAGACATTAATGCTTGAAGAGTTAATAGAAAACACCATTAGCATGTAAATGTAGTATGAATATGAAACTCAATCACATAACTAACACATTTAGTCCCACAACCTTAGCTAAAAGATTAGCTACTAATATTCATTAAAGGTAAAGCAATAAAGTAAAGTGTATTCATAAAGCTTACAAAAGTATTGGATGGAGAAGATGACAAAAGCCAAAAGGAATCTCTTAAAGGCTTCACCAACCAATAATAAATGAGCTCCACAAAAATCTAGGCTAAAAAACTGTAGAATATTGAGTCCAAAACCCTAGAAAATCTATTTATAGAATGTCCAAAACGGGAACAATTTCCAGACAAAAATGCCCCTGCGCATCTGGTGCGAATCGCACTTGGTGTCGCATGTGCAACCTGCGAGTCGCAGGTAGCACCAAATCATCGCAGGTGTCGCATCTTCAATCATCTGTGGAGTAGCATCTGCGATATAAGATGCGATTCGCATGTACCACTTGCGACTCGCATGTGGTGTCGCATGTGGTGCACCAATGTCCTGTATTTTTTGGCCATCTCTGTCAACAGATGCTGCACCACCTGCGACTCGCATGTAGTACCTACGATTCTCAGGTGATGCCCTGGTTCAGTTCAGCTGGATTTTGCTTCATTTTGCCTCAAGTTGCTTCCGACACATGTTATTCTACAAATTGACACAAAAACACGAGAAACGACATCAAAAGTACGTGGGGATTTACAAAAGACTAAGTAGTTGGCGTCGAATGTGCCGTAATTTCACGACACATCAGTGATCACATTGCTACATACGGTTTATATAAACTGAGAATTTTAAACGTACTAATGCATTAACAAAGATATTCTCTATCGTTTAAATCATCCTTGGCCAAAGCATCAAACCAATAAATTAATTTCCACACTGAAATGCAAACCTGATGTGTAGGCCAATTCTTTTGAGTTTATAAAATCATATTATGAGTGTATGTATGACAGTCGTAGCATGCTATCCTCTAATCTAAAAGATTGTTAATTCTTGACAGACTGTAATTTTCTGAGCAAATCTTATTTTGGGTTTCCTGCAAATAATGAGCTTATATAGGCATATATTGGTAATACAAAAGGGTATCATAATATCACAACTTAAATAATTTGGGAGTTATAGACGTAACTGATGGAGGATTTATAAGCACATAAATAGAATGTTAATGTGGGAGAAAGGGGACTTATAGACATAGTTAATGGAGTATTTTTAAGCACATAAATAGAATGTTAATGTGGGATAAAGAAGTGGAAGAGAAGGTTTTTTTTTTTAAAACAAAAATAAATACATGAAGACGTGCCTGTTTGGACTTTTTCTTTTAGCTGAAAAGCACTTCAGTTCGTCCTCTTTTATTTTGATTTGAAGACTTTATTGGTGTAGTTAAGAGAATGTAATTAAAAAGGTGGCTTTTAGGATTTTTAAATTTGAAAAAAATATCAAAGTTTAGATGAAAATGAGCAGACTACAATAATTGCTTTGACAGATACATGGAACTTACCAGTTAATTTATTTATTCATTATTTAATTGATTCATTTATCATTTATTGGTAGGTATAAATTTACTATTTGCTATAAAAATAGTATAGAAATAGTGTTTAGATAAGGGGTAAAAATGTCGTTTAACTTTCAATGGATATTTTGATAATTCAACTTTTTAGGTCTTCTCACTTTTAGAATAGTATGATGATATGATATCTATATTAATTGATCTCATCTAAATATTTAAATTATAATATAGTACTCCCTCAGGATTAAAAAAAAAGTGTCAATTTAACTTCTTCTTTTTTTTTGTCAAAAAAAGTATTCACTTATTACATAAAGAAACAATTAACCTTGTCTTTTCATATTTGCTCCTATTATGTGTTATGTGATCAAATCTCAATCCTATTTAATTAGGGGTAGTCTAGTCAATTTACATAAAAAAAAATCTTGAAGTGAGTAGTTTCTTAAGGAGCGTACAAATGATTAAGTGGACTTTTTTTTTTTTATTCGGAGAGAGTAATAAAATAAGTAGCTAACTCCTTTAAAATCTCTTAGATGGGGAAAAAATTCGCCCTTCTTGATAATGTAAATGTTTTTACTACATCATCAAGTTACCTGTAAGGTAACCAAAATGTAATAGCTAGTGTATATAATTTTTTAGTAGATATATCACTACTTTCATCACTCAATTGTTGAGAAAATGAAAGCAAGACTTGTTGATCACTTGCAGGCAGAAGTCTTAGGATTTATTAGCCGAATAATTTTGTACTAATTACAGGTTGCAAGTTGGTCAAGTCCTCGGGACCCACATAAGTTAAGAGTCAAATGATAACAACCAAAACAAATAAATGTTGTGTACTTTCTATGAATAAATACTTATAAAAACAAGCAGTCAAAATTACTGTCAAGGGTTGTGGTGAGATGAATATGATTCATCTTTATTTAATTACAGATTTTGATTATATCCTGGCTATGAAAAAATTCCTCATAGAAAGCGCTTCTCCTTTTAATGGGTCTTACGCGGCACAAAAACTAAATCCCTATTCGTTATGATATACTCCCTCTGTCTCATGTTGTATGAGGGCGTTTGACCGGGCATAGAGTTTAACAAGAAAAGAAGACTTTTGGAACTTGTGGTCTAAAATAAGGCATTGAGAAATGTGTGACTACAAATCATTTCATTGAGGGTAAAATTGGAAATTTAAAGTTGAATTGTTACAACTATGTAAAGGTGTCATTCTTCTTTTGACTGACTAAAAAGGAAAGAGTGTGTACAAAAATGTTTTTTGGTGGGGGGGAGGGGGGGGGGGGGGGAATGCGCGTGCCCCCTCAAATCAAAATAATTACCCGACCATACCCCCAGAAAAAATTAAAACTATTTATCCGAGATGCCCCAAATTATGATACCAACATGGTATATAAATATACTGAGATTGTATAATCGAAGACTGCTTCGGTCCTTCTCTTAGTCCTCTATGATACCATCATGGCATATAAATATATTGAGATGGTATTATGGATGATCAAGTTCATTTATTTAAAAGACACACTTTTCATGAAACAAAAATCTCTATGATACCATCGTCTTATATACGTATACTGTGATGGTATCATGGAGGACTGCTTCAGTCCTTCAATGAGACACTCCTTAGAACCATGGTACCATCGGTGAAAATAGGATCTCTTGCCCTCTTATAATTGGAATAAAAGAAAATGGCTTTTTCAAATCTCTTATGTGTAAAAAATGAAGATCACTTGTAAAAAGGTCGTAAAACTAAATAAAGTTTGTAAAGGACCAAAAATCCAATTCTCTCACCATTGTGGTGTTTAAATATACTGAGATGATATCATGGAGGACTTAGTCCTTCTCTTAGTCCTCCATGATACCATCATGATATATAAATATACTGCGATGATATCATGGAGGAAGGGGTTTGGGCGAGGGGCACGTAATTAGTTTGGGCTGGGTTGGGCAGAAGCGAA
Organism: Lycium barbarum; assembly: GCF_019175385.1. Lineage (NCBI taxonomy): Eukaryota > Viridiplantae > Streptophyta > Magnoliopsida > Solanales > Solanaceae > Lycium > Lycium barbarum. The sequence continues at coordinate 121,406,678 of NC_083347.1, read as the reverse complement.
AATAGTTTGGGGGGGGGGGGGGGGGGGGGGCATGGGTGGATAATTAGTTTGAGTTGGGAGGGAAATTAGGGATGTTTTCCCTACAAGGGAGGGAGTAATAGTCAGTGTCTTAATGTTAATTTAAATTATGAATTTCACCTGTGTCCACTGGAGTTTAAAAAACAAATTAAAGAAGATCCTCTCAAATTATGAATTTCATATCTGTCCCTTAAATTTGTTTGTTGTGACTTATTTTTTGGAGCGCACAGCTTTATTTTCTGTCACCTGTGAGGAAAATGAAAGTCGTTCTTATAAATTCATTGTGATATTGAAATTATGGGTTCATCTTACAACATAATATATACCTATGACATAATTCAATTCAGTGTTGCTATGTTATTGAGCATCTTATATTTGGTTGTTAAAGTTAGTGGACGACTCCTTTTCGAGTCAAAAACTAGTTATATTTCTTTCTTGGTCTGCCATTTGAACAAATTAAAGTCACTTTTTGGTTTCTTTGAGCTCCAATTTAGTTGTATTATTAGTCTTGAGATGACATAATCAATTAGGAAATCTTTTCCTGTTTCCTTAAAAGATATGTGAATGAAAAAATCAAGAGGATAAAAAAGGAGATCTCATTGCTATTTAAAGTCTTAAACCCACATCATTACTAACCATATCCGTATTCCTACCACTTTATGCAATTATGGAGAATGCATTAACCTTTTTTCTCTCAACACTCTTTTTGCTTCACTATGTTATGGCTAGTTCAGCCATGACTCATACCAACATTACCACGGGTCAATTAGCTCTTCTTTCCCTGAAATTCAAAATCAGTTCGGACCCCTTTCACTACTTAGATGAAAGCTGGTCTTCCGCTACTTCTGTTTGTCATTGGGTTGGTGTCACTTGTGGCTCTCGCCACCAGAGAGTGAAGTCCTTGAATCTTTCCAACATGTCTCTTATAAGAACAATTCCCCATAATTTTGGTAACCTCTCATTTCTTGTTTCTCTTGACTTGGGAAGCAACAATTTCTATGGCAATTTGCCTCAAGAAATGGCACGCTTACGTCGGCTTAAGTTTCTTGATTTAAGTTTCAACAGCTTCAGCGGGGAGATTCCTTCCTTGTTTGAGTTTTTACACCAACTTCAAGTTCTAAATCTTGGAAATAATAGTTTTACTGGTACCATTCCTTCTTCATTTTCTAATATTTCCACACTTGAGACTTTATATCTGCAATTCAATTCCATAGATGGTCAAATCCCAAAAGTGATTGGAAGTCTTATAAACCTTAGAGAATTAAACTTGAGGGGTAACAAGCTCATAGGCTCTATTCCTCTGTCACTCTCGAATGCCTCGAGGTTGGAGACTTTAGAAATATCTTACAATTCACTTCAAGGAAACATTCCAGAAGGGATCAGCAATCTTCACAACCTGAACTTGTTGTCCATAGAATATAATCAACTTACGGGTTCTATACCATTCACAATTTTCAATATTTCTAGAATCGAATTCATTGGATTTACAAGTAATAGCTTATCAGGAAATCTTCCCAGTGGTTTATGCAATGGTCTCCCAATACTCAAGGGGCTTTATTTGTCTTTTAACAAACTTCATGGTCATGTGCCTACAAGCTTGCCAAATTGTTCAAAACTTCAAATACTGTCTTTATCATATAATGAGTTTGATGGACCAATACATAGTGAAATTGGTGTCACACCCCATTTTTACCCGGAGGTTAAAATTAGAAGTATGACGTATTGGAGATTCCTGTTTTTTGTTTGTGTTATGTTAAGGAGTTGCCACCTAATTATTTATGGTGAATTAGGACACCTAAAATTTATTAAAGTTATTTTCTAAGTTAACTCTGTTTTAAAAGTCTGCGAAACTTAAGATTCTAGGTAAGAGTTCAACTAATCTAGAGGGAAGGTATTAGGCATCCTCTAAATTCCATTAATAATGGTTAACCGACCGGACTCAAATTTAATTAGGCTAAGAATGTAGATGTAATATTTTATAATATTTTAAGAAAATATTTTTTATAAGTATTGCTAAGGTTATAATAGAAATATAAACGTGCTATTTTAAATAAAACTTGTAGAATTAGTTCAAAAGGCTGAGTATGAGTGTAAAGATGCTTAAAATCAAAGTATCGAGAGAAAATGATTGCCTAAAATAAACAAGAAGAGAAGTGTTAATTTATACTGTTTAAATTAATTAAAGTAACTGATACTAAAAAAAAACTTCTATTGATGGGTTGAAAAGTGGAAAAGTTTCAGATTTGGGTGAATTAAAGAATTCAAATACATTTTCGTATGAAGAAACGGCTAGTGTGTAAAACAAGCTGAGCCACAATTTTTTATTTTTTATTTTAAACAGAAGGACGGATTCGTCAATTATTCTTGTAATCTTTGAAGGAAAATATTAACGATTTTTGGCTGGAAAGTAAGATACTATCTACAGTGGCATGAATTATAAGCATTCTTTATCCTAAAGAAAACTAATAAGAAGTGAGAGATTGCTGAGATAGCTCCTAAAATAGATGTCATAAAACAAAGACTCTACATGGCTAATTACGGATCTTAAATCATTAACTAGAGACGAACACCTATTAAATAACTGGTTTATCTTTACTAAACACCATGTTCGGGAATGCTAACTAAAATATCAAAGAGATAAACCAGGTAAGAGAATAAATTAAGATGCAAAGGATAAAGTGATGCAGCAACTTTTGTTACTCTCTTTTGCGCTACTGCCCGGATGATTTGAAAGAGAGGGCGAGAAAACATAAGAGCATATGATAGTTCGACGTTAATCCTCAAAATAAATTCTTCACAACTCTCGTAAGCGGTGTCGTTGAGTCTCGAAGCGAAACTCTTCGGCTCCGGTGTTCATGCAAAACAAAGAAAAGAAAATGAAGGAATTAGTAAAGGGACCAAGTCATTAGTAGGTATGGAGATAGGACTAAAGGTGAAAGTTGTTACAAATGATTCTGGATAACACATCGACTATAAATTTTAAGGCTAAAATATACTCACTACGAGTTAGAAACTTGGAGACATTGTTTATTAACAAACTAATCCAAATCTTAGCAGAAACATAATGACCACAGGAGAACAAAAGAGAGGGAAAGAAACCAGAGAACTAAATCGTGCTTCTTAATTAGCGTTTCGGGGCAAAAAACCAAAAGTCAGGTACACACGTGCTTTATAATTCCATTGCAACTTAAGCAGAAAATAGACACAAAAAAAAGCCACAAACAACCTAAGTCCTACGTAACTAAAGCAAGATAAGAATCTTCAGCATGAATCCATAAACTATCTAACATATGCAGAGTAAGCTAATTATTTAATTTCAAACAAGATTAAAACTAAACTCTATACTGATGACAGAACTAGAAAAATGGGTAGAATAAATCAAGACATGGATGAACATCATTCCCTGTGGACAATAATTGAAGAAGAATTTCTAATGAAGTAGCAATCATGAAATGTCCACTCTTACTCACAACACCAAAGATCTGGAATAACATATCATGTATCTCTTTTCTTCACACTGCAAAATAAACGACATTCGAAAGAAACTAAGGGCAAGCCACAGAATCATAAATGTATCGGAAACTACAATGGAAGAAGAAGGGACGGTTGACTTACTTAATCAAACACATACTAAATCACAAATAAAAAAAAATGAACAGGTTCAGGATTGTGCAACACCTAATCAAACAAGCTCCGTTACACATAGCATAAACAACCTCAGTTAAAACAAATACAGCAGAATTTATTTTTTTAAGAGAATAACCCCTGTAAACAAAGTTGCAGGCAGGTTTTAGTAGCATACTCATTAATGCAAAACATCATTCTTTGGGCTAGATTTCATCCATTTTTAGACAGCATTCAAGTAGACACCTGTTTAATCTGTCAATTGTTCGAAATAGCAAAGCAACTAAAACAAGACCAAACCTCACGATTAACCAGGCACACTCCTCGGGTTAGGCCATTTAAGCTTATAGCATGTTCAAACATATGTCCGGATAATGGGCAGTAGCACATAAGTGATGACTAAGCTTACAGCGGAGGCATTACACAGCATAAGTTTAACTTTTAAAGGGCAACCCGTGAACTAGCCTTAACCAAATCAACATTGTGGGATTCCAGATTACCATGGGTATGTCTAGCAAACTGCTTCAGGAACAATTGAAGTAAATTCATAGAGACACCCCTCTAACTCAACTGAACCACTGATCGAGTTTAAATCAAAGAGTTCTACAGGTTTTCCAACTTTAAACTAGACAATGTTAACCTGAATAACTTATACGATAATCAAGTTTTAGATTTAAACTAACACTCATGTCCATACTGATTCTGTTTAGCTACATAATTGTACAACATAGAGGTAGATAGCAGTAACATGACACAAGTTATATGGACACCAGCTATGTTAACTAGACAGCATGAACACATGAAAGTATCGACTGAAAATAGACACCATCAACATAGTCATCCAACATAAGCATACAGATACTCCAGGGCTAGCATTACTTTATACTAAGGCATGATCACTAAACTAAACAAAAGCCTAAATACTATGCACGGGACTGAACTAATCTACTAATAAAATGGCCATGATAAAACAAAGTCCAGCAAGCAGAGCCCAAGAGCACATAGAGGAAAGTGAGAAAAAAAAAATACAGAAAACATAAAAGGGAGTAGAGTATTAGACGACACAAAGCATATGAACACTCCCAAACATTTGTCGAACACTCATACTTTAGACGATATACAGCCTGAAAAGATGGCCTTAAATTTAAACAAATAAATATGATTCTACAGCATTCGAGAATACAAATCCCATAAGCAGAATTTCCTCGTAATACTCCGACAACATGGTTCAAACATAATGAGAAACCAGATTCTGAATTAACCAAACTAAAACAAAATAGCAATCATGTTTCAACTATTATTTATTTCATTTTGCCATAACTCAAACGGAAGACAGAATTAATTATCATTTCAAACTAAGGTTAACTAGACTAGACTCATACAAATTGGAATGAAAACTGGGAGAAGAACTTCACATTCAGAAACTCGACAAAACAGAGCTAGACATAATCTGGTTTATTAAAGCCTTCATAAAATATATCTAAATATTAACAAATGGTAAAAACTAAAACGCGAACCTTAATGTCTACTTATCATTCGTCAACTACAGCTACTACGCGAAAAGAAATGCAAACAAATTTCGAATCACAAATGGCAACAGAAAGATATTAAACATGATTTTTTCATACTAACACAATTTTAACAGAACGATGAGTCGAAATGGCATCAAATTTTACCTGTTGGTGGTGCAGTGAAATGGGGCGTCGGGTCTCCGATCTACACTCGATCTTAAAGTAACAAGCCGAAAGAGTAAAACGACTTAATTTTCAAATGGGTGTTCCCAAGTATAGTGATTGAAAAAATGTAAAATAATTAGGAATGGTTAAAGTGGCTGCCAAAGAACTGAAACAGAACAGAATTCGAACAAAGTCCAGATTTAGAGTAGTAAAAAAAAGATATGAACATGTTGAGCCCCCCTTTCAAGATTCAATTCGCCACAGATTTATAGGGCTTCGTTTGGTTTAAGAAAAGAGAGGGAGGAGCGTATGAGAGAGAGGAACGTATGAGGTGAGGAGCGGTGTGGGGAACAAGGAGACAGGTGTGGGGGACAAGAGGAAGTGGAAGGCAGAGAACGTGGGGAGCAGAGGCGAGTGGGAGAGAGCATGAGGAGGCGAATTGGGAGAGAAAGGAAGGGAAAGGGAAGGCGGCGGGTGAAGAGAAAGGGAGAAAAAGAGGGCGAAAGAGATGAAGGGAAAGGGAAAAAAAAATCAGGGCAGGGGCGGCTACTGAATGGTTGTTTAGGTTTAGGAAAAAATTGGACCGGGTCGGGTAAATGGTTGGGCCGGACCGGGTAGTTTAGGATGTGGGCTGGTCTGTTGGATAGGGGATAAATGTGGGCTGATTATTTGTTTTGGGGTAGGGAAATAATGTGGGTTGGTTGAATTAATAGGAGTGTGGGCTGATAATTTGGCTGAAAAATATTGGTCCTTCCTCCGTTATTTTAATTATTTTCGGGCTTCTAATTTAGTAACCAGTACAATATTTATTATGTGAAGATAAATAGTAATTAGTATATAGAAAGTAAGGATTTTACAAAGTGTTGTCTTGTAATTAATTTAACGATTCCAAACCCGAAAATGAAACGATGACTAACCGTTTAAAATCTCTGATAAAGTAATGCTCATAATGTTGAAAAATAAAAGTAGTGATATTAATAGTAGTGGCAATAAAATATTGTGAAAAATGAAGTATTTAGCTCGTCAGTAAATTTAGAAACCCGAGTAAATTAAATAAAAGAGGGACAAAATTGGGTGTCAACAGATGCCCCTCTTCGACCGGAGATGATGTAAGAATCTTCGGGCGAAGAAGTTGACGTAGTAGCCAATTTTGTTTGGACCAACGAATATGAATTTATAAGAAAGTACGATTTAGGAAAATTTGATGGCAAATATTATGAGGGTCGAAGGAATTATGGAAAACCATGGCCGAATCTCAGTTTCGAGTTGCCTACCTATCTCGGGCTGCACGAGAATCAGGCCATATATAATTCGAAAGTTTTTGTGGATTCATAATCTAGCGGGGGGTTGTAGACAGGTGACGAGAACGTTCAAGAATGGAACACGTGCTTATAGCCTCCTAATTATAACTGTGGTGCACAACACACCCATAAGTAGGACTCTACTAGGCACGGTGTAAATTCTTCAAAGATGCCCCAGTGTTGAGTTATGGAAACGCTGGGGATGTAGAAAGGAATATGAGATTGTGAAAAGAGTAGATTCAGTAGAGTTTTAGCGGAAGATGTGAAAGAGAAATTAACCTACGTATCACATGTTTGTGGACGTAGGCGGATTGAGTTCGAGAGTAGATTCGCGACCTTTGCTTGTGAGTTTGGTATTCCTCTTCAGCAAATTTGCCCCAGTTCACTGCGTAAGATAAAGTTCCACGTTGTGTTGCATCTCTGCAGGTTGTACATTCTGCCAAAACTGAGATTCATGTCAAAATTAGTAATAATGTTTAAAGTGTAAAATTATAAAAAGTGTAAAATGATAATAAATATGAGTGTGGGAATGAAGATGAAGCCATGTGGCCAATGTTGTCTCTGGTTGTCTTCAGGGACTTGAATGAATGCGTGATGCGTATGCTGAGGATATGATAAGGTCTCTAGTTGCATTTGAAGATGATAGTGATAAGGTCTCCGGCTGTCTTCCGGGACTCGATGATAAATGATATCTACGAATTTTAAGGTAAATTCATTAAAGTGGTAAGGTAGATGATGAAATAAAGGAATGAAGTAAGGAGTAAAATAAGTGTATAGCCGTTCGGCTTATGCAGGTAAGGCCGTGTAGCCATGCGATGTCTCCGGTTGTCTCCGGGGACTTGATGATATGTCTCCGGTTGTCTTCGGGGACTTGATGCTATGTCTCCGGTTGTCTTCGGGACTTGATGCTATGTCTCCGGTTGTCTTCGGAGACTTGATGCTATGTCTCCGGTTGTCTTCGGGGACTTGATCTTATGTCTCCGGTTGTCTTCGGGGACTTGATGCTATGTCTCCGGTTGTTTTTGGGGACTTGATGCTACGTCTCCGGTTGTCTTCGGGGACTTGATGCCATGTCTCCGGTTGTTTTCGGAGACTTGATGCTGTCTGCGAAATTTAAGGTAAAATTGTGGAAGTAGGAAAAGTAGATGATGAAATAAAGAAATGAAGTAAGGAGTAAAATAAGTGTATAGCCGTTTGGCTTATGCAGGTGAGGCCGTGTAGCCATGCGATGTCTCCGGTTGTCTTCGGTGACTCGATGATATGTCTCCGGTTGTCTTCGGAGGCTTAATGATAATTTCTGTAAGGTTCAATGTAAAATCGTTAGCATTGGTAAAGTGAATGATAAGGTAGAGAGTAGTGTCATAGTGTAGCCGTCTGGCTTATGCATATGAGGCTGTATAGCCGTTCGATGCCCCCGGTTGTCTTCAGAGACTCGACGCCAATCCTGTAAAATTCAAGATAAATATGTGAATTCTTATTTTAGGGTAGAATGACCCAATATGTCCTATTTTAGGGTGGACGAACCCAAGTATCCTATTTTAGGGTGGAAGAACCCGATATCCTATTTTAGGGTGGAAGGACCCAATATGTCCTATTTTAGGGTGGACGAACCCAATGTATCCTATTTTAGGGTGAAAGAACCCGATATCCTATTTTAGGGTGGACAAACCCAAGTATCCTATTTTAGGGTGGACGAACCCAAGTATCCTATTTTAGGGTGGAAGAACCCGATATGTCCTATTTTAGGGTGGACGAACCCAAGCATGTCTCCGGTTGTTTTCGAGGACATGATGCATAAGCCGTGTGAGGCATTTAAAGAAAATGATATCCTATTAAAGGCGGACGAGCCTAAAATGTCCTATTAAAGGCGGACAATCCTAGAGTGTCCTATTAAAGGCGGACGAGCCTAAAGTGTCCTATTAAAGGCGGACGAGCCTAAAGTGTCCTATTAAAGGTGGACGATCCTAAATGCTGTGCGTTTGTGAATAATGATACTGTCCCTTTGTCGGGCATTTGAAATCAGTAGTGCATATGCAATGCGATGCTTTTGAAAAAATGATGTCCTATTAAAGGCGGACGAGCCTAAAATGTATAGTTATCCTCGGGGTGTGATATTGATGCCTCCAGCGGTCTTGGGAGATGCCTTCAGCTGTCTTCGGAAACTTAACAATGATTCCTGCAAAGTTCAGAGTAAAATGGTTAAAGCTGGTAAAGTATATGATAAAATAATTGATAAAGTATGGAGTAAAGCGGTGGAATAGCCGTCTGGCTCATGATGTTGATGGTATCGTGACAGGCCAAATTTAGGACACGTAATCCTGATTTAATTCGCCTTCAATCTCGTCAACCTACAAAAACAGGTGTATAAAGTTATAAAATTATTTTGATAAAAATAAATTAAAAGATAAGGTTGGAAGTAAAGCCGTATGGCTTTTGAGGCGAGGCCACAATGAGCCCAATGATGCTTTTGGCCCCGATTGATAGACTTGACTGTTGATCTCGCGATTTTAGGTTCCTGCGCTCAAAGAAAAATTCTTAGTTTGGGAGGGGGAAGTTGATTCGTGTTGACTCGAAGCTTGACGTTGTTGGCTGCTCCATTCGTCTTATTTGTTTGGATCTTGTGATCTCCATTCAAGCCTCGGTAGATGAACAGTAGTGAAACAATTGAAAGAAAGTGTTTCATTTGAAAGGCATGTATGTAAGTATATGTATAAGGAAAGAAATATACGTAAGCATATGTATATAAGAAAAGATATATGTGTAAATGTATATATATGTAAGTTGTAAAATATTCTGCCAACTTTAGATTGTGACACTTCTAAAGTAATCAGTTCATAATACTTCCTGTCTGGTAGCCTTAATCTTGTCGATGCACAATTGTTGTTTTGTCTATATCTTTTCAAAATATGCCCCAGTTTTGATTCTGAAGGGTGTACTAAATTTATGTTGCGGTGTGACCGAACCTGATATGGGTTGCCTACGTATCCGCCAAGGAATCAGGTCAGAACGTAGTTCGTAAAACATAAAATGGTCTGAAGTTTTCTAATAAAGGGACCGAACCCGATGTGGATTGCCTACGTATCCCACCAAGGGAATCAGGTCAGCGTAGTTCTGTTATATAAATGGTAAAAGGTTTTTTTGGATTTTATCTACGTGTGACAGATCTGTATGTTAATAGTCTACGAATCCCGCCGAGGGAATCAAGCCCTGTGTGGTTTTCTTTGTGTAAGGACTTTGGATTTTCTGTTATAGCGCAACCGAACACTGTGTGGGCTGCCTGCGTATCCCACCTCGGGAATCAGGTCAGAACGTAGTTCGTACGCATGCAAAAATGGGAAAAACTCTAACCTAGTATGACCGAGTCCCTATGTGGGCTGCCTACGTATCCCCCGAGGAATCAGGTCAAGCGTAGTTCGTAGGGTACATAAGAAATTTTTGAATTTTTTGTTGTAAAGCAACCGAACCCTATGTGGGCTGCCTACGTATCCCCCATGGGAATCAGGTCAGCGTAGTTCGCACTGTTGTTAAAGGAAGGGTTGCAAACTAGGCTGTCTAACCTAATATTGTCTTTCAATGTCTTCTTGACTTGCTAGCTTTCAGGCTTATGTCATCACCTATCGGCTATTTCAATTTCTTTCGAATGGAATCTTGTCTTGTCCCCTAGTTTTTTTTTTTTTTTGGCTACTCTCTCAGGATGTATGTTGTCTTCATCTCATGTCATAATCCTAGAGTTGGCAGATTTGATAAATAAAGTACAAATAGCAATAGATGATTAAGGAAAATCAGAAATGCATTTATAGATTTTGCAATTAAGTTTCAAAAGATGAGGCAAAGCAACAAAAGTCTTGAGCATGATTCAAACCTCAATTTTAAAATCGTGTTATTTCAAAAGTTTTCTATATGTTCAAACTACCAAGACTCCTAGAGTAAGAATCCAATTCTTCAAAGTCTCTCCTGGTTTGGCATCCCGGATGGTCAGTGTCTTGGTGTCGACACGAATCAACTCTTTTTGGGGATATAAGAACATAAAAATGCAAAATGATGTCAGTCCCATAACATAGAGTCAAGTAGGTAAAGTCATGATCACATAGAGTCAAGTAAGTCATGTAGCAAATAATTTGTCAAATAAAGTCAAACAAATTGTCAAACAAATGTAAACGATTATATAAAAAAAAAAAATAACGCGTCCTAATATGCATGTGACCTCTTTGTGCCAAAGGTAGGCCTAACGTTTGTTTGAAGGGTAAAGTGTGTCATAATACGTCATCCCATTGCTTTGATTGATTAAACAAATTCTATTTCCCCAAAATAAAGTACAAAAGTAGTGTAATATTTATTACATGTCAAATGAGTACAACATAAAGTGTTTCCTAATCTAAGTAAAGTAAATACAATTTCCTATGTCTAAATTTAAGCTCTGTTTTGTGATGTCATTGATCTTCGTCATTCATTGTACTCCAATGTAAATCCATACCTGTCATAGAAACGTTAGTCATTCCCTCCCTCCTAAAGTTTAATTAATTAGAGCAAATAGTCAATATTTAGGCACAGTTATCCTTCAAACGTGCATATAAAGTATGATTATTGTCACTTGGGGTCGTGAACCCGCTTGGACGTTTGGGTAAAGTCATCTAATGGGCTTAATACACCAAGGGTATTAAACCTCCTAGGTCATGAAAAGTATGCTCCTAATAAAGGTGTTGGTATAGCTCTATCTTAGGCTGACTAAGAGTTGTTTTCCTATGACACAAGGTTCCCCCAAGCGGACAACTTGGGAGTGGAAAGTCTGTGGCCGTCGACTGCACCGCCGATCGACTAAATCCACAAGATCGATCCAACTAAAAGGTAATTTGATAGTGAACGGGCGCGAACCGCGAAACCGTTTTAAGTGTGTGAATATGTGTGAGTTTTCTAGAAGTGGAGGAAATATGAACGGAATGATAGTTTTATCAAAGCAGTAACACATAAACAGTTTATATCAAACAAACAGTTTATATCAAGCAAACAATTAATAGCATGTAAAAACAGTTAACAAATGATAAAGTAATTTCAAATAAGCACGCAAAGCCTATTTAAACTAAGTCCGTTATGGTTAGAACCTAAGTAATCCTCAGCGGAGTCGCCAAGCTGTCACACCCCATTTTTACCCGGAGGTTAAAATTAGAAGTATGACGTATTGGAGATTCCTGTTTTTTGTTTGTGTTATGTTAAGGAGTCGCCACCTAATTATTTATGGTGAATTAGGAAACCTAAAATTTATTAAAGTTATTTTCTAAGTTAACTCTGTTTTAAAAGTCTGCGAAACTTAAGATTCTAGGTAAGAGTTCAACTAATCTAGAGGGAAGGTATTAGGCATCCTCTAAATTCCATTAATAATGGTTAACCGACCGGACTCAAATTTAATTAGGCTAAGAATGTAGATGTAATATGTTATAATATTTTAAGAAAATATTTTTTATAAGTATTGCTAAGGTTATAATAGAAATATAAACGTGCTATTTTAAATAAAACTTGTAGAATTAGTTCAAAAGGCTGAGTATGAGTGTAAAGATGCTTAAAATCAAAGTATCGAGAGAAAATGATTGCCTAAAATAAACTAGAAGAGAAGTGTTAATTTATACTGTTTAAATTAATTAAAGTAACTGATACTAAAAAAAAACTTCTATTGATGGGTTGAAAAGTGGAAAAGTTTCAGATTTGGGTGAATTAAAGAATTCAAATACATTTTCGTATGAAGAAACGGCTAGTGTTTAAAACAAGCTAAGCCACAATTTTTTATTTTTTATTTTAAACAGAAGGACGGATTCGTCAATTATTCTTGTAATCTTTGAAGGAAAATATTAACGATTCTTGGCTGGAAATTAAGACACTATCTACAGTGGCATGAATTATAAGCATTCTTTATCCTAAAGAAAACTAATAAGAAGTGAGAGATTGCTGAGATAGCTCCTAAAATAGATGTCATAAAACAAAGACTCTACATGGCTAATTACGGATCTTAAATCATTAACTAGAGACGAACACCTATTAAATAACTGGTTTATCTTTACTAAACACCATATTCGGGAATGCTAACTAAAATATCAAAGAGATAAACCAGGTAAGAGAATAAATTAAGATGCAAAGGATAAAGTGATGCAGCAACTTTTGCTACTCTCTTTTGCGCTACTGCCCGGATGATTTGAAAGAGAGGGCGAGAAAACATAAGAGCATATGACATTTCGACGTTAATCCTCAAAATAAATTCTTCACAACTCTCGTAAGCGGTATCGTTGAGTCTCGAAGCGAAACTCTTCGGCTCCGGTGTTCATGCAAAACAAAGAAAAGAAAATGAAGGAATTAGTAAAGGGACCAAGTCATTAGTAGGTATGGAGATAGGACTAAAGGTGAAAGTTGTTACAAATGATTCTGGATAACACATCGACTATAAATTTTAAGGCTAAAATATACTCACTACGAGTTAGAAACTTGGAGACATTGTTTATTAACAAACTAATCCAAATCTTAGCAGAAACATAATGACCACAGGAGAACAAAAGAGAGGGAAAGAAACCAGAGAACTAAATCGTGCTTCTTAATTAGCGTTTCGGGGCAGAAAACCAAAAGTCAGGTACACACGTGCTTTATAATTCCATTGCAACTTAAGCAGAAAATAGACACAAAAAAAAGCCACAAACAACCTAAGTCCTACGTAACTAAAGCAAGATAAGAATCTTCAGCATGAATCCATAAACTATCTAACATATGCAGAGTAAGCTAATTATTTAATTTCAAACAAGATTAAAACTAAACTCTATACTGATGACAGAACTAGAAAAATGGGTAGAATAAATCAAGACATGGATGAACATCATTCCCTGTGGACAGTAATTGAAGAAGAATTTCTAATGAAGTAGCAATCATGAAATGTCCACTCTTACTCACAACACCAAAGATCTGGAATAACATATCATGTATCTCTTTTCTTCACAATGCAAAATAAACGACATTCGAAAGAAACTAAGGGCAAGCCACAGAATCATAAATGTATCGGAAACTACAATGGAAGAAGAAGGGACGGTTGACTTACTTAATCAAACACATACTAAATCACAAATAAAAAAAAAATGAACAGGTTCAGGATTGTGCAACACCTAATCAAACAAGCTCCGTTACACATAGCATAAACAACCTCAGTTAAAACAAATACAACAGAATTTATTTTTTTAAGAGAATAACCCCTGTAAACAAAGTTGCAGGCAGGTTTTAGTAGCATACTCATTAATGCAAAACATCATTCTTTGGGCTAGATTTCATCCATTTTTAGACAGCATTCAAGTAGACACCTGTTTAATCTGTCAATTGTTCGAAATAGCAAAGCAACTAAAACAAGACCAAACCTCACGATTAACCAGGCACACTCCTCGGGTTAGGCCATTTAAGCTTATAGCATGTTCAAACATATGTCCGGATAATGGGCAGTAGCACATAAGTGATGACTAAGCTTACAGCGGAGGCATTACACAGCATAAGTTTAACTTTTAAAGGGCAACCCGTGAACTAGCCTTAACCAAATCAACATTGTGGGATTCTAGATTACCATGGGTATGTCTAGCAAACTGCTTCAGGAACAATTGAAGTAAATTCATAGAGACACCCCTCTAACTCAACTGAACCACTGATCGAGTTTAAATCAAAGAGTTCTACAGGTTTTCCAACTTTAAACTAGACAATGTTAACCTGAATAACTTATACGATAATCAAGTTTTAGATTTAAACTAACACTCATGTCCATACTGATTCTGTTTAGCTACATAATTGTACAACATAGAGGTAGACAGCAGTAACATGACACAAGTTATATGGACACCAGCTATGTTAACTAGACAACATGAACACATGAAAGTATCGATTGAAAATAGACACCATCAACATAGTCATCCAACATAAGCATACAGATACTCCAGGGCTAGCATTACTTTATACTAAGGCATGATCACTAAACTAAACAAAAGCCTAAATACTATGCACGGGACTGAACTAATCTACTAATAAAATGGCCATGATAAAACAAAGTCCAGCAAGCAGAGCCCAAGAGCACATAGAGGAAAGTGAGAAAAAAAAATACAGAAAATATAAAAGGGAGTAGAGTATTAGACGACACAAAGCATATGAACACTCCCAAACATTTGTCGAACACTCATACTTTAGACGATATACAGCCTGAAAAGATGGCCTTAAATTTAAACAAATAAATATGATTCTACAGCATTCGAGAATACAAATCCCATAAGCAGAATTTCCTTGTAATACTCCGACAACATGGTTCAAACATAATGAGAAACCAGATTCTGAATTAACCAAACTAAAACAAAATAGCAATCATGTTTCAACTATTATTTATTTCATTTTGCCATAACTCAAACGGAAGACAGAATTAATTATCATTTCAAACTAAGGTTAACTAGACTAGACTCATACAAACTGGAATGAAAACTGGGAGAAGAACTTCACATTCAGAAACTCGACAAAACAGAGCTAGACATAATCTGGTTTATTAAAGCCTTCATAAAATATATCTAAATATTAACAAATGGTAAAAACTAAAACGCGAACCTTAATGTCTACTTATCATTCGTCAACTACAGCTACTACGCGAAAAGAAATGCAAACAAATTTCGAATCACAAATGGCAACAGAAAGATATTAAACATGATTTTTTCATACTAACACAATTTTAACAGAACGATGAGTCGAAATGGCATCAAATTTTACCTGTTGGTGGTGCAGTGAAATGGGGCGTCGGGTCTCCGATCTACACTCGATCTTAAAGTAACAAGCCGAAAGAGTAAAACGACTTAATTTTCAAATGGGTGTTCCCAAGTATAGTGATTGAACAAATGTAAAATAATTAGGAATGGTTAAAGTGGCTGCCAAAGAACTGAAACAGAACAGAATTCGAACAAAGTCCAGATTTAGAGTAGTAAAAAAATGATATGAACATGTTGAGCCCCCCTTTCAAGATTCAATTCGCCACAGATTTATAGGGCTTCGTTTGGTTTAAGAAAAGAGAGGGAGGAGCGTATGAGAGAGAGGAGCGTATGAGGTGAGGAGCGGTGTGGGGAACAAGGAGACAGGTGTGGGGGACAAGAGGAAGTGGAAGGCAGAGAACGTGGGGAGCAGAGGCGAGTGGGAGAGAGCATGAGGAGGCGAATTGGGAGAGAAAGGAAGGGAAAGGGAAGGCGGCGGGTGAAGAGAAAGGGAGAAAAAGAGGGCGAAAGAGATGAAGGGAAAGGGAAAAAAAATCAGGGCAGGGGCGGCTGCTGAAGGGTTGTTTAGGTTTAGGAAAAAATTGGACCGGGTCGGGTAAATGGTTGGGCCGGACCGGGTAGTTTAGGATGTGGGCTGGTCTGTTGGATAGGGGATAAATGTGGGCTGATTATTTGTTTTGGGGTAGGGAAATAATGTGGGTTGGTTGAATTAATAGGAGTATGGGCTGATAATTTGGCTGAAAAATATTGGTCCTTCCTCCGTTATTTTAATTATTTTCGGGCTTCTAATTTAGTAACCAGTACAATATTTATTATGTGAAGATAAATAGTAATTAGTATATAGAAAGTAAGGATTTTACAAAGTGTTGTCTTGTAATTAATTTAACGATTCCAAACCCGAAAACGAAACGATGACTAACCGTTTAAAATCTCTGATAAAGTAATGCTCATAATGTTGAAAAATAAAAGTAGTGATATTAATAGTAGTGGCAATAAAATATTGTGAAAAATGAAGTATTTAGCTCGTCAGTAAATTTAGAAACCCGAGTAAATTAAATAAAAGAGGGACAAAATTGGGTGTCAACAATTGGAAGATTAACTAATCTGCAGGGGTTGGCTCTCGGATCTAACCATTTCACTGGTATGTTTTATCTTATGAATTCTAGTAGCATTGTATCTAATTAATTCCCAAAAAAAAATTTATTACACATGAATTGCAGGGATAATTCCACAAGAAATTGGAAATCTTGTTAATTTGGTGATGTTAAGCATGGAGGGAAACCAAATTACTGGCTCAGTCCTGATCTCCATATACAATATCTCCTCACTGCAATTTCTTTATCTATGGGGGAACAATCTCAAGGGATCCTTACAGCGGGAGATTGGCAACTTAACCAAGATGCAAGACCTCGAACTTAATCAAAATACGTTTACTGGTACGTATTCCGAGTGATAGCAAAAAATACAACTTATACTAATTTGATAAGATAAGGCCTAGTCTCCCTTGTTTATATTTTACTAGTTTCGACAAACGTGTGTTGCACACTAATACCATATTAAAATATTTGCATTGAAGAATACATTTCAGCAACTTAAAGTGACTATTGACAAATGATTACATTTCAACAACTAAAAGTGACTATTGACAAATGATTTTATCAAGTAGCAGTAAATGTTTTCTCTGGAATATTTCACGTCCATACCCCAACACACAAGCATCTAAAAGGGAATAAATTCCTGAGAAGAAACATATGCGGATTTTAATTTTTTCTTAATGCTTTAAGAGTGATAGCTAAGCAACAGACCAACTTCTATAGTAATTCAAAGTTCCTTTAAGAGTTGGGTCTTCTAGCTAGAGAGACATGAGCGTGCATAGATCAATAGAGGCTATTTATTCTTGTTAATACTCCCTCCATTTTATAATAAGTGATGTTTTTAGCTTATGCACAACCTTTAAGAAATTGCTCATTCCTAAAAAAGTGGGAGTGTTTTTGTTAACTTATCCCTAATGCAATTTTACCTCTTTCCTAAAAAAGCTACTTAATGATTATTAATTATGTAAATAAGGGTAATTTTGGAAAAATAAGGTCAATTTCTTCTTAAAATCCTAAAACACCACTTATTTCAAAACAAATTAAAAAGCCTAAAACACCATTTATTTTTTAAACAAAGAGAGTATCTATCTGGGTTCATTGCCAACTGCGGTCTCGACAATTTTTTGAAGGCAGTTAATACCATGAGAACAATAGCAGTTAATAACATTCAAGAATACCAATTGTCTTTTAGTCTTCAAGATATGATAAGAAGATGGCTGATGAAACTAAAGCTTTACAACTAAATATAAAAATAATTAAAATTTTGTGAATATTAATTAGGAGAAGAGGAAGACACAGTGCAAAAATACTACTAGTCTCTATTAACCCCGACGGTGAAAGAAAAGATAATTAAGTTATTAAATGAGGGATAAATCAAATTCCCATTTTACAATTTTTTTTTTTTGTTATTTGTATCAAACTTTTTCTTTTTGTTATAATTGTAAAATGTGCATTTACATCTTTTTACAAATAAGTTTTTGAAATAATGTTGGCTCGAAAGGTAAAAAAAGTCGTTCAATATTTGATGGACATTTTGGTAAATTAACTTTAAAATTTTTTGGTTCCCACTTTTAGAATAACTAGTATCTGGACAACACTTTATTGTATTTTAATAGTTCTAAATTCGTGCATATATTCTAAAATCATCTGATTGAGATATAAATTAGAGATTTAATTATACAAAAATCTTAACATTATTTTTGAGATTTAATGAAGATGAACAATCGTGCAGCTGATAATGAATATAGATTTATCTTTGAGAACAAGTCACTATTGCTTGGAAATGGGTCTTGATTTCTAGAGATTTATCTACATAAAAAATATTTCTTTGCAGAACAAATCATATTAGAAGCTTTGACCAAAATAAGCTATTTTTTAAACCAATTCACCAAAGTAATACGTTTTTAATTTTTTTTACGGAACTAGCATAAACGTATTCCTGAGTAACGTATTAGGCATTATTTTATTCAAAAATTCTAACGGAAAAATAGCTCGGGTTAACGGTGTTAAAAGCTAATCCAAGTTTAAGAATGACAAGTAATGAACTCTATCGTCGTCCCAATCGACCAAGGACAACTAGAATTCCTAATGAGATGGATCGTGGTCCTGTAGTATATGGGCGAGCTTGCGGGTTGTGTAGGCAAACTGGACATGATAGGCGTCAATGTCCAACTCGTAGTCAAACTTAGTGTTAGTCGAGTTTGTCAAGTTATTATATTAGTTCATTAGTAATCAGTTAATTTTTTATTTTTTTTTGCTTCTTTATTTTATATGATCAATATGCTCAATTTCCTAAATTTTATGTAGGAGTGATCAATACGTGTTTCCTAAATTCTCTACTATGTATACTTAAGCATGCACATCCAACAAGTATAATTAACTAAATGCATAACCAGTAGAAATAAACCAGCACCTGTATGAATAAAGTGAAGTTCAGCATCTGTATGAATAAAGTGAAGAAATACATATAAATACCTCATGGAAATCTTTTCATAAAATTTCACTTCTTTACACCATAGCTGAATACAAAAAGCAAAAAAGACTAATACACCATAACTGTTTCTTTTCCAGCTTCAAAACAACACCAGCAGTGAGCCAAAAAAAAATCATTCCTACTAAACTGTTGATGACTTGATAGCAAAAACCATAGCTAATACATGACTTCCAATTAAAACTTCCAGTACTTGCTAGCAAAAACCAAATACAAAAAATACAAAATAATACACCAACTGTGCCTTCATCTTACTTACAGTTAGCAAAAAAAAAAAAAAAAAAGGAGATCATTCCTACTAAACTAGATCAGCGAGATTATGTGCCTTCATCTTACTTACAAGCCAAACTATTAGTGATGCATTCATTTATTTTTGCTTCTACCTTGCTGCTTTTTACCTCTACCGCGCTGCTTTTTAATCCTACCATGCTGATCCATAAAGTGACTCCCGGTCGCACAACGCTTACGAATAATTTTACGCTTCTGCCTCATTGATGGTTCACCATCCACTTCATCATTGGAATCATCCAACTCATTACCTTGTATCTCAATATTGCAGTCCTGCCCATCATCTCTATTAGTGGCCTCAGGGATATCGATGGACATTTGCACAGGCGATGAGTTAAAAACAGGACCATTCTCAACAAATATATTCTCAAAAGACGAAAGACTTGGATCTCTTGAATATTGTGGAGTTTGTGGCGTCATGTATGGCACAATTTGAGTACTTGTTGGTTGATATGTCATAGCTGATGCCTGAGTGAATTCGTGAGTGTCGCCTCTTGAAGTGGAACTAATATTACAATTTGTTGTTGCTGGATCATCTTCCGGGACTGCTTGGGCATCTTCCTGATGCATTTCATCCATTTCGATAGACACTTGACCTCTCTTAATAGCACGTTCCCTCCTACCAGCAACACCACCTTTTCCTCGCCTACGAACAGAGGGACGTATATGGTCAGCATGTACTCCATCTTTTTTATAATCAGCTTGTAAATGAATTCTATCAGCCTCGTGCACATATGTCAAGCACTTTTCACCTTCACTCCGCACCATTGCACGAAACATATAAAATTCCTCAAATAATGGCTGATCACAGAGTGATTTTGCTTTATCAACCACTGAATGAATATAGCGCACCTGTGTGAAACCACATCAAAATCATGCATCTTTAGAATAGTACAGTAATACTCTGTCCCAAAATGCATTTTCATGGAACCAAACAGTACCTTTTTAATTAGATTACTAAAAACCCAACTATATGAATTTAAATTTATACAATAAATGTGGATTGAGAACCTGAAAATTAAATTGATAAATCTTTTACTAGTACACAACTTATTAACTACGTAAACTGCTAAACATAATAGTCTGTAGCTAGGTTGTAAGTGTATAGTATAACTCTTAGATGCCTAACTTTTAACTCCAGAAAAGGTTTGCTATTAGTATGAGCTCATTAGTGATTACACGCATTATGTGTACTTTGTGAAGATAAGTGTACTATTCTATATTAGGATGGGTAATTTAGCATGCATGCAGGGCATTGTAAATGATGAGAAAATAGTAAAAATGTAATGACATGCCCCTGCTGTACAGGTGTACACTTGAACAACTGTAGTACTAAAGCAGGGGGTGGCGGGGTAGAGATACAAACAAACAAAATAAATAGCCAGTGACACTCTCTCCCTCTGCTCTGCCAAAATCTGTCACCATTTGTAACCATTCCTGCTAATTCAGTGTTCTCCTCCCCCTTCCATTTTTTTTTCAGATAAATACTCTCTACTACTCCTATATAACACCACACTTTGTATCATCACCACATATTCACACATTTCTTCTTACCCAAATACTCTGTCCCAAATGCATTTTCATGGAACCAAACAGTATCTTTTTAACACAAATTTGCTTGAGAATTATGGGCAGAGCATGCATCATTGTTTCAAAAAGGAGAAAGCGGTGGTTAGTATATCACAAGTTATAATATACCATCTATCAAATAGTATGCTGCAACTACTAGATTAATTTATACATGATCAGTTATTTGGTAGAATCTTTTAACCGAAACAACAAAGACAAAGGAAGTTATTAATATGCTGCAACTAGTGTAGAACTGATTATCTGATACAGTTTTCACATTGCATATAAAAGAAACATGTAGTACTGTTGAACCAAAATAAATATGCACCACTTACCATTGCTTCATAAGCCGTTGCATTAGGCACATAACCTTGTTGCTGCTGAGGACGCGAAGTAGGATTACCAATAACAAGACGAGTAATGCGTCTGAACCAAACAAGGTAGGGGTCATCGTACCGAAGTGATTCATGATTGACCGGTGCATTAATAACGTATCGAAGTTGTTGGTGCCAAAATGGCAACCATTGTGCATACTCCAATTCCCAATTTGTATTTGGCCTTCCCCGACGATCGTGGTTGAAATGTGTGGGATCAAATGCAAACGGAGTTGGTGGTATCTCCTGTATCGTTCCAAATTGCCTCATAACTCGATCAGGAAAGTGAACCTCGACAACATCCCAACAAAATATTGTGACTCTAGCACGCCATATATTTCGTCCAACACGACAATAATCGGGAAGGCTCTCAATTAATTCATCAGAATATGGTTCCCAAATAAACTAAATGAAACAAATAAAGCAAATGAGACCTTACAATTACAATATACATGAAAATTAAAACAAAACTAATACAACATTGTACCTGATCCTCCGTCATGGAATCAAGTGCATCCCTAAAAACTTTCAACACATATTGGGTAGTGTCGGTCCAACTAAAATGTGCAAACCATCTAGTAGCGCGTGGACCCCTAGGTAAACCAGTATTCGCATCCATTTGTGCTAATATCTGGGGCCTGAGAACAGTAATTCTCTCCCATGCCCAAACCTGAAGAAAAAACACTAATTTCAGCATCATTTAATGCAACTGTTGTAGTAAACTAAAACAATCAACATCATTTTTTTCATTATAGCAAAAAGGAAATAAAAAATCTTATCATTTAGCTAGAAAGAAAATAAAGAGAACTATATGTATACTCTGGGAGGAACATTCCATGTAAGAAAGTTAGAAAAATCTAATTAGAAGAAAGAGAACTATATGTTTAGGAATTGAACAAGTTTTGTTTATAAATACAGTTAATACTTTTATTAATATTTTTAGGTATACCTGTAGTAGTGGTAGGAATCCCGCTATCTCATGTTGCTTAGCATGTGAGGCCTTACAAAGATAGTGATACAAGCATGCTAGAGTCGCAGTACCCCAACTGTAAGATCCTATTGTGTTGACGTCCTCAAGCATAGGTAAGTACATAAGCTTCAAATTACTTCCAGATGTATCCGCCATCATCATACCAGCAATCATCCAAAACATATAACATCTAGCCTTCTGATTGACCATATCTTGTGTTGCCGTGTCAAGTAATTTTGGATGACGTAGCATGTGTTGATTAAGTGCCGATACCTTGAGGCTATTTTTTTTAAAGTCTCCAGGAAGTGGACTAAAACCTAATAATCTTTGACAAATGTCTTTCCAATCCTCTGTGCTCCTCGCCAACTCATTCCCAAGTACTGGATCACCATTCACGGGTAAGCCTTACAACACCTCTACGTCTTGCAAGGTGATTGTCGCTTCTCCCATCCTAAAGTGGAACGTATGAGTTTCAGGATGCCATCTTTCAACTAATGAAGTAATCAAACTACGATCAATAGTAGGTCGATGAGATCTGTAAACACCGTACAATCCCGATAGTCTAATCACTTCCAAGACTCGTGTATCAATTGGATGTTCCTTTACGAAGTCCCAAAAATTTCCATCACATCTCCTTGTATTCAAAATCACATTATCCTTTCCATCCCATATATCCTGTGACCTATGGGTGAGTTGTTCATTCAATACGGACGAGTCGAGTGGACCCGGATCCATCTGATATGTATTATTTTCCCCCATAAAACAAAAATACCTACACAAGTGAATATTTTCTATGAAACTTCTATGCTTGTTTTGCCTAAAAAATGTGAACATCACATCTTCTTAAGAAAGTGAAAAAACAGAGAAACAAACTTTGTATCTTCCAAACGAAAAACCCAGAAACAAGAATACTACCTTTTTTTGAAGATAAAGGGAGAAATTCGTCATACCATTATCTTCTAATCTAGAAATTGAAAGTTTGAAATGTAATCCAGAATTCTTCCACTATACTAGTGTGTGAAAAAACACATACCTTAATCACAGTATCCTGTTCCAAGCTTCTTAATCGATTTTTTGCAAGCAAAATCGCACAAAATACTGAGCTTTGAAAGTTTCACATTTAAAATTTGCAGCAAAAAATCAAATAAACTTCACAATCTATATCATCGGAACAAAATCAATTTGCAGCGATAGATAAAATAATATATGGATCGAGTAAATTTTGTTGTTCTCCTGGTGATAGTGATGTTAGGGTTTTATTTTGAAGAGGGGATTTAGATTGAAAAGGGAAATTTATTGAATGAGGGTTTATTTTGAAGAGGGGATTTAAGTTGAAAAGGAAAATTTGTTCAATGAGGGCTTACAGCTCAGTTGTATATTTATTCACATATATTAGAAAACACTGAACGACGTCGTTATTTTAAATGAAGAGACAACTAATAGTCGTGGTCTTAGGATACATAATAGGACTAAATCGTTACTGTCAGTAACGACTTTTATTTTAACGCCGTCCACTTATTAGCTGTTTTTCCCGTCAGAATTTTTGAATAAAATAATGTCTAATACGTTACTCAGGAATACGTTTATACTAGTTCTGTAAAAAAAATAAAAAACGTATTATTTTTGGTGAATTGGTTTAAATAATAGCTTATTTTGGTCAAAAATTCAATCATATTATATATTTCAATCAAATTCTGTGGTATAGTAACTTTTCCTGCCAACAATCTAACCTTAGGTAGAGATGGAAAAATGAAAACGAGATGAACTGAAGTGGGTTTGCCTAATTCTCAGGTTGAGAACAATTTTTTGTCAAATTGAAATTGGAGAGAAGAAATTGGGGAATTTTGTGGGAAGACAAAAAGGTCTTTATATTTAATGTGCTGGCAATAAATAGTAGAGTGTTTTGGAGAATTAAAAAATGAATACATTGCTAACATACTACATTCATGTAATAGGTTAGCAAGACTCTATGTAGTAGGTTAGCAAAACCTAACATATATATATATATACACATATAAAATAAAAGACCGCTAGACACACTGTCTAGTAGTATAAATTTGTCTAAAATAGAACTAACTAGTATTCAATAATTCATCATGTGTAATACTCATCATGTGTTGCCAGGTGAAATACCCAAAGAGATAAGAAATCTCATGGAGTTAAGGATCCTTGATCTTTATTTTAATAGCTTTAGTGGTTCACTTCCAATGGAAATCTTCAACATGTCAAGGCTGAAAGAAGTTTATCTTGGAGACAACAATCTTGTTGGGTCTATACCTCATTCAATCTCCAATTGTTCAAAACATACCTTATTAGATCTTTCATACAACAAACTCACTAGTTTGATTCCCAACTCCCTTGGATATCTTACTCATCTACAGGTCTTAAACTTGGTGGCAAATAATTTAACCAGTGACTCATCATTTAGTTTCTTGACCTCCTTAACCAATTGCAGAAAAATAACAACTCTTTTTCTAGATTTGAACCCTCTAGATGGTATGCTTCCAGTCTCTATAGGAAACTTCTCCACATCTCTTCTAAAATTTTATGCCCAAAGTTGCAAAATCAATGGACAAATTCCAAATGAAGTTGGGAACTTAAGCAGCTTATTATCCCTTGATATTTCTGAAAACAACTTGGTTGGATCGATTCCCACATCAATTGGCAACTTGACAAACCTTCAGGTCTTGAACTTGAGTGAAAACTCTCTTACAGGAGTTATTGGAGATAATGTATGTAAATTGCAGAGATTGGGTAACATTTACTTTGGTCAAAATCAACTTTCAGGATCTCTTCCAAATTGTTTAGGGAACGTTACTTCGCTTAGAGAGATACATTTGCGTTCCAATAAATTGAATTCCAATATACCAACAAGCATAGGGAATCTTAAAGATCTTGTCGTTCTTGACTTATCGTCAAACAACATGGGTGGCTCTTTGCCTGCAGAAATTGGAAATCTAAAGGTTGCAATACAAATGGATCTGTCAATGAATCAATTCTCAAATGGAATTCCTAGAGAAATTGGAGGATTACAAAATCTGCAGAAACTTTCTTTGAGACACAACAAGTTGCAAGGATCTATACCTGACTCAATGAGCAACATGATAGGTTTGGAATTTTTAGACGTTTCTCATAACAATATAACGGGAATCATTCCGAAATCCCTGGAGAAACTTCAAAATCTCAAGTATTTCAATGTTTCTATCAACAAATTGTATGGTGAAATACCCTCAGGAAGTCCTTTCAAGAACCTTTCGAGTCAGTTTTTCATTTACAATGAAGCATTGTGTGGTTCTTTGAGATTTAATGTCCCACCATGCCCCACTTCATCAAAGCATAGATCAAATGGGAAAAAATTGCTAGTTCTATTTCTTATGATGGGAATTGCACTTGCATTTGTTCCTATTTCCCTTGTGCTCGTATGGATAAAGTATAGAGGAGGTAAAAGAGCACCTCAATAAGCTGATTCATTGTCTACCGCAACAAGAGGAAGAATTTCATACTATGAATTGATCGAAGCAACTGATGCATTTAGCGAGAGTAATCTGATTGGTTTCGGGAGTTTTGGCTCTGTCTACAAAGGAATTCTCAGAAGTGGGACTACTATTGCAGTTAAAGTGTTCAATCTGCAATTGGAAGTGTCATTCAAGCATTTTGATACAGAATGTGAAATTTTGCGTAGCATTCGCCATAGGAATCTAGTAAAAGTCATCACTAGTTGTTCCAACCTTGATTTCAAGGCTTTGGTGCTTGAGTATATGCCTAATGGGAGTCTTGAAAAGTGTTTGTATTCACACAACTATTTCTTAGACATATTGCACAGACTAAGCATAATGATAGATGTGGCATGTGTGTTGGAATATCTCCACCATGGGTGCTCACTGCCCGTGATTCACTGTAATTTGAAGCCTAGTAATGTCTTGCTCGATGAGGATATGGTTGCCCACCTAAGCGACTTTGGTATTTCAAAAGTGCTTGGTGAAGCTGTGAGCAATTTATTCACTAAAACCTTAGCAACATTTGGTTATATTGCACCGGGTACGTCTCTTAGTTTTTCTTTGAACACCATTTTTTCCGTTATCTTTTCCTCTAAGAAATTATGTTATATCTTTGAAGTAATTGTTTGGCTATAGAATATGGACTGGATGGATTGGTGTCAACAAAATGTGATGTCTATAGTTACGGGATCATGTTGATGGAAACGTTTACAAGGAGGAAGCCTAATGATGAAATGTTCGAGGGAGATCTTAGCTTGAAGCAATGGGTGAGTAATTCACTTCCTGAGGCAGTAATGGATGTTGTAGATGCTAACTTGGTAACACCAAATGATAGTAACTTAAAGTTAGATTGTGTGGCATCGATCATGAAAGTGGCATTAGATTTTTGTGTTAAATCTCCGCCAAGAAGGACAAACATGAAAGATGTTGTAGGGATGCTACAAAAGATCAGGATTCAACTTCTCGCATGTTGAACATGTTCTTGGAAACTCTTGTTACCAATTACTTGTTTTGTTGCAAATGCTTGCTAAAATATTGTATCAGTGTGAAGAATGTATTTTTATTTTAGCACTTTTGAAATCTTAATTACAATAAATCTTATTATTTCCTCTTAAAATCAATGTTCTAAATTGGTAGATACAATCAATAGAGGAAAATAATTCTTTTCTTTACAAACAATAAATCTCAGATTTGAGTGTTTTTTTTTTAATGTTGTCTCAAAGTAGACTAAGCACCTGTTTAATCGAGAAAGGCAAATAACAACCTTTTCTTTATAAACCTCTGCATTAACTTAAATCGACTACACATGGTGTCACACTTTTATGCCATTTGAAAACCCGCAGAGAAAAATGTAATTGCGATAGAACAAAAGAACTCTCTATTCTAAACCAACAATCGGAATCATGCACGCACTTTAGAGTTTAATAGACATTGCACACCTGAGACTTAGTAGAAAATACAAGCAATTTGTAGAAATTCATTGAGGCAAAACGTCGAACACATGGAAATAAAAAATGGTAAAGAATAGACTTCATACCTGAATGAGTGCTTGCAACCGACTATAGAAATAACAAGGGAAAATATAAGCATCATTTACAGAATTTAGTATGGGTTAAAGAGTGTAATGAATGGCTAGACAACCAATACAATAGACTCAGCGCACACTCCACTCTTCAGCACACATCTATTCTAATAGTCCTCCATTATTAAACACAATAATTAAAGTACAATTATAATTTTTCATTTTATAACTAGACAAAAGGCTAAAAAAAAGAGAAAAAAAAAAGGAATGGAGGCCACAGAGAGGTACCATATCACCTTGCCTATGTCTAACTTTATATTATATATAGATTTACTTTATATATTTCTAAAAATCAAGTGTGGTGAAAACAATAGGAAACATATGTCACACTGTAGTGCTAGCAATTCAACTATTAGGAACAATCTTTTATGCAAGAAAAACTTTCAGAATAATCTGACGGCTATATTTTTATGGTATTATAGAATAAACAAGATACATTAATAATATCGGTAAGATAATTAATCAAGAAGATTTAGTAGATTTCTATTATAGCCACAAATCTATTCTGTAATTTCCTAGATTAAATAACCGGCCACATTCAATCCTATTGCAACCAAAAATTCTTTTTTCACAAATTCAATTCAAGATCATACTTAATATTTAATTGCTGATCAGGCAGTTTCTACCTAGTAAACAAATCGACTCAAGCTATATACTTTTCATTGCTCGGATTTTTGTCTCCAACATGGCTTTTGCGAAGCGAGGAGTATTTTCCTCACCTAGACCATGCTCGCGATGAAGCACACTACCTTGACTGTTTTTCACTTTGGACGTTTTCCTTTCCAACTGCATCGTTTTGTTCCTAAAGCATCAAATTAATATCCCAACAACAACAATAACAACATATCCAATGTAATTCCACAAGTGAGATTTTGGGAGGGTAGAGTGTACACAGACCTTACCCCTATCTTGGGAGGTAAAGAGACTGTTCCCAGAAGACCCCGGCTCAAGAGAAAGCATGACGAAAAAAAAATCCCATTAGCAAAAAATTACATTTTAGCACATTGGACAAATTTGGCTAGTGTATGTACTCTTTTTAGTATATACTTTCACCGTCTCATTTTAACACACTACAAAAAAAACGGGTTTTAGCGACGGACGAAATCCGTCGGTAAATAGCATATATCTGTTGCTAAACCAATATAGCTACAGAATAACTACAGAATTTAATCCGTCGGTAAAATCCTCGTAGCTAGCAATTTGCCGACAAAAAAAATGAATTCGTCGCTGGCGTAATGACGGATTGGCGACAAAATATATTTGTTGCCAATATGAGCGACGAATGAAATCCGTCACGATGTTAATAATTTCCGTCGCTAATTGTATGAGTTATTTCGTCGTTTCCTCTAATTGGCGACCAATAATTTCTGTCGCTAATTCCGTAGCCAATTCTTTTAATACACATTTCTGCATTCCTTTTGGCGACGAAAAATAATTTGTCGCAACATTTGAAATCCGTCGCAAATCTTTTTTATTTTTTATTTTATATAATATTTTAAATACACCTGTCCAAGCATATATTAGATACTCATGTAATAACTTAATTAATAGAAACTAATATTCTACAAGGTCCAAAATACATAGCAAAATGCAAAATAAGTTTGGAGCATCCACAACGATAATATCCAAACCGAAAAATCCAAAATCATATGCAACATCCATAAAGTTCAAACAACAAAACTAACAACCATAAAGTCCAAACCAAAAAACTAACTAATGAGAGACTGGAGAGCCACGATCATCATCAGAAACCGATGCATGAACTTGATCAATGTTGGCAGTAGCTGGAGCTGAAACTATAGGTGCCATAGATGATGGATGGTCATTAGGAGTGTCCATCTGAGAAGAGACTGAAGGATTCAATCCACGTACCCGCTCAACAATAATAGGAAGCAAGCGATCAGTCAGTGCAAGAATTATGCTATCAGTCAATGCAGGAATTAATCGCGTCACTAACTCATCCAAAGTTCCTGTCGCTGCTGGTTGAGCATTCGGAGGTGGTACTGAGGACGTAGCATCAGATACAGAAGAAGGACGAAGATTCGGCCCATAATATAAATGTGCTTGAGATCCAAGACCATATATTCTTCTTTTCTTTACCCCTCCTACGGCTTCGTAATAGGCTTGACATTGATCAACTTCAGATTGAGTTTGTGACTGATTTTGCAATATTTCTTGATATTTTTCCTGTAAAAGAGTGTGATAATTAGTTAAACTCATTTCACTAACAGTAAGCACATGTAAGAGAACCATTAAATACAGCAAGAATAATGCCCTGAAAGCTTGAATATAATTCAAGATATCTCTGTCTCACTGAAGGAAGAAAACAGAGCTTCTTTTTTATTTTTTATTTTTAAGTTTTGATAAGTTCAGACAACAATTCAAAAGCTGAACATCAACAATATAACCAGATTGGTGCTTTCTAAACTAACCACCCTGAATTAAACAAAACAGTTATTAAACTATTATAGTGAAAATACCTAAATGAAACACCAACAGTATTCACAAAACATACATCAATTAACTTATCTATAAAATAAATAATCTGGTCCTAGAAAAAACAATAAATGATGTTTCATCATAACACACACCCACACAATAAACAGTTATGCTTTCCTCTATTACCTCATAAAAATAACTGGCATGTGCATCTGGCACAAGAAACTGGCTTTCAAAATTTCCATCTGTAGCTGTTGTACTACTAATCACTATGAGGAGACTAGTTACCGTCTGTTTAGTTGTGGTTATATTGCTAATCAAGTTTGGACTTTCTTCTGCAATTCATGTGGAATTAATCTGATCCATGGACAGGTTAAGACAAAAAGCTATGAAGTGGTGGTTGGCAAAGCCTAAAAATGAGGTTCATAAAACCATTTTACAATGCTTACCAACTGTCATATGCTGGCAAATATGGAAAAGCAAGTGCACTGCCAGGTTTGATAACAAAACTGTCTCACTGGTTCATTATCCAGCAAGTGACCAAGATGATCACTATGATCATTCATTTACAAGCACTATGAGTTACCAGAAAGCATCCAAAAACATTATTTGAGAAGGACTCACTAGAAGCATCCAAAAACACAGGCATTACTTAACTCACTAGAAGGACATGGATTTTAAGATAAATATTAAAAGTTTCCCAACCTATATTTGACACACCAGAAAGAACTTTATTTGACACACCAAACCGTTTCAACCGGTCCAACCTGCCAATCTCAAATGGTATTGATCCAACAATTTTGTTGTCATTTAGCAAAAAGGTGTTCAAGAATTTGCAGTTAATAAACTCAGGTGGTACAGAACCAATAAAAGAGTTACCAGAAAGATCAAGATTAACTAAATAAGGTAACCAAGAACAAATTTGAATAGGTAGTGAACCTGAAAGTGACTTCCTAGAAAGATCAAGTGATTGAAGTGAACTACAAAACTGAAGATCAGGTGGTAGTGAACCAGATAAAGACATAAAAGTAAGTTGAAGTGAACTAAGCCTACTTTGAGAAAACAAAAGCAGAATTATTGATTTACTCTGCTAAAGGAATATGAGTGTTCAGAAAACATATTTGTTAACATAAAAAAAAACTGAACTGAAATCAGACAGTACATGACTGTAAATCTGCCACTTTATATAATGGTAGTGCTAATCTTGTATTAGATAGCTTTGCAAATGGTTGTGTAGTTGAGTTGATATTTAACCATTCCCTTTCCATCTAGTATGTTAAAAACGTACTCGTATCCAATGTTTAACAAAGCCCTATCAAGACTTGTTTGGTGTTTAAATTAAACTAGCGAATGAAGACGGGGTTTTTTTTTACACACTTTTGTTGTGATTAAGTATTTTACCCATCTAGTACTGTGTCTTAATTTCTGGTACGCTCATTTGAACATGCACTGAAAGTTCTTGTAACAAAAGTAAATGTCTATGACAATCTCTTCAAGCTTTTCTTCACAACTAATCATGGACCCATATATATTAGCAACAGATCACGCAAACTGCAAATCAGATTAAACTGCTTATAGACTCTCCAAATATAACAGAGCAACCTAACAATAGCTTGTCCAGGTATCAGGGGGCTAATGATTTCTGAAAGATTTTAGCACTTAACTACTGTTTATTGACAACCAGGATTTTGACTGGTATTGACTGGTAAGCAACCTAACCCATCTAGTATGCTCTTTTCTTGAATGTGATGGGACTAAACAAAGAAACTTCCTATAGAAGATTATAGAATGTTGGACTCGCATGCACGATTCGGGCTCGCTCACCTACAAAAGATTTTCCATCATGACCGTTTGTATGGACGTGCAAATGTACCTCATTTGGTGTTGGATCTCGACCCTTTTTAATAGCCTATACAAGAAAAAAATATACATAGTTCAGTAACTTCCAAAACCAACAAAAACAGCAACCAATGACACAGTAGAGAATATATTTTGACATATTCCTTTTATATATGCAGAGTCCATATTAGAATATGTTCATGAAAATTTAAAAACTAATTGAAGGCAGGAAATCAGTAAAAAGTTATGGTGAAAATGAGAGAAAAAATTTAAAAACTAATAATATTAATTAGTCTGTGGCGGTCCATGAACCCATACAGTCAATGGATAACCGATCCTGATCATTATCTTTAGAATTTGTTTGCAAATAGGCTATATCGCAAGTCCGAAATAATGAGTAAATCCTCAAATGTGCAATCAGTCCACAACTACTAAACATAACAAATATAACTGTGCCAAAATCCATTTATTACTGTTATAAGCTGCAAAATCCATAATGCTAGTTTAAAAAACCTATGGACTATTAAAGATAAGAAGCATCGTAAGAACATGATTAAGCACTTTAGTCAACGAATCCTGACAGCATTTCTCACCTCAGATGATAAACTCCCCTGGATGTAATATATACAAAATAGTGGGCAGACAGTAGAAGGGTGGTACTGACCCCATCTTATGAAACAAGCACCTCAACTAAGTATTTTTTTTTTAATAATAATAATGCCCTTTCAGGCCTTTTTATTTAAATCAACGAAGTCCAAACAATAAAACAATGGATAGGTCCAAAAGTGACCCAAGCTCAAATAATAAACATTGTTGGAATGTAAATCTGGCCCATATGGACCCGACCTATCCCTAATCGAAAATTCCAATTAGGAAACTTGACTTTGCTCTGTTAGGGAAAAACTTTCATTTGCTGCTTTTTCGGTCTGTTGTCGTCGTCTGCATCCTCTCCTCTAATAATGAAATCTTGATTGCCTCATCCGTTGTTTCTTTGTACCACTTTGAAAATCTTGAGGTAAAATTTCGCATTTGTATCTATCTTGTGTTTCTTTTCCATCTCCATTTTAAGCTCATAATTTATTTATTTTTGGGAATTCTGCTCTGTATGTTTAGGGAACATTCGATTGTTCATCTCCTCCATATTGCAGCACCAATTGAAGATAAACTCAGGTATCTTGTTCTTACTTCCTCTATTCTTCAACTGCTTCTCTATTCCTTGTAACTCGTGACATGCTCTTGAGTGCATCTTGTTATTTTCTGTTGATCTGCTTGTTTGTATGATATATGTCCAAATTTCTTTATGTGTTGGAAACTTCGAGACTCATCACACATTTGACTGGTCCTTTCCCATCTGGCTTTGTTGTGCTTTGCATGTACCAATTTGAGACCCTCTTTGTGATGAATTCCTTCCTGTACTCCATGTACCTGTATCGAGCTGAGCTTAACAGCAGCTTCGATTTGTGCTTCTTCAGGTATTCTACTCTTTTCCAACATCTTGTTTTATCTTTGCCCGACTGAACCCCTTTCCCATATTCTTGTAGATTTGATTTCTGTCCATTGGGCTGAGCATCCATAGATGCTAATACCACCAATCAAACATCCATCTTGTCTACTTTGAGTTGATGTTTGTGGATGATGCATTGAAGATATGTTCTTGAACTCCCAGATTTTTTCTTGTGTTCCTATAGCTCCTCCTTGCCTTGCTGTTGTGAATTGTTCTTTTCTACTGGTGGTTTGGTTGTATGTATACGTTACCCTCTTTGTTAACTTTAAAAACAAATAAATTTGATCTTGTCTATTTGAATGAGCATCATACGATGCTAATACCACAAATAGACTTTCAACCCTGCCTTATTTGATCAAAGTTAACTTTAAGAAAGTACATATATGGTCTCTGTGATGTTTCCCTTTGTTCTTTGTTGATTGAAAATTCGATTGCTGCCTTTGTTTTTTTTTTTTAACTGTACTTTTGTTGCTTTTACTTATGATTCCTGATACGTAAAATTGTACCTGCAAAAAGAACAAACAGTTAGAATAAACACCTTCATATCCTCTTCCCAGAGTGTTTGGTTGTAGAAAACTCCTCCGATATGCTCCTTCTGTGACCCTCCCATCATTAGCACCTCCTTATTCTCAAGTACGGTATCTGACTTTTGTCGCTATTCAAAATTCTTCTCATGTGTATTTCTAAATCCTGAAAATTTTGACATTGAAAAGACCCATGATCTAAAGCATAATTTGCTAGTGCATCAGCCAATTTGTTTGCTTCCCTCAAAGTGTGAGTAAACAGTACATTCATATCCCTTCTCAGTTCTGTAACCTCTTCCACCCATCCTACAATGTTCCATGGTGGTTTCCAACCATTAGCCAAGATTTTCTGCACCATCTCTGAATCAGTTTGAATGATTATATTCTGAAAATCTTTGCTTTTGGTATATTTCAAGGCTTCTTGAATTGCAACAATCTCAGCTTCTGTATTAGTAGCAAAACCAATGTCCTCAGCTTGTGCATGTATTAGGTTTCCTTCAGAATCCCTTAGACAGAAACCATATGCACTTCTTCCAGGGTTACCCCTAGATGCCCCATCAGTATTACAAACACACCACCCTAGTGGTGGTAGTTGCCAAATCACTTTAGTAACCTTTAGCTTAGCTCTTCCAGATTCCATCATATGAATGAGGTCACTCCATTTGGTAGGTAAATCCCTAAATGAGGGATTTCTGATTTGAACTAACCTTTGAATGGTTGAATACACCTGATATATGACTTTGCATCCAATTCTTCTTTGCCTATGTTTGATTCCATTCCTTCTCTTCCATAATTCCCATAGAATAATTGATGGAACTGCTTGATATATCTGCTTCAGCCTATCAGTTACTGGTGTTTGCCACCACTTCAGTATTAATTGTTGTAGATGTAAACCTTCCATATTAATGCCAGCCCTGAGACAAAAATAGGACCATGTCTCTTTAGCAGTAACAGATGAAAGAAAAAGATGGTGTATTGTTTCTTCTTTAGGGTTTGAACAACACCAGCATCTAGATACCATATTAAAATTCATTTTCTTCAATACATCATCCAAAGGTACTTTGTACTTCCAGCATCTCCACAAAAAGAAAGATATTTTGAAAGGTAGACCTCTCACCCACATGCATTTTATATGTGTTCAATTCTTGTCCCCTTAATCTGATAAACTCCCAGGCTATTTTTACAGAAAAACCTCCATTTGAATCCAACAACCACCATGGTTTATCAGTTCCCCTTGGCTCCCTAGGTGGTCTGATTTTAGTTGTTATATGCTCTACCACCTCCTCAGTCAATACTTCATTCAGCCTTGCAATATTCCAATTACCCTGAGCTGCAAATTCATGAACATTCTGAATTCTATCATCATATCTGTCTTCCGAGATCACATAATAAAGAGCCCCTAAACCAGTCCAATTATCAAACCAAAACTGAGAGTCCCCCATCTGAACCTGCCACCAAATCTGATGCTCTATTAGTTCCCTGGCCTCCAACATCTTTTTCCAAGTTTGGGTTCCATACTTCCATTGCACAATCACAGCATTTTCTTTTCTGCAGTACTTATTTGTTATGAAAGCACTCCAAAGAGATGGTTTAGTTCTTAAATTCCACCATAATTTACATAATAGAGCAAGTGACACATCATGAAGTGATCTAAATCCCAGACCCCCTTCTGAAGTAGGTATACACAATTGGTTCCATGAAACCCAATGTCTGCTTCTACCACCAATAGTATTACTCTAGAAAAATTGTGCAAACATCTTATGCATTTGTTTAATCACCCCAATTGGTGGATTAACTGCAGAAAGAAAATGCACTGGCATACTCTGAAGAACATGTTTTATAAGAATTGCCCTTCCACCAAAGGACAACATTTTACCCTTCCATCCCTGCAGCCTGTTCATAATCTTGATTAGCAAAACATTGAAGAATTCTTTCTTTCTTCGACAATGATAAATAGGACATCCCAGATATACAAAACGAAAATCGTTCCTATTGTTACCAGTTACTATCTCCACAGTAATGCTAATGTCCCTTGGAACATTTTTATGCATATAAACTGAGCTTTTCTCCATATTTATCTTCTGACCAGAAGTTTTTTCATATTTCTTCAAAATCTCCATTATCAGCTGTAGAGAAATGACATCTGCTGATGTAAAAATGATCATATCATCAGCATATGCAAGATGATTCACCTTAGGACTCCACTTGGGCATTCCAAAACCTTTAAACTGAGGTTTCTGATGCAAAACATTTAGGTTCCTAGAGAGAACCTCTGCTGTTAGGATAAAAAGAGTAGGGGATAAAGGATCCCCTTGTTTTACTCCCCTGGATGATTGGAAGAAACCATGTTGTTGACCATTGACCAGAATAGAATACCAGTTATTGCTTATGATCCTATAGACCATATCTACTAATAACTCTGAAAAACCCAACTTTCTGAGGACTTTGGTTAAAAACAACCAAGAAACCCTATCATATGCCTTAGCCATATCCAACTTCATTACCACATTTGCCTCCTTAGATCTCAATCTGATGTCTGAAATAATCTCTTGGGTTAAGAGAACATTTTCTATAATACTCCCGCCCTTGACAAAACCATCCTGATTCAAAGAAATTATATCCTCTAGCTTATCCACCAATCTCTCATGAATCAATCTTGAAAAAATTTTATTCACAAAATTGCTCAAACTAATCGGTCTCATATCAGAGAAGGTATTTATGACATCCTTCTTTGGTAATAAGACCAAATTAGTGTGAGTAACAAATTTAGGCAAATCAGCTCCACAAAAGAAAGATTTTAGCATATTAGTAACATCATCATCAATAATTTCCCAGCATGTTTGATAAAATACTCCAGTAAAACCATCAGGTCCCCCTGCACTCTCTCCATTTAGTTTAAACACCACTTCTTTAACTTTCTCACTAGTTGGCATTTCTTCAATCCACCTGTTATCTTCCTCTGAAAT
Source organism: Lycium barbarum (assembly GCF_019175385.1). Lineage (NCBI taxonomy): Eukaryota > Viridiplantae > Streptophyta > Magnoliopsida > Solanales > Solanaceae > Lycium > Lycium barbarum. Next base: position 121,370,172 of record NC_083347.1, on the reverse strand, counting down.
CAGTCTTGGCAGGTGTGTTAGTATATCAAAATCAGTGGGGTCCTCATCTTTATTGAATTGATCCATATAGAATCTAATTGCTTCATTAGCAATTCCATCAGAAGCTTCTATCCAGTTCCCATCAGGCCCCTGAATTTTGTATAGTTTCAACCTCTTTCTTCTCCCTTGTACATAGGCATGAAAAAACCTGGTATTTCTATCCCATCCTTAAACCATTGCATTCCTGCTTTCTGCTTCCAAAATTCCTCTTCCAAATATAGGTACCTGTTCAAATCAGCTTGCACCTTATGTAACCTTTCCCTATTTGAAGGTGAAGGTTGTGTTTCAAACAGTATTTCATGAACCTTAACCACTTCCTCCAAGGCTTCTATTTCTTGAAAAATATTGCCAAAAGTGCTTTTACTCCACTGGACCAAAGCAGCCTTCACCTTTTTCAATTTATGATGAAAAAGTATGAAAGGATTTGCCATGAAGTCAGCTGACCAATGCTCCTTAACTGTCTCAATAAAACTCTCATGCTTAACCCAAAAATTTAGGAATTTAAAAGGCTTCTTGATAGGGATAACTTCACCAGTATATGAAATTAACAATGGAGCATGATCAGAACCATTTCTGATCAGATGAGTAATTTTTATGCCATTGAAATTAGTCTGTAAAACCTGATTACCCAAGCATCTATCCAGCCTTTTGAAAATACAGTCTGCTCCACTTTGACCATTCCACCAAGTGTATTTACTGCCATTAAAGCCCAAATCTGTAACTCCACAATTCTGAATACAACCTCTAAAATCTTGAATTTCATTGATGGTGACAGGTAATCCACCATATTTTTCCTCCTCATCAGTGATAGTATTGAAATCTCCCCCTATCAACCATGGCACAACCATGTTTTCAGATACATTCTCTAAAGAATCCCAAAGTTCCATTCTTTCAGCCTGTGAACATTTTGCATATATTAAAGAAATCACCATCTCTTCCTGATTTCCTCTGAAGGATAATTTAATTGCCAAATGTTGTGAGTGATCCACTAACACTTGACAATAAAACATTTCATCCACAAAGCCCAAATTTTCCCTGAATTGTTTACTACAGCATGCTGCAGTCCAATTCTCCTCATGTATTTCTCTAGTTTGTCAGATGTTTGAAAAGGTTCCATTAGGCCTATGAAACCAAACTGATACTTCTGATGCATTTTGATTACTCTTGTAAACGACTCCATTGTATTAGCTGATCTGATATTCCATATGATTGCGTTCATCATGGATTACTAATCCTGCTAACCTGCCTTCTAGTATGAACACCACTACTAGGTGGTGCACTTGTGTCTCTGACTGTTTTCTTCTTTGCTTTTCCCCCACCTTTTTCAATCATCTTAGGTGAGAGATCACCAGCTCTACTAACTGCTTTTATGTTTTGATCAATTGAATGCACATCCAGGTCTTTAGCTCCACTCTTCGAATTGATGTTGGCTTTGTATTCCCCAGCAAGAGTTACCTGTCCTTTGTTTGTGCTAATAGCCTCAGTCATGTCCTGTTTCTCCTGTTGACTGCTCATTTCTTGAGATTGGTAAACTAATACTTTCTCCCCATTATTTGTTGAGCTTCCTTCATTTGATATGATTTCTTCTTGTTGCCTTACTGCTCCATCAACTTCTTCTAGTTTGTCAGCTTGTTGAAAATTTTCTGCTATAGTCATTTTATCTTCACCTGGTGGATCTGATGATGTGTTCAGAATTACCTGCTTTGCTGTTTTCGCAATATTACTTGAATCACTGCCCTCCACTTGTGTGCTTGGACTATTGCTTTTGCTTGAACTGTTCTCACTTGGCTGTCCCCTACTTGGGTTGTTCTCCCTTTCTTTTATTGGACTGTAAGATGATGCTTCTTGAAACACTGCCAGATTGTTATTTTTAACTTTGATGCTTATGTTTTCATCAGCTGGTTTGCTGCTGCCATTCTCATTGATCATATTTTGGCTCTTTGCTGTATTTGCCTCTGTTTGTTCATCCTTGTTCACATTACTACTTGTTGCCTCCCTTACTTGTGTTATCTGCTTATCATTAATGCTTTGAGCAGCATTAGCATGGCTTTCTTTTTTGTTTGTATCATGTGGTTCATTTACCTCAGCCTGCATTCTAGCATTTTCATCACTCTCCAGTATTGCAAAAGCATTTTGGGTCTTCACTGCATTATCTTTTTGCTGATTATTTTCTCCAAACTCTCCCAGAATAATTCCACTTTTATCTTTTATGTACTTATTTCTTCTTCTTTGCATCCATTCTTGTCTCCCTTGGGTATTTTTTCCACTTCTGCCATTGTTAAACTGATTTCTCTTATTGGCATCTGCTATTTGATTTGCATTCCTTTCTTCTTCATTGATCTTTCTAAGTTCCTCTCTGTATTGCTTCTCCAATTCAGGATGTAAAGCTCAACATTCTACTTCAGCATGGCCTTGCAACTTGCAATGTTTGCAATACTTTGGTAAGTAATCATATTGGATAGTAATCCATTTAGATTGTACTTGCCCAGTGATTTCATCCTCTTCTGATATGTGAATCCTCTTTGGATGTTCAACTATTAAATCTATCTCCACTTTTACTTTTGCGCAGCTAGGCCTAGTTCTGTTAGCAGTTGCCATATCCAGTGTCAAGGGTTTGCCAACTGCTGATGCTAAAGAGAAAACCGCTTCCTTATCAAATAAATTGGGAGGTAATTCTGGGAAACTGATCCAGGCTACGGCAATGGATGTTTCTTCATCAGGCTTGAACCACGGATTCCAAATGAGAGGCCTCATCTGACAGTATCTTGATTGTACTTTGATGTAGTATGCAGGAGTAGATAGTATTTTAACATAGTCCTCAAATAAGGATAGCCTAATCAGTATATGTCTATCCTCAAGTAAGCCAATTGTATTTTTGCCCTTAATTGAACATTGCTCTGGGATAGCAGTTCTCAACTCCTTGATGTCAATAATGTCATAAGAGAACTTACCTATAACTGCATATTGTAACTCTTCTTGAAGTATCAATTGTTTTACCTCTGATGATTTCCATGAAACATGTGGCTCCCCATTGATATATACGACAGGTTTTGGTGGTACTACTTGTTTAACAGTGTGTTCTGGTGGCTTTAATAAAGCATCATAGTTTGTGTTTGTAGGTAAAATAGGCTTTGGCAAAGTCTCAATGGTATTTGTTGTGGTTGTATGCACAATAGGATTGGTACTAGATTTTGTAGAAGATGAGGGTTGATTGGTGTTAAAGTGATTGACAAAAGGGGTTGTTGAAATTTGTGGTGATGATGCGAGTGGAGCAAACCCAGGAGGGGGCTGCCCACCGGCCGGATTTGCCATCTTACCCAATCTTCAGATTCAGATCTGGATCTATACTGGACAGCTCCTTCAGATTCAGATCTGCCAGATTCAACTGATTGATAATGAATTAATGAACTTCTTTATTAGCTGTTGATAATCACTTGTACAAATTTTCTTGGATTTTTTTATCTAATTATTATAATTTTTTTATTTTAAGCAGTTGGGTTGTACTTCAACTAAGTCAGTTCTTGATAGTACAGTAGTTATACACGGAAATTAATTTGCATTCCCTTAATTATCAGAAAAAGTTATGGAGCCACCATCAGTACTGCAAAGAAAGAGAGAACAAAAGCTGGCCTCAACTCAGATGAGTAAACCAATAATGCAGCAGGTGCCGTAAATGCATTTTGGTGCTACATTTAACATGGTTCCCTCATTAGCTTTTTAGGGTAATATACATATCCAACTTTAGTAATTCTGTCAAATGCAGAAATATTAATTTTGTGAGCATAGCAGGGTGGGTAGCGAGAACCAACATGCATGATGTTTCACTATACCCGAAATAATGAGTAAATAACTCAATTAATGAGTGAAAATATGCTATTTTTATTGCTCAGCAAATGTTTTTAGTGAGAAAATTAGAGATAAAGGCCAATTCTTTTATATAATTATATAGATTTTCAGCATTTTCAACCTGCAACTGCTGAAGCAGTCTAAATTTTCGAAAATAACAAATAACATACAAGTCCAAACTTGCCAACATAAACATACTGCAGCAACTGATGAGACATTCACCTTCATGATGGAAATTTAGTTAGGCAAACGCCAAATCCACAGAATTAACTTACAAGTCTCTTGTGATACTCTCCGATGGAAATAGAGCCACCCGTGTGAGTCCCACTAGCAGCTGCATCCTCACCGCCACGACAATTCTTTGAAGCTATTTTTGATTTTTCAATAACCTTAGGATCTGCCCAATATTACTTCCAACTTTCCCATGTTTCTTTCGGAACATAAACTGGCCGAATTCCCTCACCTTTTATTGAGCTAACGAAATCACAGTACCTTCTCGCTGCCTTTCTACGCCATTGCTTCCTCACTTCACTATCAATCGAAGAATCCCAATAGAATGCCTTCTGAAATAATTTTACAGAGTAGATTATAACAATAAACTCATCATCTCAGCAGGAAAAATTATAAGACATGAGTTATAAGAAAAGCACCATCAGTCACCCAATAAACTGGAAAGTAAAAGAACTGCAGCTTTCCCTAAAAGGTGAAAAGAATGAGATTTTGCCCGTGTTGCAAGGAATTGAGACAAAAGGATTATTATACATGTTCTTGGTTACTTACTATGACAACTACGATTAAGAATAAAGCTCTACATCTCATAGTCAAAGTTAAATAAAAAAATCTATTTTTCGTTCTGAACACTAACAGTAATTAGTGACAAACATTTCAGTTATTATACCTCGAATTCTCCGAGATAAAAATATTTTGTCTCTTGTGAGACACTTTTCCAGTTAACTCCATTAGGCTCAATTTCATTCTTGAAAATCTCAGTTATCGTCTCAGAGCATAATCTTGATGGTTCCAACCTGGACAAATTTGAAGACATTATATGAAGTCTATTATAAAGCAATTACAGTATAAAAATAATAATGGTGTAAGCAGAAACTAACCCTGAAGGAGAAAGAAAAATAAGTGTCCGCTGCACGTTACTGTTACTCTCACCTTCACCTACTGCATCACTCTGAGCAGATGAACCTTCAGCTATTGCGTTTCTCTGAGTAGACGCACCCTCGCCTATTACGTTTCTCTCATTAGGTATTATAGGAGATGATTCAGAAATGGATGGGGTGCTGCCATGACCTGATGTTTGAATGGGTGGCGTAGTAGTAGGACATGTTTGAACTTGGTCCTGCCCACCTGAGGAATTGGTGCCACCTTGTTGAGAACTAATTGTGGGAACAGGAACCGAAGGCATATTACCTCGACCAGCGCTACCTCGACCTCTAGTTGAGGTCTTGATTATGCGGCCTATGCTACCTCGACCTCTGCCAGGAGCCATATCTACAAGAAAAAAAAAAGAAAAGGGAATCATCTTTTAGATAATCAGCATGAGAGTAAGCAATTGAAACCACTAATTACACACAAAAAATGGGCAGTAAATTATTGGTTTTGCACAATAATTATGTTTTTTATTATTGAAATTCGACCAACTTCCTGTGACCAAATTCTGCAATTCATGTTATGTTTATGGATCCTCACTTTCCTGATGAAATTTTTATAAGGAAAGTTAAAGGATGAATGTCAAGCTGTATATAAAAGGTGATCAGTTAAAATGAAAGAAGTCAAAACTCCACAAAAGGTCCATTTGCAGTAGTAAACTCAGGTTAATACCTTCAATGTTATGAAATGAAATCACAGTGGACGCAACTAACAGAAATGAAAGAGATCATCACAAGCAAACTATTTTCGTTAAAGATTACACACAAAAAATGGACAGTAAATTAAATTGTGCAAAACCATAGAATTATTGCTAGATTTTCAGCATAGTAAGCAATGGATATATTAATAAAAAGTCTTTGGATTGTGCATGCATTATGAAAATGACTAAGAAGCTTAGACATCCAAGACAACCAACAAATGTAGACATATCACATACTTATAACATCCAAAACATATTACTACAAACAAAAGTTAATAAAGATACAGTAGCACATTTCTATCAACACACTAGTCAGTATCTATTTCTTCTTCGAACTCCTCCTCATCATCCTCCTCAGTTTCAGTTTCATATTCATCTTTTGTAGATTCTTCTTCAGAGTCTTGATGCTCTTCTTAAGATTCATGATGCTCTGGAAACAATCCATCATCAATTGGTTCATCCATTTCAATTGCTTCCCCATTTGGATCATGCAGGAGTATAACTTCATCAACGGTCATATTCATATCTATCTCATGGACTTCAACTTCTTCAACTTGGAATGGAAGATTTAGTTCCACTTCCGGAGTTGTGATCACTTCCTCATCAGGTAATTCAATAACATTTTGAGGTTTGACTTTCAATACAGCTAACCAATCATCCTTGTCCTTTTTTGTGCTAGGATAAGACATATAACACACTTGAGTTGCTTGCATCGCAAGAATAAAAGGTTCATATTTGTTAAACTGACGACGATGGTTAACGTCGACCAATTTGTACTGATTATGCTCCTTAACACCAACATTCATAGTTGGATCAAACCATTCACACTTGAATAATTTAATTGGCTTTAAAGGTGCTTCACGGTATTCAACTTGTATAATCTCTTGTATCCGTCCATAGTAATCGCCAACATTTGGATCCGATATACAAACTCCACTGTTCATTGTTGATCTAGCACTACCGCGACGTAATGTGTGAAATTTGTATCCATTAACAAAACACATTGGATAAGCATATGCTCTTATTAATGGTCCATGAGCAAGACTACGCAAGTATTTGTTCTCAATATGATTGGATCGAACCTATTTTAAGAAAATTATAAGACTTAGTCAAATTTCACAAGCCATTTTAAGCAGTCATAGTTTAAAAGATAATGATTGATGGAGGCTTACATATTCCTTGAACCATATAGAAAAATATCTTTCAAGACTCTCATTTATTTGATCTTGAGATAGATTCGGGAACTCTTCTTGCAAACGTTGCACATACATGCTTCATTGCAACAAAGTAAGTTAAATAAAAACTCATAATATATGGATATATTCTTTATTTTAAATAAGTATAACTTTATAATGTTACCTCACAAATGGCTCAACCACTTTAGTATTTAGTAAAATATAAGTTTGGGCTGCCTTGATTTCTTCAAGGGACAAATCTCTCTTTTTTTTCTGCTCCCGATAGTTTGCATGGATGAGTGAATATTGAAACATTTCCTTCAATATATTCTACAACACCACCATCATTGTTACGGGCCACATTTTGATGACGTGAGATAACATGAGGTTCAAAATAATGAGAAAACAATTGTGTTGACTCCGCCATCAAGTATGCTTCACAAATGGAACCCTCAACACTAGCTTTGTTCCCAATCATGTTTTTAAGAGTTCGAAGGTACCTATAAATGTAAACCAATAAATTATTGGATACTTGTCACCATTAAAGAATATATAATTTATATTTACCTCTCAAAAGGGTACATCCATCTATATTGTACAGGTCCAGCAATCCGTGCTTCATATGGCAAGTGCACGGGTAAATGTTCCATTGAGTTAAAGAAACCCGGGGGGAATATGCGTTCTAACTTACACAAGATCTGTGGGATGTGTACCTCTAATCTCTCCAAGTCCACCACTTGAAGAACAGTTGAAGTAAGATCTTTAAAAAACAAACTCAACTCTGTAAGTGCCTGCCACACATTACTAGGAAGTAGCTCACGAAAGGCAATTGGCAATAGTCGTTGCATGAACACATGACAATCATGAATTTTCATGCCAAATAACTTAAATTTGTCCGTGTCCAAGCATCGACTCATGTTCGAAGCATACCCATCTGGAAACTTCACACCTTCTAACCAATCGAACAAGACAACTTTTTCATTCTTTTCTATTGTATATGCAGTTTTGGGATAGCTTCCATCAGGATTCCTTGCTAACTACGGTCGATCGCAATATTTTACAATATCTAGACGTGCTTTCGGATTGTCTTTGGTTTTGCCAACAACATTAAGAACAGTTTTAAAGACATTATCAAAGACATTCTTCTCAATATGCATGACATCAAGATTATGTCGTATCAAGTTAGAACTCCAATAAGGCAAATCCCAAAAGATGCTTCGTTTTTTTCCATCCGCATGAATTACATATCCTCTTATTAACTTCTTGTGCATCTAACTCAGTTACTTTTCTTATCCCCAACTCACAAATTTGATTCAAAATTTCTTCTCCTGTTCTAACGGTAGGTGGTGGCCTTGTAACAGTATGACCTTTAAGAAAGTTTTTACGATCTCTCCTAAATGGATGATTTTGATCAAGAAACATTCTATGACTGCAAACCAGGTTGTTTTCCCACCATGTTTTAATCTGAATGATTGTGTTTCCTCCATACAATAAGGACATGCTAAGTTGCCACCTGTACTCCATCCTGATAACATAGAATATGCTGGAAAGTCATTGATTGTCCACATCAAAGCTGCCCTTAATTGAAAGTTTTGCTTTTTTGAGATGTCAAATGCTTGTACACCTGTCTCCCACAACAAAGTCAATTCCTTTATTAGAGGTTGCAGATAAACATCAATATTTAGTTTAGGATTGTGTGGCCCCGGTACAATGACAGTTAAGAACATGTATGCCTCCTTCATACATATCCCTGGAGGCAAATTATATGGAGTGACAATTACAGGCCACGAAGAGTATTTTCTCCCCGTCTGAGCAAATGGTTGGAAACCATCCGTACATAACCCCAACCTCACATTCCTTGGTTCAGCAGCAAAAAAGGAATGAGTTTCATTGAAGTGCTTCCAAGCCTCAGAGTCTGATGGATGACGCATTACCCCCTCCTCTTGTATATGCTCGTGATGCCATCTCATGTCGGCAGCTGTAGCATGAGACGCATATAATCTCCACAATCTAGGAATCAAAGGGAAATAATACATTTTCTTGTAAGGGACCAATTTCCTCTTACGAGAACCAACACGACATTTATACCTCTTATAGCCACAAAACTTACAAGAAGTTAGGTCCTCATCATCACCCCAATACATCATACATCCTGGATTACAACAATCAATCTTTTCAACAGGCAAACCCAAGCTACGCACTAGCTTCTTGGTCTGATAATAACTATCAAGCACTATGTTATCTTCAGGTAAAGCCTCTTTCAAAAGTTGCATAATTTGATTATAACCCCTCTGTGACAAAGTATTCTCACTTTTAATATTTAACATCCTAGAAACTACTGCGAGTTGAGAGAGGGAAGAACCAGGATACAATTTTGCATCAGCGGCTTGTAGCAAATCATAAAACCTCTGGGACTCAAGATTAGGCTCCTCCTCCATTGAAGGATTAGATTCCTCCTCCACTAAAGGTTCACAGTGATGAGATGACTCAGGTTCAATATTACTCGAACCCTGGCCAAAGTTCGGTCCAGTTGCATCTAAAACCATTTGGCGATATGGATTATCATATCCCAATTCAGGTTGAGTACCACCATGTAAATGACTATACATCTCACCGGTTACTTCTTTTTCCCCTTGATACTTCCAAACAAAATAGTTCTCAACAAATCCAAACGATTGAAGGTGCAATTTAACGGTTTCAACATCCATGAATTTAATATTGTGACATTTTTTACACGGACATTTGACATCGTCACCACTCATGCGGTTTCTTTGAGAACATGAGAACTCAAGAAACTTATTAACACCAGTTATGAAACTAGAATTAATACCCCCTCGACCATCCAACCTGTCGTACATCCAACCACGCTCTAGATTATCCATAATCCTATTTAATGTTAAAATAAACAAGAAACTTAGAGTTACTTTTTGTAAATAAGTAAGACAATCAGAATGCCATCCAAAGGAAAACAAGTTGAGTTTAAGACCAATTTTTTTTAACTGCAAAAAAAAAAGTGTGTTGGCTATGAAGTTTAAGGAGGTAATAATAAAGTTTCTTAATCAACAAAGGAAAAAAATTAGTAACGACAAGAAAGATTACTAACATTAAAACAAGCAGGTATAGATACTATAATCCTACTCAACCAGACAACTTCACTAAAATGCGCCATCAACCACAAATAATTTTAGCAAGGGTAATCAAACAAATAATGACACAGAGAATAGCCCCAACTTTATGAGCCAAAGTTAAAGGTAATTAAACAACCTACTGTTTTTTCTCTTAGTTTTCTGGTTGTTAAAGAAAGAAGAAACTCAAGAAATCAATTAAGCAAAACAAGGCAAATCTATTCTTTACAGAATTTCTCAAGATCGTAAGGAATACAAAAAATTTCACCAATTCAAACATTAGGTGAGGTAAAAGAAATCACAAGTCACATTAGGACTTCCCAAAGTGGCTATAAACTTAGTTATGTTCATTTTAGAGAGGTTAAACCTGCTAACTTTAGGCAAAAAAGGGCAGAACCGAGAAGTGCTTTGAAATACTTTCCTTAATCAATGAATCTAACATTTACCATTTGGAATTACTAGCCTTGTCACGGGAGGATCATATTTACAAAATTTGAAGACTCAAAGTATCACCACATTATTAAATAATTCATGTATTTAGTAAATGAAGTTTAAACATGCCTCAAACTCAAAGTTCTTCGCTTAATGTTAAGCTCATTTTAGGACTTTAAAACTTCTCCATTTCTGGACAAACAGTGAGAGCAAATAGCAATAATCCTAACAAACCTTTCGAGAGCTTTTTGAAGAATTTGATGAAGTACAACTCTTTCCTAAACCCTGCAACTCTTTCCTAAACCCTGCAAGAATGAATATAAATCAAATCCTTCAGTATTAGTGAAACAGAGATTTAGTCAGGAAACCAAAAATTTACGTTCTTTAACAGCATAAACATCGTTAAATGTCATAAAAGAGGAAAATAACATTGAACAAAATAGCAAAAGAAAAGAAGAAATAGATACCCAAGCCGTCACTTTTTTTATCTATACGTTTCGAGATAGCTATACATATATCTACTAGTTGATTATTAGTTTATTACATTCTAACTTAGATTAATGTGAACATAACAAGTAAATTGAGATAAATGCGGTCAACTGAGAATAGTTCTTGCTTGCAGTTCCAATACTAATAAAAACCCATTATTTTCACACTAACTTCCCAATTAAATTCCAGATAATTTCAAGAATGCATAAGAGCACAACTCTTATAACTTATTTTCATAAAGGAGTTGGTTAAAAAGAGTACACCTTGGGGGTATTCGTATTCCTAACTTGGGTTTTCATATGAAATTTGAAGAGAAAACTGCAGTTGCAGAAGTTGCACCCATATTTTCTTGGAAAACTAATTTTTGATGCTAAACAGAGAAACTAAACTATATTTAAGAAACCCAAAATAAAACAATTGCAAAATTTCTCCTCCTTCCAACACACTGACACATACAAGGTGGCAACACAACCAAAATTTATGTTCTTTAACAGCATAAACATTGTTAAATGTCATATACAAAATTCAAGCTAAGCAATAAGTTCCCCAAATCACAAAGACCGTGATCAACCTTGTTGATTTTCAACAAAAACAGGAAAATAAACAAGACCCACAATTTATTCAACTATAATTCGTACAAGAAAAACAAAGTACACACATAAATTAACTGAATTTCAACTCAAACAGAAAGAAGGATGATTTTCAACAAAAAAAAAAAAAAAATAGACCCACAATTTATTCAGAGAAACAAACAGGTTTTTAGGGTTTTTATGATTATTATTGATAATACCCAGTGCTACTGCTACTGCTATTGCCTCTCTCTCTAGTGCATGTATGTGTCGCCTTTCATAATACCCAAACCCTCAATTTTTTATCTATACGTTTCTAACCTTTAAGGGAAAATGTTTATATCATTTACCCACTAGAAAAGGTGGCCAGCTGAGCTGAGCATGACCAAAAATACAAAGAAAAATGGAAGATTGATGATATTTACTTTTTTAACTGATATAGAAAAGCAAGAAAGAGAGAGAGAAATAAACAAAGTAAATCACCATGGTAAATGAGAAATAAACAGAGTGAGAGTATGAGAATGGCGTCGAATTTTCCGGTGGGTTTGAAAAGCACCTCCGGTGGGTTTCAAGAGAAAGAGAAGATGGTGGGTTTGAACTGAAGAGAAAGAGGTGTTAGTGCGTTTAAGATGGTGGGTTTATTTTATTTCGTTTATAAAAATAAAACTAAATTTTATTTACCGACGGATATATTCTGTCGCTAACAATTAACTTGAAATTTTACCCTTTTAAAAGATAACGACGGAAATAATCCGTCGCTACATACGTCGCTAATCTGTAATAAATTTTGCCGCCTATGGTTTGTCGTAATTTTAGTAGCTAAAATAAAGGCGCGCAATTTTCGAGCCAAAATATAGCGACAGATTTATAAATCCGTCGCTATTTCGTCGTTAATTTAGATATCATTTCTTTTTTCATTTTTTTGGCGACAAAACTCTAATTCTATAGGTAATCCGTCGTTAGCTAGAGACGGAATTAATTGTGTCGCTAAAATCTGTCGCTAAAACCCCTTTTTTTGTAGTGACAGTCATTTTAGTTCTTTTCACACCAATTAAGAAAATAAGAAATACAAGATTTAATTTACTAAATTACGCTTATTTAATAAATGTAGACTAATTTTTTTCTCTTAATATTATGTATACTTCTTTAATGTTAAGGGTGTAGATCAAAATAATTATCAACTTTAGCCATCAATTCTTAAAGTGAAAATTATTTTAAACTAAAACGATAATTAAAATGAAATGAAGGGAGTATATCGTTACTTTTCACCACACACTTACCGAGATAATGAAAGCGACACTTGAATGAGAATGACTTTGCCAACTTGCAAAAGTCTTTAGAGTTTGGACAGATTAGAAGAATAAATTTGTTACTACAATTACGGCCTGCAAGTTGGATAAGTCTTCAGGGCCCACATAAGTTAGGCTACCAAGTAACTGAAGAGTCAAATGATAACGGCCAATACTTTTTTTTTTTTTAAGGTCACTAGGCTTTTTGTCACTTAGTGACTATTTTATTAATAATAAAAAAGAAACTACACAAAAGATAGTGTCTGCCAAAAAGAACGAGAAAAGCAAACTAAGAAAGAGAAAAGCAAAATAAGAAAGCTAGCTATGTGTAGCTTCAAAAATCGCTTCCATCCCTCTGCGATAACAGCCAATACCAATAAACTTTGTGCACTTTTTATGAACAAAGATTTATTTAACGGAAAAGACTCAAATATGTCATTAAATTATTAAAAATGACTTATTTATGTCACCTGTCAATAATTTGCTTAATTTATGCTATCGTCAGTTCTAAAATGGCTCATTCATGCCATTTTTTTTATTAATATTGATTTTATAATACCAAATATAACATGTGGCCTCCAATTGGAGGTCCACGCTGCTTAATTAAACCAGCCTAATTTTAAATCCCAAATTAATAAAACAATCTGACCCAAATTATTGAAAAATGGCATGAATGAACCATTTTGGAAACAATGATGGCATAAATGAGCCAAACTATTGACGAGTGGCATAGATTAACTATTTCCGATAGTTCGATGGCATATTTGAGCCTTTTCCGTTTATTTAAACATCTGAAAAACAAGTAAAAGTTACAGTTAAGGATTGTGGTGTGAAGGATATTATTCCTTCCCATTAATCAGAGATTTTGGGTTCGCACCGTAAATTTTAAAAAATAAATCCTAATTAGGAATGCTTTGACTTTACATGGCACAAATTCAGATTAGTCTAGGCTCCAATGTAAATACTCGACACCGAGTGAATTTTTTTTTTAAAAAAAAGTAAAAAGTTAAAAAAAACATGTGTAAACAATTGTGAAAATCTTAAATAAAACTTTAAATGTTGCGTGAAATCTCATAGTATTGACCACCCTGCCTGTCTTAAAGACTGACCTGCCGTTTCCCGTGTGATACAAAGGGTGGATCTAGAAGAGAACTTACAGGTTCACGGGAACGCAATAGATTTTACTTATGCTCTATATATATATATATATATATATATATATATATATATATTAAGAAATTCACTAAGTGAAATCAATTTCTTATCGTATATTAACATAGCCATCCGTCTTTGCATATAAAGTATCATTTAATATTAATTTATAAAATAATAAGTGGCTAACTTCTTTAAAATATCTTAGCAAGAATTCACCCATTTTGATAATGTAAATATTTTTTTTACTACGACATTATTAGTACTGTAGTAAAGTTACCCATCTATAACAGCTATATATATATATATATATATATATATATATATATATATATATATATATATATATATATATATATATATATATATATATATATATATATATATATATATATTTGGTAATATAATGATTACTCATCTTTATATAAATAGAATCTCTAAAATTACCAATAATAGGTCTAGAGATTCTGACCAAATATTTTGATTTTTAATACATCATTTATGACAAAGACTATTATATAAATATACTAGTTATGTGAGGCCCGTGCTAAGCCCGGGCCCAAACTCAAGATATAAAAGTAGATATTTTAACTAAAAAAATATAATCTGTGTTAGTACAAGTGTACAACAACAACAACAACAACAACCATATACCCATTGTAGTCCCACAAGTGGGTAATTATATAAAAGTAAAATTTTCATTCCACTGCTTTAATATTTTAACTTCCATTTTGATAAAATTATTTACCTCAAATCAAATGCGGAGCCAGAATTTGACATTTATAACTTATGTATCCTAATTTTCTGAAGTTATTTAGTTCTAAATAAATAATCTATACATAGTTAATGAACTTTTAAGACAAATACATAATTTTAACTTGTGCAGCGGATGGAGCTGCTCCTCTCTTAATTAGGGATTAGGGGTTCGAACATGGATATGGAAAAAATCTTTGGAGGAAGCGTTCCCTCCGAATAGGCGCGATACAGTGCTAATTATCTACATTAATTGGGCTTAAATGCGGATATCGAGCACGAACCAGAAAATCAAAGAACATGAAAAATGAGGTAGAAGGTTCGATAGCTTTTGAAAAGTAGACCTTAAAAATAAATAATAAAAAAATTGACTTAAATAAATAAGATTAGGACCTAAAAGTAATTAATTTTTTTTTTTAAAAGAATTAGAAATTATTGTGAGGACTACAAAAGTCCCCAGGTTCGATAGCTTTTGAAAAGTAGACCTTAAAAATAAAAAATCAAAAAATTTACTTAAATAAATAAAATTAGGACATAAAAGTAATTAATTAAAAAAAATTTAAAAATTTGGGAAACTCTTGTGAGGACTACAAAAGTCCTCACATTCCCTCTTATATTATATAGTAATATTTCCATCATTAAACGATTTTTCTTCATTATACAAAGTGTGATTAAGCTTAAAATTGACATTAAAAATGAAAAATTAGATTTTTTTGCATCACTTTTGCCTATTGTAGCGAAATATTATTTAAATGTCAATGTTGTTATAGGTGTATATATAACAACTTTTCGTTATAGCAGCCAAAAAATTTCGAACTCAGCGATGCTGTTATAGAGAGGGTTGACTGTACTTCCAGCGTCTCCTCTTAGCTGTCGTTTTAGTTCTTTTCACGACCATTAAAAAATAATATAAGGTGTAGTTTACTAACTTATCCTTATCTAATAAATATAGACTGATTTTTTCTTTTAAATATTGTGCATACTTTTTTAGTATTAAGAGTACAGTTGGAAATAATTATCAACTTTAGTCTTGAATTTGTAAAGTGACAATTATTTTAGGATAAATTTTTTGAATTGAAACGCCAGTTAAAATGAGAGGGGGTGGGTTGGATTTTGTTTTTTTGCGGGGGGGGGGGGGGGGGGGGGCATGTAATTGCTTTTCACCACATTAGCTTGAAGAGAAAATGAGAGCAAGACTCGAATGAGAATGACTTGCCGTCTGGTAGAAGTCTTTGGAGTTTGGACCGATAAGATGACAAAATGATCAATGAAGAAATAGAAAATATTCTAAAAATCACGATGGCCAAAAAGGTGATTTCATGGCTATTTAAAGTCTTAAACCCCCATTGTTACTAGCCATGTTCGTACTAATTTCTGCACTTTTGAGGAAAACTTTCACCTCATTTCTCTTTGTAATCTTGTTGGTTCAATATGTAATGCCACTTGTAAAACTAAACTAAATTAACTTTTACTATTTTTTCTGTTAATACCTAACTCGGCCCATCCCGTGCCACATAGTCTTGAAAATTTCATAGCTTGTACCGCCCCGCCCGCTAGTCCTAAAAACTAAAATTCACGTCCCGCTTCGCATCCACATTGTCGCATTGCCATCCCTGCATATATAGTTTCGTCCAGATATTAAACTACAATAGAATAATTGCTAAGTGTATTATCTTGATCAAGAGTGTAAATATTTTTCACTTTGTTATATATATTACCTAAAAAGTAGCTAGAATCAATTATAAACTATGCTAGCTAGTGTACATACCTTCAGTAAAAGAAAACTTGGAAAGTCTTTTGAATAACAACCTTACAAATTAATGTTGTGTATTCTTTTATATAAAAAATTCATAAAAACATACTCCCTCCGAATAAAAAAAAATCCACTTAGCCATTTGCACAATCCTTAAGAAAATACTAACTCCTACACAAAAATAGGTAATTTGACTAAACTATCCCTAATTAAATAGGCATTGAAATTTGATCATATAACACCTAATAGGGGCAAATATGGAAAAACAAGATTAATTCTTTCTTGATTTGTTAAGTGGACTCTTTTTTTTATCCAAGAAAAAAGGTTAAGTGGACTCTTTTTATATCCGGAGGGAGTACTTTGAAACAAGTTCAAATTTCAAATAAATTATAAACAATTGTTAAAAGTTTAGATTAATATTTAAAATGTGTTACGCAACATCTTAACAAAGTCACATTAATACTGATATGACCGAATGAATGAAGAAAAGTAGTTTTTCCTTTTACCTTAAAAGAGATTTGAATGGAAAAACTCCTAAAATGATTTTTTTTTTTTTAATCATGAAAACCAAAAAGGAGATCTCATTACTATAAAATAGTCTCAAAACCATATGGTTACAAGCCACGCCATGTTCCTACTAATTTATATCATGTACAAAGTTAATATTTTTACATATTTAATGAACTATAAAGTGCAAATATATTGTTTGAGCAAAAATGATCGGGTTCAGTCGAATCAGTAGCCGAGCTTCTAGCTTCGCCCCTGGGCAAAAAAAGATATCTCATAACTATTTAAAGTCTCAAAACCCCATTTTTTACTAGTCATGACTGGCTTATGGGGAAAGCTTTCACATCTTTTTACTTAGCACTCTTGTAAATTCAATATATAATAGCTAGTTCAGCCATGACTCAAACAAACTCTTTTTATAAATTAACTTTTATAAAAAGTAACTAGAATGTAAAAGTCTCCAGATTCTGTCCTAGAGATAAAAGGGTAATAAGCATGTTATGATTAACTATAAAATATTCAAATCATGTAAAAATATTTCTCGATATATATAGCTAGCATATAATATAAGTTAATAAATGTAGCACTACTTTTCACCACTCAATTCTAGTTCTAGAGAAAACGAAAACAAGACTATTCATGAAGAAGTACACACAAAATAAATCAAGACTTGGTTGACTTACCCAAGTCTTTGGCTGATTAGAGGAATTTTTGCCACCATATTTACAATTCTGAATGAAACGTGCAAGACCTGGTTGATTTGGTGGTATTAGTATTGATATGACAGAATGAATGAAGAAAAGTATTTTTTGTTTCCCCTTTTTCCTTAAAACAGATTAGAATGAAAAATCTCCTAAAAAGATATTTTAAAAATCCTGAAGACCAAAAGGGAGATCTCATTTCTATTTATAGTCTCAAAACCACATTCCTACTAACTTTTGCACTAATGGAGAAAGCCTTCGCATTTTTTCTCTTAACACTCTTGTTGCTTCACTATGTTATGGCTAGTTCAGCCATGACCTATTACCACTGATAAATTAACTCTTCTTTCCCTAAAATCCCAAATCATTTCGGACCCCTTTCACTTCTTGGATGAAAGCTGGTCTCCAGCTATTTCTTTTGCCATTGGGTGGGAGTCACTTGTGACTCTCGTCACCAAAGAGTGAAATCCTTGAATCTTTCTAACAAGGCTCTTAGGGGCAGTATCCCCCGTGATTTTGGAAACCTCACAATTATTGCTACTCTTGACTTGAGTGGAAACAATTTGCATGACAACTTGTCTCATGAAATGGCACACTTCCGTTGACTAAAGTAGCTTGATTTAAGTTTCAACGACTTCAGCGGGGAAGTTCCTTCCTGGTTTGGGTTTTTAAACCAACTTCAACTTCTAAATCTTAGAAATAATAGTTTCACTGGTTCCATCCATTCTTCATTTTCTAATATTTCCACACTTAAAACTTTGAATCTGAGATTCAATTCCATAGACGGTCAAATCCCAAAAGTGATTGGAAGTCTTATAAACCTTAGAGAATTAAACTTGAGAGGTAAAAGCTCATAGGCTTGATTCCTCCATCGCTGTTGAATGCCTCAAGGTTAGAGACTTTAGAGTTAGATTTAAATTCACTTCAAGGAAACATTCCAGAAGAGATCGGTAATCTTCACAACATGAGCAAGTTCTCCATACAATATAATCAACTTACTGGTTCTATACCATTCACAATTTTCAATATTTCTAGAATCGAAGCCATTGCATTTACAAGCAATAGCTTATCTGGAAATCTTCCAAATGGTTTATGCAATGATCTCCCAATACTCAAAGGGCTTTTTCTATCCACAAACAAGCTTCATGGTCATATGCCTACAAACTTGTCAAATTGTTCACTTCAACTACTGGATTTATCACAAAATGAGTTTGATGGGCCAATACATAGTGAAATTGGAAGATTAACTAATCTGCAGGTCATGGTTCTCCTATCTAACCATTTCAATGGTATGTTTTGTTTTATGAATGCTAGTAGTATTGTATCTAATTACTTTGTAATTTTTTTCTCCCAGGAGTATGACGAGCTCCGACCCGTAGGCCGGGAACCACCTGACTTATCCGTTACTTTGAACATTATAAACCATAACTCAAAGAACACCAGCACGCAGAAAAGGCCCAACATAGGAATATCCGATCATTCAGCACATATGTACATATGCGGACCGACAAGTTCGCCACAACACAGCGTATATCATAAAGCTAGCAAGGCTAATAGTAAAGTATCAAGAGCTCATAATAAGGTCGATAAGGCCACCAATATATTATACCATAATATGAACCGGTGGAGATATAAAACATCTAACTGTACACACACGTCTACGAGCCTCTACATAGAATACGATGATCATAAGGACAATACCAAATAGTCTATAGCTCCGAAGTAAGTGGAGTGTTGTGAGAATCTGCTAATAGAACACCTACGGGTCTGATCCATCTCCCTGCCTACCTGCGGGCATGAGCGCAACGTCCACAAGAAGGGACGTCAGTACGAATAATGTACTGAGTATGTAAGGCGTGAATAACAACATAATATAGATATGAAAGATAGCATGGAATAAAAGAGATAACATGTACATCTGGATGCCTCATAAGGCGGATGTTATGCATGCTTAGCCTTTAAAAAACATATTTTTATACATATACCTAGTACCATGCCCGTCCATTAAGTCTCGGTGTCATATATATATATAGTATCATGCCCGGCCATTAAGGCTCGGTGTCATATATAGTATCATGCCCGGCCATTAAGGCTCGGTGTTATCATCATTAGCCAGCGTCCGGGCCTCCCGCGTCCGGGGAAATATCATAACAGTCCCACTGCAGTGGTGTGCACATCTATGTGCCATGCCCGACCGACTATAGCGCGGCGCGGTGTGAGAAAATACATACATATATATAAAGCATGCATAAGATCCCAATCAAAAGCCACAACTATATCGGAGTGACGTAAGGTCGGCAGCCTCCGATTATATTATGGATCAATCATCATCGTTTATCCCACCTTGAAGGAACAAGGGTCATAAGGTGAGATTACCAACAATGAAGGAAATTAATAAATTTCAAAGTAAGCTCAATCACCTCATAATAAAATAAAGCTCATGTACTTGGAAATCTCTATGAAAAAATCATCTCATAATATCATGAAATCTGTAGGCCTTCGAGCTTTGATAAATAAATCCCTCATAATCATCGTCATGGTTATCATAAAAAATTTATTCATCTTTGTCATCATAAAAATTTTAAGAGTCGTGAATCTCTAATATTCTTGGAAATGAGGATTTTCATGAAATTCATGCATGGTTTGGTAGGAAAAGAATCATGCCTTTAGAAGCTCAATAACATCATAAGGATCACTAGATTCGTGAACTTCTAGCATTTGTGAAACCAAGGATATTATGGGTATGACACAAAGGTTTATAACAAAAGGATCATGCCTTTAGAAAGAAAGGGACTAGCCTTAACATACCTGGAAGATAGTTTCTCGACTTCCAACTTACTTCCTGTTTTGCAATTCACTTAAGATCATTCGTAGCCTCATAATCTACATATACGACCATTCATACTATTGTTAGACTCATCATCATACGCTCGTCTTAAACCCTTAATTAAAATCCATTTAGAATCTGCCGAAATTCGGGCAGCATCTCCCCAGTTTATATGCCTAGCCTGAAATCATAATATCAAAAACCAATCAACAATAACAACAATACCAACATCAACAATAATAATATCAACATTAAGATGCTCCATAAACATCCCACACTATGTTTATTCAATTTCTCCATCAACAGCTCATTATATGATCATTTAATAACTCTATCTCCATAAATAAACTGAAATTAATATTAATAAGGAGAGATTCATACCTTATTCTTTCTAGAGCAGCAATATCTTCAATAGTCACTTTGAATCCCAACCAATTCCACCACAAGACAATACTATAATTGCAACTGCACGTTACCCGGACCTCGATTAATACTCCGTCACTTGAAATTACTCAAAATCCTCACTTTTATGATGTATATTTTCTCTTTTATGTTGCTGAATTTTCTGGAATATTTGGGAAATTATTATGGAGAAAAAATGGGGTTTTAACCCTTATATAAGGTGCCAAAGTCGGCATCACTGTAGCAGTACTGTAGCAGCGTTGTTTCTGCTCTGTTAGCTGAATTTTCAACGTCCATAATTCTCTACTCCAACATCGTATCGATGAGAGGTTTGTTGCGTTGGAAATTAGACTCGACGAACTTTATTTTAGACTTTTGAAACACCTTAAAACCCCCCATATACCTGGAGATATACCCCTCCAAAGTTGACCTAAAATTCTGTCCTTAATTCTGCCAGCTTGTTCCAAATTTTCGACAAACTTATTTTTATTGATTTGCTTGGTCCTGGAATCTTCCAAAACTCCCCCTACATGATATTTATAATTTATTATACTTGATAATGGTCATGTTCTTTTGTTTCAAAATTGTCTTTCCCGATTACGACTTACGAAATCGTAATTCATCCTTTACTTCGTTGTTACGTACTTCCCATGGCTTGTACCTTCCAAAACTTCATGGGACGTCTCCGATACTCCATTACTACGATGCAGTATGTGGCATACTCATGCTCTGAAAGTGCGGGGTGTAATAATTAAAGACTAGCACAAAATAGGAGCATAAACGCCAATGACCCCTATGAGACCAGGTTGAGGCCCTGGGTTTAAGTCTAACTACCATCTATTATAAAATTGAATGTGCTTGTCTAGTAAACAAGGAATTAGGCCGGCCCATATACGCGCATCAGGTGACGTGTCAAAGAATAATCAAGTAAATAAAGTGTGATGTGTTTTCTCTAACAGTTTAATCTTTATACTAAAATTGCCATACATCTCCGATAGTATATCTTAAAACTCCCCATCAAAGCTACTTCCTCTAGCCTCGAGACGATAGTGAACGCCGACTTTTGTGTTGTGAATCTAGCATCCGATCTATGGCTCTTATCTTTCTCAAACAAACTAGAGAGATCAAAACCAGGAGAAAGAGAAATGATATCGAAAGCATTCAAACTAGTAGGCTTAATTGTTGATTAGCTTTGTTCTCTGTGTCCTGAATAACACTCTACATCCGAATAATCCACAATATCGAACACGCTACGTGGAGAATTGTCCTGTAATTGATCTAAAATTGGTGTTTTATCAATTCGTTTGAATCCTTTCTTGAACCAATGATTGTCCATTAGCTTAGCTAAAGTGATTCTTGAAATTGGATTTGGATCAAGAATTCTTGAAAGAAGTTTTTTCACATCAGAAGGGAAATAATCAGGGCATTTGAATTCCACTTTACTAATTTTCTTGTACATTTCCATTTAATTTGAATCATAGAATGGAAGATAACCAGCTAACAAGAGAAATAAAATGACCCCACATGACCAATAAATATCCGCCTTTCCGCCATCATATCCCCTCTTATTTATGACCTTGGGGGCGACGTATGCTGGAGTGCCACATGTTGTGTGGAGAAGGACGTCTTGTCTTTTCCTCTAGAAAAGAGCGCTCAAGCCGACATCGGAGGTTTTTAAGTTTCGTCCTGACATGTGGTTAAGTGGCTTGCTTTCTTTTATTTCTCAAAAGTCTTTTCTTACTGATGTTTTATTTCTTACTATTAATTTTTCACTCATATGTTGCATGAAGTTGATAGTTTCTCATTTCTCTCAAATAAAAGTTAAGTAAAAACTAAAAGAGAAGGCAACGGAGAAGGAATAGGGAAAAAGAAGAAATAAATGGAAGAAAAGTACATAAAGAATATAATAAGTATTTCATTTATTATAATTTCAATTAAAATTTTATTTTTAAAGAATATCATTATGTCAGTTCCATTATGTTGCTCCTTTTGTTGCGGAGTGCAGACAACAACATGAAAATAGCATGTTCCAACTTCCATAGAAGCTAAGCCTTTGATAGACTTGATTAATTTGATCCAAATTTGTGTTATCTGATTGCCTAAACTTCCAAGGGAAATATAAGAAAGCAAAATTAGTGTTAGCGCGAGATGTTTCCAAAAGTAACACCAAGACAAAATAATATTTAGATGGTTATTGAGATTGCAAAAGGAAAATAAAATAAAAATTGAGGTGAAATCCTATGACAAATTCTAGTATAATTTTTACAACCAAAGTGGAGCTTTAAATAATTTTATCGCTCGACCTTCCATAGATTCATATATTGCTAGTGAGAAATTTAAATTAAAAAAAAAAAAAGAATAAGGCAGGGCACAAAACTGATTTTATTGGTACTCAATATTGAGAATGAAATCTCCTTACCAGTTGCCACTAAAATATAAAGTATTAAGCAAATTACTATTAAGGCAAGGAAAAACAATGAACATAACTTTAATATAATCAAACACTAAATCAGAACCCAATTAATATTCAGTACAATTCAAGTCATTCCAAATAAGTTTAAACTCAAGAAATAGAAGGAAAAAAAAAGAATAATGTAAAAGGCAAAAAACATATATTGAACTACATAAAGCAAAAACTTTGAGGACTTACAACTTTAGATTTCTTCTTTTTCCAGTCATGGTTGCAAGAACTCAATTATATTTTAGAGTTCCTCTATAAAAAGATTAGCTACTAATTTTGCTATTCACGGGACCATGAAACTTCATTGGTGGCCATAGCTTTGACACTCTATACTTCTTGGAGGAGTATCCTGAAGCTGTATTACAACCCAATAAACACAGCGTAAAGAATTTTAAGGAAAAAGATGAAAATAACCTCCATTTAACCGCCATTTTAGGACATTGTTTTCTAATCATGTTATACCAAACAGTCCTCCAGTAGCAATTAATCAATTACATAAACAAGCAACAACCAGATTAACCCTAAGCTTGTATTGTACATGACAAATATTTAAAGACAACAAAGGGAAGGAAATCAAGGAATTAAAGGATTTGGAGGTTATATTTACAGAGAGTGGTATTGATCCATTTTCTCATTGGAACAGCCACCTCTCCAAGTTCTTTTTACTAAAAAAGACGCAATTGTTACCTTAATAAATCAGCAATAAATTTCCTATATATGCTGCCTATTTTTATTAAGGCATATGAAATGTTGCTTACTCTTTGCAGTTAACATTCTTTTTAAGACGGTTGGGTTTTATGTATTAAGAAGATAAAAGAGAAAAGTAAGTGCAATTGAGTAACGTAAATTGAGAATTAAACTTGAAGTGATTTTTTATTTTCTTTTAATGGCACATAGGTGAAGAAAAGTAGGGAAAATGTCAAAAATTTGCGAAAAAAGAAAAAATATCAATAGTGGTCATAGAGAGATGTCACATCACCTTATCTATGTCTAGCTTTATTATATATAGATATAAATTAAACCTGATAATGCAATGTGAGTATGTGACTAATTGCGTAGGCTAGTATAATCAAATTTTTGTCCCTAGTTGACCCTGATCTCAACTTTCCCATGAAGGGATGTAGTTTACCATTTGTATATCCAAATTTTTTCTTAAGTAAGGCATGATTATCAAAATAGACTAGACTTGCTTGCCGTTAATATAGATTAACTTCCATTGAATGTGATTATTGATCACCTGCTTGATTAATGATTTTGAAATTCATTGGTTGGGTTTCGAAACATTATTGTTGGTTGTTTAAAAGATAGTTTAGCAAAAGGGTTGAAATTATTGATTGAAAATGTCTCTTAACTTTTATTAAGCATAGACAGGCTTTAAATAGCCAACTTAAAACAAAAAATTTGCATAATTTAAAATTGGCAAACTTACTCAAATGACTACCTTATTCTAACTTTATACCATTTGTAGCTACCCTTTTAAATATTACTATTTATAACTACATTTTGGAAAAATAGTGTATATTTTCGTGTGTAGTTGTTGCCAACAAATACATGAGAACAAGGTAAAAAAAAAACATGATCCTTGATTTTAGCCTTTGATGGTGGAGCTATTAAATTAGATATTAATATATATTTTTTTGATGTATTTTTTTTATGTATTTCAGTGATTTTTTTTTTGCCATAATGTATTTCCGTGAATTTTTTTTTTATGTCTTTCAGTGATTTTTTTTTTTTGTATTTCAGTGGCTTTTTTTGATGTATTTCAAATACATTATGTACATTCCAACTACTAGGAAGCTAAATATATTCAAATTTTCGTGTATTTGAATGGATTTCAACGTAACATTTAGATACAAGACCCAAAAATTCAAATACATGACGAATACATTCAAAAAAATAACGTGTTTGGCTATTAACAAAATACATTAAAAATTGCACTAAAAATACAAAGATAAATACATTAAAAAATAGTGTATTTGTGAGATGTAGATTTTTTAATGTATTTGTATTTGACTTTTAACAAATACACATGGCCAAATCTGAGATGCTACCACCACCAAAAAAACCTATTCTCTCCAACACCACCAAAATCCTAATCTGAGACACCACCATCACCAAAAACCCAAATCTGAGACACCACCACAAAAAAAAACCCTAATCTTTCCATCACCAACAAAACCCTAATCTTTCCACCTCTATGTCACGCCATCTCAAAATCAGTCCATCACCGCCGCCACCAAAAATGCACACGGCCAGATTCGCAGAGTGAAAAGAGAGAGTGAGAGGGTGAGCACAGAGGGAGACGGAGAAGAGAGAGGGGCGGCGGAGAGAGAGAAGGGCGGCGGGGAGAGAGAGGGATGAGCACAGAAGGAGAGGGAGAAGAGAGAGGGGGGCGGTGTGGCCATGGTGGTGGTGTTTAAGAGAAGGGGAGAGAAATGTTTTAGGGTTTTAAGAGATGAAAAATTTGAAATGGGTAGTGATTGAGAAAAAAGAAAGATATATGTGTTTGGGTATGTATTTTTTGATATAGCTACCATTTGTAATTTAGAAAAATTAAGTAGCTACTAAATATAATTAAATAAAAGGATAGTTAATATTAATAATTAGGTCTTAAAAGAAGTTACAATGAGTAAAAATTCCTTTAAAATTCAAAAGCCCATAATATCTCGACTATACTAATCTATCCAATAGAAATTTAAAATTCAAAAGTAAATCTATCCTATGCCTACCCAACTTATAATGCTAAAAATAAAATTATTGTTGTAACATAAAGCAATTTTGAACACTCCTCCTTTTCTTCAGTTTAAAAAATTTGCTACTCCTCAATTTTTGCTTCTGTTGTTGTAGACACGTGATTTTTGACCCTCTCGGGACCTTTTCACGATTTTAGTGTCTGATTTTTCTTTTAGACTAATCTTTGCCAATTTAACTTTTATTTTTATTTTAGTAGATTTTGTTTGTGGAAATGAAAAAAAAAAGGACAAAAATATTCGCCATTTTACGATTACAAGTTTTGTTTTTCAAAGAAAGAAAACATACGTTTCTTTAAATCGAGGTCTTCCTTATTTACTTTTGAGTTTTTCCTTAGTATAATTATTTATGGTTTATAATTTGTGGTTTAAAAATAGTTGATTAATATCCTTATCGTAGTATTTTTATTTTATACCTTTAATGAAAAAAGAAAATAAAAAAAGGGAGGAAAGGAGAACCAATACCATATTGCCACATGGCAAGTTTCATTCCTACTCATATCCACGACATATTCCATTTTGAGAGAAAAAATATCCATTCTTGCATGGGGTATTTTGGGAATTTGACCATAAATATATTTGTTATAAATAGAAAGCTAGATCTAAAAAGAGAAGAACCTAGACGCTACACAAATGGAATCAGCCGCATCACATCCACACACAGTATTGCCAAGAGTATTCATCCAAACCCCTTCGTTGAAAAAAAAAACATTATTTTTATAAGGTTAAAATTATTTTTTATGTATATATATAGTAGATGTTGAACTCCCTTAGGCTTCTTCATATATTTACTTTTTTATAATTTGAACCCCTTCGACAGAAATTCTGGCTCAGCTACTATCCACACATATTACAATCATCTTAATAACCTACACCAAAATATATTAGCCACAACTTACCAAAAAGAGAAACCATAAAAAACCTACATTAGACCTAAAGAATAATATCTGAGCAGTGAACAACACAAAACCACAGCTAAGAAAAACCATGGAGAGTTTATTAATTTTTGGAAGAGCCTTAGCAGCTAGCTAGCTTCTTTTGACACCACAGCCATTCCTTTTCTTCTCAAAACTTCATCTTCTTCACTTTAAATAACACACCAAAGGCCACAATGGAAACACCATAGTTGAGGCTGTTGAGCCACCAGTCACCCAATCTCATTTATGGTTTTGTTTTCATTTTTTCGGGTGGAGATTTTAGTCGAGGCACGGGTCCATCGTTCAAGGCTTGTAAAGAATTTTGAAGTTTTTGTTTTCCTCTTCGCCGTACACATAAAAAGTCACTCATTTCCTCGAATCCGCGACTTAAGTAGCACAAAAAATAAAAAGTTGAACCAAACTAGTACAAAAAAAAAAACATAAGTAGTATTCACGCATGAAATTCGTGCGTGAAAGGACCAAACTGCAAAAACGCAGTTTTGGCCTTTCACGCACGAATTTTGTGCGTGAATGGGTCATCCAAAAAAAAAAAAGAAGAGTAGCACTTTCACGCACGAATTTTGTGCGTGAATGGTGCGACCTTTTTTTTTTTTGCGTTACCTTTCCAATCACGTTTTTTTCCATACTTTGGGCAAAGATTAGTCATGTTTTAAAATCCCAAAATATCAATATTTTATATAAAACTTAATATCTTTTTTTGCGTACAATAATGTCGGCTCATTACATCAAGTCCACCTAAACATTTGGATCGTCGTTTTAGGGGTTCTAAAGTGCCCCGAAGTAAGTTTTGAAACTTGTAATATTTATAGGGTTTTGATTTAAGTGTTTTATTATATTTGAATGTACAAATTTAAATATTTGATTTAATAATAATTCATCCAATACGAGAGGTCTATACTAATTAAAAAATAATTCATTCCATTTAATTACAATACTAATTCAAAGCAATACAATAATTCATTCCAGATTTCGTGCGTTCCTAATGAAAGCATATTTTCCCCTTTCACGCACAAATTTTGTGCGTGAAAGTGAAAAAATATATTTTACCCTTTCACGCACAGATTTTGTGCGTGAAAGTGCACCAACTCACATAAACCCTAAAATCTGTGCGAGAAAGTGGAAAATATATTTTTTCACTTTCACGCACAAAATTTGTGCGTGAAAGTGCACCAAGTTGCCACGTAAAACCTAACATTTCAGGAATCTATGCACATAAAGACTTGATTTGACTATACGTTGGTGCAATATTTGACCGTTTTGTATTGCGCACCATTTTAATGCGCACTATAAGTATTGATTTGACAACATTTCAGGAATCTATGACACATAAAGGCTTGATTTGACAATACGTTGCTGCAATATTTGACCGTTTTGTATTGCGCACTATAAGTATTGATTTGACAACACACCACGCTTGACGATTTCAGGAATCTATTTAACTTGAAGGCTTGACGAGTGAAAAAACTCATCAATTGCATAAGTCTAAGTCTTACAAGTCACTAAAAAAAATCAAGCTTCATTGAAAAAATGTCTCAAAATGCTTCACGTGTTAAGGTTTCACTATTTTGGGATGGAGATATCGTCGAGGACAATTACTCCATTCGTTATAGTACCAAACCAAAAGCCCATGTTAAATTTCCAACAAATTTAGATTATGAAACACTAGTCATGTAGATGCACGAAAGAATGAAAACTACACCCACTGAGTTTGGAATCTCAATAACTGGCAGATATCCACAAACAATATCAAACGGTGTAGTGCGTTATGACATGCACAATATCAACGATGATGAATCTTTGAGTGATTATTTGGGATCGCCGGAAGAATATCGTGATTTAGTATTCATTAATGTTCTTGAGATGTATGTTGAAAAGATACCTCGGGAAGAAATCCCTCAAGTCCAGCCTATTCATGGTAACACATATGGGGACTTTAATTCCTATGGAGACATTTTGAGTGGTCAAGTGCCGCTGGAAAATCTAAGCCAGCAATTTAATCAAGCTTACAATGAAAATTGGTGAATATGAGTTTTTTATATTATTATTACGTGTAGTAGCATGTGTTTGTTGTATGAATTGGTAATAACCAGTTTTCAAATCTTTATAGGAACTATTCTCAAAACTCACCAGTGGTACCAAATATGGATGTTGGTCAATCCTCTCAGTTCGGTGGAGTTGATCATTCTCCACACCATGACAGTGCTTATGAACAACAGTAAGTTCATCACCTTGATATTAATTTATCTATATATATGTATGAAGTTGGTATTTAAAATATGTTATTTTTTATGTAGGAGGATGAATGCACTTAATAATGAAGATTTTCCTAATTATTATGAGTCATCATCAAGTGATGATGATGAAATAGCTAATAATGCAGAGGTAACCGATGATGAAGACGATGACGATGTTCAAGTTGGTATGACCAACAGTATTCCTCAAAGCCAAAACCAACAAGAACCAATACACCACCACATACCACCATCGATAGCTGAAAAACCAACTTCTGAAAGCCCAATTCAGTGGCATTCTAACAATATCCCTTATCTTGATAGCCTGCAGGGTCGTGATGATGCATTTGTCTTCACAAGAGAAGATTATGATAGTCGCTTAAAAACCTGGATTGAACCTAAGGATCTCAACAAAGATCGATGCTACCTTGCAAAGGGAATGCTGTTCTCATCCAAAAAAACTTTGCAACGGGCTGTCAAAATTTATTGTTTTAAGGACATGAGGGAGTTTAAGGTTCATCTATCAACCTCAAAGATATGGAGGCTAGTTTGTAAACGACGGTATCAAGGCTGTGAGTGGTTGCTTCGGGGAATTGTTAAGCCTGATGGTATGTGGGCTATCACAAAATTCCGCGAAAGACACACTTGTGATATGGAAGAAAATCGAGCAGATCATTATAATTTAGATACAAACATGATTGCTCAAGTGTTACTTAAAGACATTGCCGAAACGCCAAGGTAACTTATCCTACCTAGTACATTATATGTCTTATATCAATTGAAAGATCATTACTAAATGTTGTTTGTTTAAACTTGTGCAGGTTCCCCATCAAAGATTGTATTCGAAACGTTCAAGCCATATATAGTAAAACTATAAGCAACAGAAAGGGATTTCTCGGGCGTAGACGCGCTTTTGTGATGGTCTTTGGAAATTGGCATACTTCTTTTCGATCGCTGCCAAGGTATATGGCAGCTCTACAACATTTTAATCATGGTACTGTTGTAGAGTGGCGACTTATAGAGGGTAAAATCTTCAACTTCGTATTTTGGACATTCAAACCATGCATTGATGGTTTTGCTCACTGCCGACCAGTGATATCCATAGATGGTACGCATGTATATGGTGCCTACGACATCAAGCTCCTAATTGCAATAGGAATAGATGCCAATTGTTCAATATTTCCTCTTGCTTTCGCAATTGCCGCTAACGAGAGCAACGACACATGGGGGATCTTTTTGACCCATTTGAAAACTCATATTATTAAGGATCGTACCGGCATATGCGTGCTGTCTGATCGTCATAAAGGCATATTGTACAATATGGATAATTTACCGGGGTGGCAGCCTCACTTTGTTTACCATCGCTATTGTTTAAGGAACTTGAAGGCAAATTTGCAATCAACGTTTCACAATGGCACTCTAAACAAATTGATGTGGGGGGCTGCGATGGAGCATCAACAACGAAAATGGGCTGCAAAAATGGATCTGATCAGGTCAGTGAGTGAACCCGCATACGTTTGGTTGATGAAGCTCGATGTTAAAAAATGGACGCTTCATGCTGATGGAGGAAAAAGATGGGGCATGCTCACAACAAACAGCACAGAGTCTTTCAACGGCTTGCTGAAATTTGCTCGAGGACTACCTGTCACCGCAATGGTGAGAATGACTTTCAAGCATGTGGTGGATCGATTTATTGTTAGGACAAGGCAGGCCAGAGCGATATTAGCCGACGGCGGGACATGGATGCCAAAGCCCTTCAAAACTATGGAGCATTGTAGGAAACAATGTGAGCGTCACCAAATGACCGAGTATGACCCAATTCAACATGTGTATGAAGTTAGGACGGGTTATTACAACGGTAAGGGTGGAAACGTGCATACCGTTTATGAGGCAACAAGAACATCCACTTGTGGTAAGTGGCAAACGTACCACATGCCGTGTTCTCATGCTGTCAAGTGCTTCGAGAGAATGAGAAAAATGGTAACAAATTATGTGGCGGGGGAATACAAGGTCCACAGTTACCTTAGAGCATATTTCGGCCAATTCCACCCACTTGGTAATGAAGCTTATTGGCCAAACGAGCCGTTTTCGATGGTTACTAACAAGAATTACATTAGAAAATTGGGCATTAACTCACGGAGTCGTAGACCCAATCAAATGGATGTTCACTACAAGAAAACATGAAATTAGCGACGGACAAAACTTCGTAGCTAAATAGCAAAATCCCATGCTAATATCATTTAGCTACGGATTGACAACGGATTATAAGAAAATCTAATTAGCGAGGAGCTATTTAGCGACGGATTAGTTAGGGATTACCGACAAATACCGTAGCTAATTCCATGTTCTCTTGTAGTGGTTAGTGAAAGAACTTACTCTCGCAAGTGCTCTATATGTAAGTAATATGGCCATGACAAGCGTTCGTGTGGGCAACAAGGTCGTGGTAGTACAAGCACGTCTCGAAGTAATAGATCCTCTAGAACTTGAAGATTGTATTGTTATTGTAATTTATTATTGTATTGCTTTGAATTAGTATTGTAATTAAATGGAATGAATTATTTTTTAATTAGTATAGACCTCTCGTATTGGATGAATTATTATTAAATCAAATATTTAAATTTGTACATTCAAATATAATAAAACACTTAAATCAAACCCCTATAAATATTACAAGTTTCAAAACTTGCTTCGGGGCACTTTAGAACCCCTAAAACGACGATCCAAATGTTTAGGTGGACTTGGTGTAATGAGCCGACATTATTGTACGCAAAAAAAGATATTAAGTTTTATATAAAATATTGATATTTTGGGATTTTAAAACATGACTAATCTTTGCCCAAAGTATGGAAAAAAACGTGATTGGAAAGGTAACGCAAAAAAAAGGTCGTACCATTCACGCACAAAATTCGTGCGTGAAAGTGCTACTCTTCTTTTTTTTTGGATGACCCATTCACACACAAAATTCGTGCGTGAAAGGCCAAAACTGCGTTTTTGCAGTTTGGTCCTTTCACGCACGAATTTCGTGCGTGAATACTACTTATGTTTTTTTTTTTGTACTAGTTTAGTTCAACTCTTTTTTTTTTTGTTCTACTTAAGTCGCGGATTCCTTTTCCTCTTTTACTTTATTGTTTCAGTAATGCTTTATGTCATGCCTGATCCATTTTTCTAGAAAGTTTTTGTTATTATTGGTTTCTGTTACTCTTAGTAAGAAAGTGAAATGGATTTACACATCGAGGTTATGAATATTTCAGTCTACTCTTATTCATTTGATTTTGAATAGAGATTGAAATACTTCACTTTTCACACATAGAGTGATTATATTAGTTAGTAAAAGAAAAGAAAAAAAATCTTTAATTTTGGTTAGTAGAAAACAATGTTATTACAGTTTTGGGTTGCCTTACGTTTAGTTCAAATGTTTCTTGGAAGTTTTTGTTGAAATTGCTGAATAATTAAATAATACTTAGTTTTGTGGTCTAGCAACTTTCAACTTTCCATAATGTATTCAAATTCCTTGTAAAATCTTTGGATAAAAATTAGAAGTTTTTTTTTTTTTTTGGTTAATTCAAATGTTGAACAGGTTTTTAAACAAGCAAAAAGGAAAGAGGTTTGAACTTGTGGTGAGATACTTTAGTGCATGATTATGATAGGTTTTTGTTACTGGTTAATTTAAGTTTATTTGTATGCTAAAAACCATGTTAAGGATTTTGAACTTTGAGGCTACATGGATAAAAAAGAAACAGTTGTGGGTTTAGTGCGAGAAGGAAATGTTTTTATACTTGGGAGTTTGATGTTGAATGTCGCTTTACCTTGTGGGGTCATTAGGCTCGTTTATAACATTTGGAAACTATGAAGATTTGTTTATCGTAAGTCAAAACATAGAACGCGTTTAAAAGATTAACAATGTGTTGATACATGTTCCTTCCTTAAATGCATATAATTAAAAAAAAATCATGTGAGTCATTTCACTCTTTGACCCTTTAAAAATAATTGTGTTGATCATGTGGACAGACTTGTTACCCAGTCAAATGCATATAATTAAAGAAAAGTCATGTGGGTCATCCCGCTCCTTGACCCTCTAATAATAATTGTATTGATCATGTGGACAGATCCCTTCCTTGGTTAAATTCATACAATTAAAGAAAAGTCATCACATCCCGCTCCTTGACCCTCTAATAATAATTGTGTTGGCTGTGTGGACAGACTCATTCCTTAGTTAAATGCATATAATTAAAGAAAAGTCATGTGGGTCATCCCGCTCCCGAACCCTCTAATAATAATTGTGTTGACCATGTGGACAGACTCGTTCCTGAGTTAAATGCATATAGTTAAAGAAAAGTCATGTTGGTCATCCCGCTCCTTGACACTCTAATAATATATAATTAATGAAAGACATTGTGTGCATACACGCCTCTAAGTTTAAACAATTAAAATACTTTTTATCCAAAATTTAATTATAACCAAGTATAAGTCAATAAAAGGGACCGTGCTAGAACCACAGGACTCTAGGAATGGCTAATACCTTCTCTCCGATCAATAGCTTACCCGGTCTTTTATTTTCGCAGACCAATAATAAAAGAGTCATTTCCTTTTGAGTAGAGATTCAATAAGATAATTCCAAGTGGCGACTCTGTAAATAAATAATCTCTTTTCAAAACCGTCACTTTAAATAGAAAAACCCTTTAAATAATAAAAACCCGTGTGTGTTCAACTAACTGCACATATGAATATAATTTTCATAAGTAATACTGTACGTTATTGCATATCAAGTCAAAAAAAAAATGTGCCAGCTCAAACCCCCCAAAGTACAATGAATCCACCTGATTTAATTATATCATGAGCAATAAACAAGAAATAAAAATTGAAAATTAATTTTTTTAGTCAATTATATATAAACAAACAACAAACGAAATTTTTAAAAATTATATGTAAGATCAAAGAGACATTTTAAAGCAATTGACATCCTAAATATTCGATAATTCTGTGGTCAAAAATATATTCGGTGCATTCTTTGATAATAGTATAATTGTAGCCACTAAGGCACACTAGTTAGTGATATAATTAGCTAAAAAGAATCGTAGCAAAAAATATTTTCAACTCCCTTTATGCACAAATGAATAATTAGAATTTATGCTATTTACACGACCATTTAACGTAATAGCTTTAGTTTGGTCAAGATAAATCTTTCAGACTTTTGAACATGTTCATTAAAAGGTATGGTTTGATCAAATTAACCATATTTTGATGTTAATAAAATAGGACAAATAAGTAAGAAATACGATACAAATAAGAGAACATTATCTCTTGGTCAACAAATGTCAAATATATCGGCACAAACGCTCACCTATATTTAAAAAAAAAAAAATTGTTATTCATCCTCTTCCAGTAATTATGTACATGTTCTTTCGTCAAATCTGGTTCCATGCCCATTCTCAAAATGCCTGTAATTGTTAAGAAAAATCTACAAAACAATAGCTGATTTAAATATAACATAAGCTTTTATTCTTTTATCATAAAGTGAGCAATTTGTGTTTACAATAGCTATTAATAAATTGTAAAAGGTGCAGTTAGAAAGTTTAGTCAATTAGAATAAAGAGGTAAAGTCTGACCGACTACGTGATATAACATGGTGCTGTTAAAATAACCTGTTCCAAGTAGAGTAATTCAAAGAAAAATTTAGGTACAACTTCTCGCTTTATAATGTGTATGTATATTATCAGCAAACATGAATAAACAGTCAAATATTTTGCATGCAGACAAAGGAACTTTATTGCGGTATAATATTTTTATATTATTTGATATTATTTGGTAGCATATTTGTAGGGAGATAATTACCATATATTAGTTAGTTTCTTTGTTTTACTAATTACCATATATTAGTTAGTTTCTTTGTTTCACTAGGATCTTAGTTTCCTCGTTTCACTAGGGTTCAAGATTGTATCCTATAAATATTCTCTCTTGGTGAATGGAACAAGTCAAGATTGTATAGTTTCTACATGGTATCAGGCCACACGTTTTTTTTCTTCTCTTCATCGTAAATTTTCATGGCCGGTGACGCCGTACCTCCTCCACCACCACCCAAAATTGAGTCTAATTCTCCCTATTTTCTCGCTCCTCAAGACCGACCCAGGGACTATATCACGCCTACTCGTTTGAAGGGCGCATTAAATAACGCTACCGTCGGTCAGCACTTTACTTTCGATCAATGGAAGGCTATTACGGGATTTTTTGGTAATGCTACAATTCCCGAAAATCGCTTGAATGGTAAGTTTGATATTTTTTCTTGGATTATTGACACTGGTGCTACTCATCATGTTACCGGTGAGAAATCTTGGTTGTTTGATGTCCATACTGTTGATTGTCCTATTGGTTTGCGTAATGGTGAAAAGGTGCTTGCTTCTTTGGAAGGTTCTGTTCGACTGTCAAATAAAATCACCTTACATCATGTCCTTTATGTGCCTTATTTACGTTGCAACTTACTCTCCATCCCCCAACTTACTGATAATTTACATACTATTGTCTCTTTTAATTCTTATATGTGTGCTATTCATGACCCGCTGAAGGAGCTGATTGGAACGGGAGTTAGGAGGGACGGACTATACTATTTTAGAAAACCGGACGGACTATACTATTTAAGCAAACCGGACGTGGTGCAACATGTGTCTACTGTCGTGGCAACGTCCGCATTGGAATTGTGGTATCGACGATTGGGGCATCCTTCCGAGAGAGTAGTTAAGTTGCTTCCTCATGTCAGTAGTAATAAGAGTAGTTTAGCAAATGATTGTGAAGTGTGTTTACGTGCTAAGCATCCTAGAGACAAATTTTCTTTAAGTGATAATAATGCTTCTAGAATATTTTAGAAAATACATTGTGATTTGTGGGGCCCATATTGCCATGTTTCGTCGTGTGGAGCTCGTTATTTTTTAACAATTGTTGATGATTTTTCCCGAGCTGTTTGGATTTACTTGTTGGTTGATAAAACAGAAGTGTTTCCGATGTTTATGGCTTTTGTTGCTATGGTTGATCGACAATTTAATCAAACAATTAAAGTTGTACAAAGTGATAATGGTACAAAATTTAACTGTTTGATCGATTATTTTTCTGCCACTGGTATTTTGTTTCAAACCTCTTGTGTGGGTACTCTGCAACAGAATGGGAGGGTAGAGAGGAAGCATAAACATGTGTTGAATGTTGCGAGGGCTCTCAGATTTCAGGACAATTTGCCTATTTTTTTCTAGGGTGAATGTGTTCTTGCTGCATCTTATCTCATAAATCGTACCCCCACACCCAAATTGGAAAATAAAACACCTTTTGAAATTTTATTCAATAAACCTCTTTATTTTGATACTATTCGTACTTTTGGGTGTTTGTGCTTTGCTCATAATAAAAAAACTCAGGGTGACAAATTTGCTAGTCGGAGCAGAAAGTGTTTGTTTGTGGGATATCCATTTGGTAAGAAGGGGTGGCGGTTGTTTGATCTTGATACGAAGGAATTTTTTGTCTCTCGTGATGTAAAGTTTGTGGAGGATGTGTTTCCTTTTACTTGTTCGGAAGATGTTAATATTTCATCTAGTTTTTTTTTTATGACGGTGCTGAAATTGATCGTGATTTTATGGTGTACGGGGATGAATTAGGGGGCGAAGTTGATAGTTCAGAGGCTGCCGAGCAGCAGCCGTAAACCACTGCCCAACCAGTGCCTGCTGGCAGCCACGCCGAGCTGCAGCCAGCGGCCACTGTCCAGCCCGCTGGGAATTAACCCAGCGCCAGCTAGCAGCGAGGCTGACAGGCTGCCAACAGCCACTGCACAGCCCGCTCGGAACCCAGCGCCCGCTGGCAGCGAGGGGGGGGCAGCGACATCATACCCCAGTCATGAATGTGGAAGGTGGCTTGGGGCATGGTTTTCGGGAGAAATTTCCCTCTGTTGTGCTTTGTGATTATGTGACACACTCAGGTTTTGCTAATAGTCCGTCCCCTACAACTCCTGTTAACAATCAATCCTCAGGTACTCCCTATCCTTTGGCACACTATATTAATTGTGACAATTTTTCTGTAAATTATCGTAAGTTTCTTGCAGCTATTATTCCGGGTAAGGATCCTAAGACCTTCAAATAAGCCATGAAACACGAAGGTTGGAGACATTCAATGAAAGAAGATATACGTGCATTGGAAGACAATGGTACATGGACTTTGGAACATCTTCCTCCGGGTAAGAAAGCACTTGGTAATCAGTGGGTGTACAAGACCAAGTTTTTGTCAAATGGAGATGTGGAACGGCTCAAATCGCGCTTAGTTGTGTTGGGAAATCATCAACAAGCGGGGATTGACTACAATGAAACTTTTGCTCCGGTCGCCAAAATGACTACTGTTCGAGCCTTCCTAGCCATTACAGCATCCAAAAATTGGGAACTTCACCAAATGGATGTTCATAATGTCTTTTTGACGAAACTAATTTTGAAAAAAAAAAATATTTCAAAAAGGTCTACTAACCTACATATTTTAGTCTCCCAATGAAATGAGAATTCTTTCATGGCAATACTATCAATTTTGGCAGGTTCTTGTGTCTCTAGCTGCATAAAGAGATCCGTAAATTTTGCATTGTAAACAAATTTAAACGGAAAGTGAATACAAAAAAGATTACGACTCCTTAAAGAGGGGAAATAGGGCTCCTAATTTAGTTGGTTTGAAGTACTAAATATTAGGAGATAATTAAATATCTATTTTTAATAAATATTATAAAAATAATAAATGACAATTTTGTCTATTGTAGAGTCTTTTAATAAAGACATAAAATTTAATCAACATTTCTAAGGCCCTTCGTGCATATAGTCTACAACATTAGAGAAGTACGTCCAAGATAACGAAAACTTAAAATAGTTATGAGTTATGGCTACTAACAAAAAAGTCTACAGCTGACAATTTATATTATCGTGGAAAACGAAAGAAACAAATTTGAAATATGAATTACAACTTAAAGCAGATTTTTTCTTCACGAACAAAATAGTTTCTCCCTCCCCCTACCCGTTACTTCATAATATCATAAGCTTCTAGCCGTTTTTAATAATTAATTCAATTCTTCTCTTTCCTCCTCCTTTTTCTTTTACAAAAACTCCATACAATGAAGGGAAAAGAAAAAAGAAAAGAAAAAAAGAGTATGTGGAGAATAACTATAATTGATACCGGTTTGCTGGCTATAACAAAATCAGACTTCATGGTAGATACTCTTTTTGGTGGTATCAGTGATTTTTTTTAATTGTTTTTCATTACATAGGGGAAGGGGATATAGGGGAGGGGATTACAGCTTGGGTCACTAACAAGGTGAAAGTTCAGGTAGCCAACCAATTGAGCTATTAAATCGCTCGTGGTGTCAATGATCACACTGCTACATACGGTTTATACAAACGGAGAATTTTGAACGTACTAATGCATTAACAAAGATATTCTCTAGCATTTAAATCGTGCTTGGCCAAAGCATCAAACCAATAAATTCCACCCTGAAATGCAAAACTGATGTGTAGGCCAATTCTTTTGAGTTTACAAAATCAAACTATGAGTGTATGTATGAGAGCCATATCATGCTATCCTCTAATCTAAAAGATTGTTATTCTTGAACAGACTATAATTTTCTGAGCAAATCTTATTTTGGGTTTGCTGCTAATATTCAGCTTATATAGGCATATATTGATAATACAAAAGGGTATCATAATGCAACACATTAGATAATTTGGGAGTTATAGACATAACTGATGGAGGATTTATAAGCACATAAATAGAATGTTAATGTGGTTATATGAGAGAAAGGGGCGTTATAGACATAATTAATGGAGGATTTATAATCACATAAATAGAATGTTAATGTGGGATAAAGAAGCAGAAGAGAAGGTTTTTTTTTAAAAAAAGGGATAACTACACGACATAACTAACTCTATTACATATTTATATTTAGTAGCTATAATTTAAAATAATTACATTTCATAGCTAATTATAATATGTTAAATACAACTTATAGCTACTTATATATATAAAGTAGAATACCCATATCACATTATTTACTTTCAACTTACCTCTCTCATCTCTCTTTCTCTTTCTCACTTTCACTGCTCTCTTCCCTCTTTTCTTCCTTCTCTCTCGCCCATCTCT
Source organism: Lycium barbarum (assembly GCF_019175385.1). Lineage (NCBI taxonomy): Eukaryota > Viridiplantae > Streptophyta > Magnoliopsida > Solanales > Solanaceae > Lycium > Lycium barbarum. The sequence continues at coordinate 121,330,741 of NC_083347.1, read as the reverse complement.
TTTCTCCCTCAATTTATCTCTTCCCCCCCCCCCCCCCCCCCTCTCTTATCCCTTCTTTGCCATTGGAGAAGGACAGTTGAGGAAATTAATGTTCTTCCACAGACTCATATAACCGCCAACTGGTTGCTAAGTGATACAAATAAGGCAAGTAGCATGATGATGGAGTTAGATGGGATTCTAGGCTTTAATAAAGCATGAGAAACGGAGCAACCAAAATCCATTGATGACCAAGATTGCAGCTTGGCACTCAATTCTTCGAGATATGTATTAACCAAAATGGATGTTGAAATTTAAATAAGGTAACCTTACAGAGAGCCTCCAGATCTGGCCCCGACCACTAGTATTGCTTCCACTGAATCCGGCTCCGTCCGCCAACCACGGCGGCACATAAGGGTTGTTGTTGTTGTTGTTATGAAATTTCAGGTAGATCTGGCCGGAAATTGTCTCCAGATCTGTTCGGAACTAGTGATTGTATTCATATACGGCGATTATATTCACATTTTTGAGTTTTTTTGTTAAATGTTTTTATTGTATTCAATTTTTTAGTGGTGTATTTGTTAATTATTGATGTATCTATATTTTTATGTATTCAGTTTTACTTGTTGTATTCATTAATACAGTGAGCTCGTTTATGAATACAGATACTCATTTCAGAAATACAGTGAGAAAAATATCATATTCATGAATACAGTGAAAACAAAAATTGAATACAGTGAAAAAAAAAATGAATACAGCAAACATAAAAGTAGCTACGAGCTGTAAATCAGCAAAATGTAGCTATGCCAGATTTTTAACCCTCAAAATGTAGTCATTTATGAAATTTTCCCTTTAAAAAATAAGTACATGAAGACGTGCCTGTTTGGATTTTTTCTTTGGGGAAAGGACACGAATGGACACTGGGCCATAAATAATTCCACACGCTGACCCATTTATTCCCAAACTCAAAAATTAGCCTATAACCTATTTCTATCTGCTAGCCAAAATCTATAGCAAGTCTTTGTGGCAACTAAAAGTCCCCCCTAAAAGCCCAGGCGCTTTTAAAAAAAATAGACTTTTTGTGGCGACTGGGCTGCTACAGAAAAACCAGGCTTTTTAGTGGCAATTAAAAAAGTTGTCACTAAAGGCTAAACATCCCAAAACATGTATAATATATGTATATCTAGTAAGAAATATCCCAAAAAACTCTGAGCCAATTTTTATATATAATATGTATCATTGTGTATAAAAATATGTATCATTACATATCAGTAATGTATAGAAACTGTATAAAATATGAATCACCAAGGTAGGTATCATTTTTTGTATATAATATGTTTTTTGTATATAATATGTATTATTTGTGTATAATGTGCATTATAGAGTAGAAAATTGTATCGTTTTTTTTATATAATATGTATCATTTTTGTATAGAAAGTGTATATATAATTCCAAAATGTGTATATAAATTGTATCAGTCTTGTATAGAAAGTGTATCATACTTATAAAAAATGTATCATAGAAACCGTATTATTGTGGTATATAATATGTATCACTATTGTATATGTAAAACAAATAATCTCATTATTGAATAATATGTGTATAATTAACGTATAACTTATGTATAATAAATGTATGATTAATTCCAGCATATGTATATAAATTGTATCATTCTTGTATAGAAAGTGTATAATTAATTCCAGCACATGTATATAAACTGCATCATTCTTGTATATAAAATGTATAATTAGTTCCAGCATAGGTATATAAACAAACTATATCATTCTTGTATATAAAGTGTATATATAATTCCAACATATGTATATAAAAACGTATCATTCTTGTATATACTTACTAAATATACACATATTATCCATATTTTGAGATATTTCTTACTAAATATACACATAGTATACATGTGTTAGCGATATTTAACCTTTAGTGCGACTTTTGTAATTGCCACTAAAAAGACTGATTTTTCTGTAGCAATCCTACGTCGCCACAAAAAGTCTTCTTTTTTTAAGCTCCTGAGATGTTGGGCCGGCCAGCCTTGGCAATATTTTGGGCCGGCCCGGCATTTTTTGACATTAATTTGGGCCGACCGGACAGCCTATAGCATTAAGCCCAAATATTGGTCAAATGTGGGATTAGTTTAGCTGCTTCCCTTTCCCTTTTTCTTTTAGCTGAAAAGCATTTTAATTCGTCCTCTTTTATTTTGATTCTATAACTTTATTGGTGTAGTCAAGAGAATGTAATTAAAAATGTGACTTTTAGGATTTTTTTAATTTGAAAAAAATATCAAACTTTAGACGAAAGTGAGCAGACTACAATAAGCTCTTTGGCAGATACATGGAATTTGCCAGTTAATTTATTTATTCATCATTTAATTGATTCATTTATCATTTATTGGTAGGTATAAATTTACTATTTGCTGTAAAAATAGTATAGAAATAGTGTTTAGATAAGGGGTAAAAATGTCGTTTAACTTTTAATGAATATTTTGGTAATTCAACTTTTTAACTTAGGTCTTCCCACTTTTAGAATAGTATGATGATATGATATCTATATTAATCGATCTCATCTAAATATGTAAATTATAATATAGTACTCCATCAGGATTAAAAAAAGTGTCCACTTAACCCTTCTTCTTTTTTGGGTCAAAAAAATATCCACTTATTAAATAAAGAAACAATTAATCTTATCTTTCCATATGTGCCCCTATTAAGTGTTATGTGATCAAATCCCCATGCATATTTAATAGGGGTAGTCTAGTCAATTTACTTAATTTGTTTTCTTGGAGTGAGTAGTTTCTTAAGAAATGTGCAAATTACTAAGTGTACATTTTTTTTTATCCGAGGGAGTAATAGAATAAGTAGCTAACTCCTTTAAAATCACTTAGATGGGGGAAAAACTCGCCCTTCTTGATAATGTAAATGTTTTTACTACATCATCAAGTTACCTATAAGGTAACCAAAATGTAATAGCTAGTGTATATTATTTTTTTAATAGATCTATCACTACTTTCATCACACAATTGTTGAGAAAACGAAAGCAAGACTTGTTGATCACTTGCAGTCTGGCACAAGTCTTAGGATTGATTAGTGGAATAATTTTGTACTAATTAGGGGTGCAAGTTGGTCAAGTCCTCTGGACCCACATAAGTTAGTTGTCAAATGGTAACAACCAAAAAAAATAAATGTTGTGTACTTTTTATGAATAAAAATAAAAACTTATAAAAACAAGCTATAAAAGTAACTGTCGAGGGTTATGCTAAGATGAATATGATTCCTCTTCATTTAATTAGAGATATTGGGTTTACACCCTAGCTATGAAAAAATTCTTGATAAAAAGCGCTTCCCCTTTAAATGAGTCCTACGCGGCACAAAAACTATATCCCTATTCGTTATGATATACTCCTTCGTCGCATGTTGTACGAGGATGTTTAACCGGGCACATAGTTTAACAAAGAAAGGAAGAGTGTGTATAAATTGGGGGGAAAGAATGTGCGTGCCCACTCAAACCAAAATAATTACCCGCCCATACCCCCATTACTTTCATATCCCCAGAAAAAAATTAAAATATTTACCCGTGATGCTCCTAATTATGATACCAACATGGTATATAAATATACTGAGGTGGTATCATCGAAGACTGCTTCAGTCCTTCTCTTAGTCCTCTATGATACCATCATGGTATATAAATATACTGAGATGATATTATGGATAATCATGTTCATTTATTTAAAATGACACACTTTTCTTGGAGAAAACCTCTATGATACCATCGTCTTATATACATATTAAGCAGCCCTCCATGAGACACTTCTCAGGACCATGGGACCATCGTGGTATATACATATACTGAGATGGTATCATGGAGGACTACTTCAGTCCTTCTCTCAGTCCTCCTTGGTACCATTATGATATATAAATATACTACGATGATATCATGGAAGAAGGGGTGGGGCGGGGGGTCACGTCAGGTAATTAGTTTGGACTGGGCTGGACAGAAGCGAAAATAGTTTGGGAGGGGGCATGGACGGGTAATTAGTTTGGGTTGGGTGGGAAATTAGTGATGTTTAAGAACGCGCGTGCCCCTTCAAACAAAAATAATTAACCGCCTTTACCCCCATTAATTTCGTGCCCCCAGAAAAAATTAAAACCATTTACCCGAGATGCCTTCAAATTATGATACCAACATGTTGTATAAATATATTGAGATGGTACCATTAAATACTGCTTCAGTCCTTCTCTTAGTCCTCCATGATACCATAATGATATATAAATATACTGCGATGATATCATGAAGGAAGGAGTTTGGGCTAGGGGCACGTCAAGTAATTAGTTTGGGCTAGGCTGGACAGAAGCGAAAATAGTTTGGGAGGAGGCATGGGCGGGTATTAGTTTGGGTTGGCTGGACAATTAGTGATGTTATCCCCATGAGGGAGGGAGTAATAATCAGTGTCTTAATGTTAATTCACATTTTGAATTTCACCTGTGTCCACCGGAGTAAAACAAACAAAAAAAAAATTAAAGAAGATCCTCTCAAATTATGAATTTCATATCTGTCCCTTAAATTTGTTTATTGTGACTTATTTTTTGGAGCGCACAACTTTATTTTCTACCACTTGTAGGGATATGAGGAAAATGAAAGTCTTTCTTATAAATTCATTGTGATATTGAAATTATTGGTTCACCTTATAACATATATACTGTTACGCGGCGCCTTCCTGAGACTTCCTGGAAGGGCGACGTAAGGCTAAGCAACCGAAGATTCCAAAGTTGCTGTCCGCCAACCGGGGTTCCCTCCGCACGCTAGACGAGACTGTCAGTGCCGTGCGGGAAAACCAATGTCAAGAGCAATTGAGAGAACAGAAAAGTGAATTGAGAATGAGAAAGAAAGAGAGCTTGTTTGCATTAATGAAAATTGATTACAATGAGAGCAAGCGGTGTCGAGGGGGAGAGACACCAGTACAGAGAATTGATTGCTTGCTTGAAAGTTTTGATTGCTTGATCCCCCCTAATAATGCCTTAAAAATAAAAACCCAAGTCATAGAACTAGACATGGTTTTGCTAGAGAAACACAACCAAAAATACATAAAGTAAACTACTCTATAATTACAACAAAAGAGACCTAACTAGAGCAGGTCCATGTGCACCCTCGGTCGGGGCACTGTCATACGCGCAAGGCACGGTGCGCGCGCGCACTGGGGCGCGGGCGCTAGGCGCTGGGCGCTGGCACTGTAGCTGGGCTGCACTGACACTGGGCGCTGGGCACGCGTTGGGGCACGGCCAGCACAGGGGCGCGCGCGAGGGACATTGATGGGGAGACATAGGCAGAAGCGACCTTGTCACTTGGGGCGTCCGAGACCACGGGGCCGTCCATGGCGCTAGGCGCTGAGAGGCTTGCCATGGCGCCATGGGGCGCACCCAAGGGGTCATGGGGCATGGCTGGAAAGCCGCCCATGACATTCTCCCCCACCTGAGTTGGCGACGTCCTCGGCGCCTTGTTTGCAAGATAGTCATCGATCAGGTGCTTGTAGGCTTTGAGGCTGGTGCCTCTCTCCCATGTATTCTCTTCGGCATCACATCCCAACCATTTCACCAGGAACTCTTGGTGATCTTTTCTTGAGGCATGTATGACTCGATCGTTGAGGATGGCTTCTACTATCCCTTTTCCGGTTGCTTGTGGGCCTCGAATACTGGGTATTGTGAGCTGGCTGCGTGAAGGGTCTTCTGTGTCTTCTCGGAAAGGCTTTAGAAGACTGACATGGAACACAGGATGAATCTTCCACCAAGCTGGGGTATCCACCCGGTATGCTACCTTCCCAATGCGCCTCTCAATGGACAGAGGGCCAATGTATTTTTGCAACAGGCAGGGGTCATGGACCCCTGCAAATAGGTATCGCTTTGGGATCTTCACCATCACCTTGTCCCCGACCTGGTATTCCACAAAGCGGCGATTTTGATCTGCATGCCTCTTCATCCGCTTTTGTGCCTTCACTAGATAGCTCCGCACTATCTCTAAATTCTGCTTCCATTCTTTCGAGAAGCTAGCTGCTCGTGGAGATTTGGCCATGTTTGGGGCATTCACAGTGTGTGGGAGTAGCGGTTGCTGCCCGGTAACAATTTCAAAAGCGCTCCTATTTGTGCTAGAGCTCTTTTGTGAGTTGAAACACAGTTGGGCTGCATCCAACAACTTCACCCAATTCTTCTGCGAACCGGTGACAAAGTGCCGCAAATATTCCTCCAACATGCCATTGAACCGCTCCGTCTGACCATCGGATTGCGGGTGAAAACTCGAGCTGTGACTCAATTTAGACCCCAAGCACTTAAAGAGCTGGGTCCAAAAGTTGCTGGTGAAGCGAGAGTCGCGGTCACTAACAATATCCTTGGCCAGACCCCAATATTTGACAACATGGGTGAAGAAGAGTCGAGCTGTCTCCTCTGCTGATATATACTTGGGTGCTGCAATGAAGGTGGCATATTTAGAAAACCGATCAACCACGACCAAGATAGTCGTGAGATCTCCGACCTTGGGCAAGCAGGTGATGAAATCCAATGAGACGCTTTCCCAAGGCCTCTTTGGGACCGGCAATGGCTCCAACAAGCCCGCTTGTGTCAAGCGATCAGACTTGTCTTTCTGGCATACTAGGCAAGTCTTCACATACTGAGCGACATCATCTGCCATCTGGGGCCAATAATATGCACGGCGTAGCAGTGCCATGGTACGTTCTTCTCCTGGGTGTCCTGCCCATAGAGTATCGTGACATTCCATTAGGAGAGTTCTCCGCAAATCTCCTCCTTTAGGAACATAAAGGCGGTTTCCTTTTGCCTTCAAGAACCCGTCCTCCATGTAGAACTGGCGAGTTTTCCCTTGACCTGCTAGGTCGACCAAATACTGTGCCGAAGGGTCTTTGGTGAGAAGATCCTGGATTTGATCTTTTATGGTGGTAGCTACTTCGCTCCCCCTGAGGGTGGCGAGCAAGCATACCGATGCTAGATCGGCCCTTCGGCTCAGTGCATCCGCAACATGGTTGGTCTTCCCACTTCGGTATTCCAGATTGAAGTGAAATTCCGCTAGGAGTTCCTGCCATCTGGCCTGGCGGCCATTTAGACTAGGCTGGGTCATGAAGTGACTGACAGCCGTGTTATCCGTCTTCACCACGAATGGGGATCCCAGAAGATAGTGCCTCCAAAGGCGCAAGCAGTGGACAACAACCAATAATTCTTTCTCGTGAGCCGCATAGCGCCGTTCTGCATCCTTCAACTTTCTACTCTCGTAGGCCACCGGGTGCCCCTCTTGTAGCAAGACTCCGCCCAAGGCGTAATCGGAGGCATCCGTTTCCACCTCGAAGGGTTTGGTCAAGTCGGGCAAGGCCAAGACAGGGCTACTAGACATAGCCGCTTTTAGTGAGTTGAAAGCGTCTGCCCTCTTTGGCGACCAGTCCCAAGGTGTGATCTTCTTGAGGAGTTCTGTCAGTGGTAATGCAATGAGGGAGTAGTTCTTGACGAACCGCCGATAAAAGTTGCATAGGCCAAGGAACGCCCTCAAGGCATGGATATCCTTGGGTGGTGGCCAGTCTGTGACAGCCCTGATCTTTTGTTGGTCCATCTTGATGCGACCTTCTTCAACAACATGCCCGAGGAAGTCAATCTGTTTTTGGGCAAAAGAGCATTTGGACAGCTTTACGTACAATTCATGCTCTCGCAACCGAGTTAGGACTTTCCTCAGGTGCTCCAGGTGTTCGCCTAACGTTTTGCTGTACACCACAATGTCGTCCAGGTATACTACCACAAATTCATCAATGTATTCTCGAAAGACCTGGTTCATTAGGGTGCAAAACGTGGCTGGAGCATTGGTTAAGCCGAACGGCATGACCAGGAAGTCGAACGAGCCATATATGGTTACACATGTCGTCTTGGACTCGTCTCCTTCAGCAATGCGGACTTGCCAATAACCTGTCTTCAGGTCTACTTTGGTGAACACTGTGGCGCCGCCCAGTCTATCAAACAAGTCCGCCATTAGTGGTATGGGATACTTGTTCTTCACGGTGATCTTGTTGAGAGCTCGATAGTCAACACAGAGCCTTAGGGTACCATCATGTTTCTTTTGGAATAGTACAGGTGACCCATAAGGTGATTTGGAGGGCACGATGATCCCCGTGTCCAGCATCTCCGTCAATTGTCTCCGAAGCTCGGTGAGTTCGGGTTGTGACATTCTGTAGGGTGCGCGGGCAGGTGGCTTCGCGCCGGGCACCAATTCAATTTCATGATCGACTGTCCGCCTAGGCGGGAGTCGCTTCGGCATGTCTTGTGGCTTGACATCCTCAAACTCCTTCATGAGCTCCTTCACAGGCGTTGGAATGGGGCCTGAAGAAGACTCAATCTCTTCAATGCAAAGGGTAGCCAGGAACGTGGGTTCTTGTCGATGGACCCCCTTCTTCAGTTGCAATGCAGAGATATTTCCTGATGCCATCTTTATGGTTGTGCACGGGACCATGCAAGGTTTGGCCCCGTTTGCTCCCATCATCAGAAGCATGTCCGCATAGGGTATGGGGATGATGTTAGTCTGCCTCATGAATTCCAACCCCTCTATCAAATCGAAATCGTCAATGATCACTACTCGCAAGTCGAACTTGCCTTCATAAGGACCCATCTTTACCGGCACTCCTTTGGCTATTCCGCCCACCAGTTGGGGTGGCGAGTTGATAGCTTTGACACGACCCTTACCCTTTCCAACAACTAGGCCAAGGCGTTCTACTTCTGTGGTGGCCAGGTAGTTGTGCGTAGCACCTGTGTCTATCATGGCCTTGATAGGCTTGCCATTTACTCTCAAGTCGACAAACATCAGGGTCTTCTCCTTTCTGGGAGGAGGCCCGTTGCCTGCCTTTGCCTTTCCCTTCTTGGCAGTTGAGCTTGGGTCTTTCTTTTTGCATATGCCAGCACTGGTGCCTTCTACAACGTTGGAAATGGAACAAACAAGTGCATTGAAGGCACCTATTGGTTCTGTCTGATCCGCATCATCCTCATCATCATCCGTCCCATCATCCAAAATTTGATGGGCGTTCATCTGTGCCTGTGGGCACTCATTGTTCCAATGTGGTCCGCCGCAATGGCGACATCCTGAGGGGGGCTTCCGCCCCCGATCATTATTATGAGATGCAGCACTATTGTTGCCTGAGGAAGAACCTTTTGATTTGGTTGCACTACGATCTCCCCCACTTCTGATGGGGCCAGCATTGTAGGATTGGCCCCCTTTGAATCCCCCACGGGCTGGTGGTTGAGGTTTATCCTTTCGAGCATCCACTTGATAGTCACTGAGGCATTCCGCAGCTTGGATGGCCTTGGGCAAGGTATCCACCCTCTGTCTTTGTATTTCCATGCGAGCATAGGGTTTCAAGCCTTCCATGAACGTGAAAAGTTTGTCCTTGTCGCCCATGTCCCTTATGTTCAGCATGAGGGCAGAGAACTCGCGGACATAATCACGGACTGACTTCGATTGCCTGAGTTCCCGAAGTTTCCTCCGTGCATTATACTCGACGTTCTCGGGGAAGAACTGTAAGCGGATGGCTGCTTTTAGTTCTTCCCATGTCTCAAGAGCATCCTCGCCCGCTTTTATGGCTTCATATTTAACACGCCACCAGAGTTTGGCGTCGCCTTGTAGATACATGGCAGCAGTTGCGACCTTCTTGGGCTCTTCCAGTTCGCCCACAGCGTCAAAGTACTGCTCGATGTCAAAGATAAAATTTTCCACTTCTTTGGCATTTCGAGAACCCTGGTAGGGCTTTGGTTCAGAAATCTTGAGTTTCTGGGGTGCCAGGGCAATGTTTGCCGCGCCCCCGATGGGATTGCCCCCTCCTCGGAGTAGGCCTTGTAAGGCAGCATTGACAACATTGAGCTGATTAGTCAAATTGTCGATGGTTACTTGCATGGCAGTCAGTCTATCTGCCTCCTGAGTCCTATGGGCTAGGTCATCATCTCTTTGTGTGGCGGCCGCCTGTGCGGCGGCATCAGTGTCAGTAGCAATGTTTACAATGTCTTGTTCGGCCTGCCGCATCCTGCGGTCCAGGTCCTCCACCCTTTCAGTCACGGGTCGAAATTTGTTGACCGTCGTTTCCAAAATCAAGAGGCGGTCTCCATGGTTTACCATGGTCAGAAAATGATGACAATAGCAACGTGTTCCCTCGTCCGATGTCGAGCCTAAGCTCTGATACCAACTGTTACGCGGCGCCTTCCTGAGACTTCCTGGAAGGACGACGTTAGGCTAAGCAACCGAAGATTCCAAAGTTGCTGTCCGCCAACCGGGGTTCCCTCCGCACGCTAGACGAGACTGTCAGTGCCGTGCGGGAAAACCAATGTCAAGAGCAATTGAGAGAACAGAAAAGTGAATTGAGAATGAGAAAGAAAAAGAGCTTGTTTGCATTAATGAAAATTGATTACAATGAGAGCAAGCGGTGTCGAGGGGGAGAGACACCAGTACAGAGAATTGATTGCTTGCTTGAAAGTTTTGATTGCTTGATCCCCCCTAATAATGCCTTAAAAATAAAAACCCAAGTCATAGAACTAGACATGGTTTTGCTAGAGAAACACAACCAAAAATACATAAAGTAAACTACTCTATAATTACAACAAAAGAGACCTAACTAGAGCAGGTCCATGTGCACCCTCGGTCGGGGCACTGTCATACGCGCAAGGCACGGTGCGCGCGCGCACTGGGGCGCGGGCGCTAGGCGCTGGCACTGTAGCTGGGCTGCACTGACACTGGGCGCTGGGCACGCGTTGGGGCACGGCCAGCACAGGGGCGCGCACGAGGGACATTGATGGGGCGACATAGGCAGAAACTACCTTGTCACTTGGGGCGTCCGAGACCACGGGGCCGTCCATGGCGCTAGGCGCTGAGAGGGTCATGGGGCATGGCTGGAAAGCCGCCCATGACAATACTTATGACATAATTCAATTCATTCTTGTTGTGTTATTGGGCATCTTATATTTGGTTGTTAAAGTTAGTGGACGACTCCTTTTCAAGTCAAAACTAGTTATATTTCTTTCTTGGTCTGCCACTTGAACAAACTAAAGTCACTTTTTTGTTTATTTGAGCTCCAATTTGGTTGTATTATTAGTCTTGAGATGACATAATCAATTAGGAAAAGTTTTTCCTGTTTCCTTAAAAGATGTTTGAATGAAAAAATCAGGAGGACCAAAAAGGAGATCTCATTGCTATTTAAAGTCTTAAACCGACATCATTACTAGCCATATCCATATTCATACCACTTTATGCAATTATGGAGAATGCATTCACCTCTTTTCTTTCAACACTCTTTTTGCTTCACTATGTTATGGCTAGTTCAGCCATGACTCATACCAACATTACCACTGATCAATTAGCTCTTTTTTCCCTGAAATCCGAAATCAGTTCTGACCCCTTTCACTACTTAGATGAAAGTTGGTCTTCTGCTACTTCTGTTTGCCATTGGGTTGGAGTCACTTGTGGCTCTCGCCACCAGAGAGTGAAGTCCTTGAATCTTTTCAACATGGCTCTTACAGGAACAATTCCCCATAATTTTGGTAACCTCTCATTTCTTGTTTCTCTTGACTTGGGAAGCAACAATTTCTATGGCAATTTGCCTCAAGAAATGGCACACTTACGTCGGCTTAAGTTTCTTGATTTAAGTTTCAACAGCTTCAGCGGGGACGTTCCTTCCTTGTTTGGGTTTTTACACCAACTTCAAGTTCTAAATCTTGGAAATAATAGTTTCACTGGTTCTATCCCTTCTTCATTTTCTAATATTTCCACACTTGAGACTTTGAATCTGAAATTCAATTCCATAGAGGGTCAAATCCCAAAAGTGATTGGAAGTCTTATAAACCTTAGAAAATTAATCTTGGAGGGTAACAAGCTCATAGGCTCTATTCCTCTGTCACTCTAAAATGCCTCGAGGCTGGAGGTTTTAGATATATCTGTTAATTCACATCAAGGAAACATTCCAGAAGGGATCAGCAATCTTCACAACCTGAACTTGTTATCCATAGAATATAATCAACTTACGGGTTCTATACCATTGACAATTTTCAATATTTCTAGAATCAAATTCATCGCATTTACAAGCAATAGCTTACCAGGAAATCTTTCCAATGATTTATGCAACGGTCTCCCAATACTCAAAGGGATTTATCTGTCTTTAAGCAAGCTTCATGGACATGTGCCTACAAGCTTGCCAAATTGTTCAGAACTTCAAAAACTGTCTTTATCATATAATGAGTTTGATGGACCAATACATAGTGAAATTGGAAGATTACCTAATCTACAGGACTTGGCTCTCAGATCTAACCATTTCACTGGTATGTTTTATCTTATGAATGCTAGTAGTATTGTATCTAGTTAATTCCACAAAAAATTTATTACACGTGATGAATTGCAGGGATAATTCCACAAGAAATCGGAAATCTTGTTAATTTGGTGAAGTTAGGCATGGAGAGAAACCAAATTACCGGCTCAGTCCCGATCTCCATACACAATATCTCCTCGCTGCAATTTCTTAATCTATGGGGGAACAATCTCAAGGGATCCTTACCGCGGGAGATTGGCAACTTAACCAAAATGCAGTTTCTCTATCTTAATTCAAATATGTTTACTGGTATGTATTCAGAGTGATAGCAAAAAATACAACTTATACTAAATTGATAAAGAAGGCCTCCCCCCCCCCCCCCCCCCCCCGCCCGCCTTATATTTATATATACCTGTTGAGGAATTTTTATTTTACTAGTTTTGATGAACGTGTGTTGCACACTAATACCATATTAAAATATTTGCATTGAAGAATACATTTCAACAACTTAAAGTGACTATTGACAAATGATTACATTTCAACAACTTAAAGTGACTATTGACAAATGATTTTATCAAGTAGTAGTAAATGTTTTCTGGGAACATTTCACGTCCATACCCAACACACAAGCATCTGAAAGGGAAAAAATTCCTGAGAAGAAAGATATGCGGATTTTAATTTTTTCTTACTGCTTTGAGAGTGATAGTAAAGCAACAGACCAACTTCTATAGTAATTCAAAGTTCCTTTAAGAGTTGGGTCTTCTAGCTAGAGAGACATGAGCTTGCACAGATCAATAGAGGCTATTTATTCTTGTAAATACTCCCTCCCTATTGTTAAGAAATTGCTCATTCCTAGAAAAGTAGGAGTGTTTTTACTAACTTATCCCTAATGCAATTTTACCTCTTTCCTAAAAAAACTACTTAATGATTCTTAATTATGTAAATAAGTGTAATTTCAGAAAAATAAGGTTAATTTCTTCTTAAAATCCTAAAGCACGACTTATTTTGAAACAAATTAAAAAGCTTAAAACACCATTTATTTTTTAAACAGAAGAGTATCTATCTTTTGAAGGCAATTAATGCCATGAGAACAATGGCAGTTAATAACATTCAAGACTACCAATTGTCTTTTAGTATTCAAGATATGATAAGAAGATAGCTGATGATCAAGCTATGATAAGAAGATAGCTGATGAAAGTAAAGCTTTACAACTAAATATAAAATATAATTGAAATTTTATGAATATTAATTAGGAGTAGAGGAAGAGACGGTGCTAAAATACTACTAGTCTCTATTAACCTCGAAGATGAAAGAAAGGGTAACTAAGTTATTAAATGAGGGATAAGTCAAACGTGTTGAATATTAACTTCTAATTCCCATTTTACGATTTTTTTGTTATTTGTATCAAACTTTTTCTTTTTGTTATAATTGTAAAATGTGCATTTACATCTTTTTACAAATAAGTTTTTTGAAATAATGTTGGCTCGAAAGGTAAAAAAGTCGTTCAATATTTGATGGACATTTTGGTAAATTAACTTAAATTGTTTTTTGGTTCCCACTTTTAGAATAACTAGTATCTGGACAACACTTTATTGCATTTTTATAGTTCTAAATTCATGCATACATTCTAAAATCATCTGATTGAGATATAAATTAGAGATTTAATTATACAAAAATCTTAACATTATTTTTGAGATTTAATGAAGATGAAAAATCGTGCAGCTGATAATGAATATAGATTTATCTTTGAGAAAAAGTCATGATTGCTTGGAAATGGGTCTTGATTTCTAGAGATTTATCTACATAAAAAATATTTCCTTGCAGAACAAATCATATTATATATTTCAATCAAATTCTCTGGAACAGTAACTTTTCCTGCCAACAATCTAACCTTAGGTAGAGATGGAAAAATGAAAACAAGATGAACTGAAGTGGGTTTGCCTAATTCTCAGGTTGAGAACAATTTTTTGTCAAATTGAAATTGTAGAGAAGAAATTGGGGAATTTTGTGGGAAGACAAAAAAGACCTTATATTTAATGTGCTGGCAATAAATAGTAGAGTGTTTTGGAGAATTAAAAAATGGATACATTGTTAACATACTACATTCATGTAATAGGTTAGCAAGACTCTATGTAGTAGGTTAGCAAACCCTGGCATATATATATATATATATAAGACCGCTAGACACATTGTCTAGTAGTATAAATTTGTCTAAAAAAGAACTAACTAGTATTCATTCATTCATCATGTTGCCAGGTGAAGTACCCAAAGAGATAAGAAATCTCATGGAGTTAAGGATCCTTGATCTTAATTCTAATAGCTTTAGTGGTTCACTTGCAATGGAAATCTTCAGCATATCAAGGCTGAAAAAAGTTTGTCTTGGAGACAACAATCTTGTTGGGTCTATACCTCATTCAATCTCCAATTGTTCAAAACTTACCTTATTAGATCTTTCACACAACAAACTCACTGGTTTGATTCCCAACTCCCTTGGATATCTTACTCATCTACAGTACTTAGTCTTGGGGGCCAACCGTTTAACCAGTGACTCATCATTTAGTTTCTTGACCTCCTTAACCAATTGCAGAAAAATAACAACTCTTTATCTAGATTTGAACCCTCTAGATTGTATGCTTCTGGTCTCTATAGGAAACTTCTCCACATCTCTTCTAAAATTTTATGCCCAAAGTTGCAAAATCAATGGCCAAATTCCAAATGAAGTTGGGAACTTAAATAGCTTATTAACCCTTGATATTTCTGAAAACAACTTGGTTGGACCGATTCCCACATCAATTGGAAACTTGACAAACCTTCAGGTCTTGGCCTTGAGTGAAAATGCTCTTACAGGATTTGTTGGAGACAGTGTATGTAAATTGTAGAGATTGGGTAGCATTTACTTTGGTCAAAATCAACTTTCAGGATCTCTTCCAAATTGTTTATGGAACGTTACTTTGCTAAGAGAGATACATCTGCGTTCCAATAATTTGAATTCCAATATACCAACAAGCATAGGGAATCTTAAAGATCTTGTGGTTCTTGACTTATCGTCAAACAACATGGGTGGCTCTTTGCCTACAGAAATTGGAAATCTAAAGGTTGCGATACAAATGGATATGTCAATGAATCAATTCTCAAATGGAATTCCTAGAGAAATTGGAGGATTACAAAATTTGCAGAAACTTTCTTTGAGATACAACAAGTTGCAAGGATCTATACCTGACTCAATGAGCAACATGATAGGTTTGGAATTTTTAGACGTTGCTCATAACAATATAACGGGAATCATTCCCAAATCCCTGGAGAAACTTCAAAATCTCAAGTATTTCAATGTTTCTATCAACAAATTGTATGGTGAAATACCCTCAGGAGGTCCTTTCAAAAACCTTTCGAGTCAGTTTTTCATCTACAATGAAGCATTGTGTGGTTCTTCGAGATTTAATGTCCCATCATGCCCCACTTCATCAAAGCATAAATCAAATGGGAAAATTTGCTAGTTCTATTTCTTATGATGGGAATTGCACTTGTATTTGTTCCTACTGCCCTTGTGCTCATATGGATAAGGTATAGAGGAGGTAAAAGAGCACCTCAACAAGCTGATTCATTATCTACCGCAACAAGAGGAAGGATTTCATACTATGAATTGCTCGAAGCAACTGATGCGTTTAGCGAGAGTAATCTGATTGGTTTTGGGAGTTTTGGCTCTGTCTACAAAGGAATTCTCAGAAGTGGGACTACTATTGCAGTTAAAGTGTTCAATATGCAATTGGAAGTGCCATTCAAGCATTTTGATACAGAATATGAAATTTTGCGTAGCATTCGCCATAGGAATCTAGTAAAGTCATCACTAGTTGTTCCAACCTTGATTTTAAGGCTTTGGTGCTCGAGCATATGCCTAATGGGAGTCTTGAAAAGTGTTTGTATTCACACAACTATTTCTTAGACATCTTGCAGAGACTAAGCATAATGATAGATGTGGCATATGCGTTGGAATATCTCCACCATGGGTGCTCACTGCCCGTGATTCACTGTGATCTGAAGCCTAGTAATGTCTTGCTCAATGAGTATATGTTTGCCCACCTAAGCGACTTTGGTATTTCAAAAGTGCTTGGTCAAGATGTGAGTAATTTATACACTAAAACCTTAGCAACATTTGGTTATATTGCACCGGGTACGTCTCTTAGTTTTTCTTTGAATACCGTTTGTTTCGTTATCTTTTCCTCCAAGAAATTATGTTATATCTTTGAAGTAATTGTTTGTCTATAGAGTATGGATTGGATGGATTGGTGTCAACAAAATGTGATGTCTATAGTTACGGGATCATGTTGATGGAAACATTTACAAGGAGGAAGCCTAATGATGAAATGTTCGAGGGAGATCTTAGCTTGAAGCAATGGGTGAGTAATTCACTTCCAGAGGCAATAATGGATGTTGTAGATGCTAACTTGGTAACACCAAATGATAGTTACTTGAAGTTAGATTGTGTGGCATCGATCATGAAAGTGGCATTAGATTGTTGTGTTGAATCTCCGGAAAGAAGGACAAACATGAAAGATGTTGTAGGGATGCTACAAAAGATCAGGATTCAACTTCTCGCATGTTGAACATGTTCTTGGAAACTCTTGTTCCCAATTACTTGTTTTGTTGCAAATGCTTGCTAAAATATTGTATCGATGTGAAGAATGTATTTTTTTTAGCACTTTTGAAATCCTAATTACAATAAATCTTATTATTTCCTCTTAAAATCAATGTTCTAAATTGGTAGATCGCAATCAATAGAGGAAAATAATTCTTTCTATTTCCTGGTTTTGGATGTGTTTAGTGTTGTGCAACTTCTTCCATTATGTTTTAGCATCTCTAAACATTTTTGTGAGGCTATAAACAGTTAATAAGAGATGGGGCATTTGATATTTATCGATTTCACTGGAAATTTAGTAGGCATTTTGGAGTAACATTTGTGAGGACCCACAGCTGGGCGCTGACCATACTGTGAACCTCGGGCCTGAGCCCCATGCTGCTGCATGACTACTGGAGGTATTGTACGTGAGAGGGTTCTTAGCCAGTTCGATATACGCTGCAGCGGCTGGTATCGAACCCGCGATCTTGCAGTCACCTTTACATTCCCCTGAGGGAATCGACTCTTACCAATTGAGCTCAACTGGTAAGAGTCGATTCCCTCAGGGGAATGTAAAGGTGACTGCAAGGTCGCGGGTTCGATACCAGCCGCTGCAGCGTATATCGAACTGGCTAAGAACCCTCTCACGTACAATACCTCCAGTAGTCATGCAGCAGCATGGGGCTCAGGCCCGAGGTTCACAGTATGGTCAGCGCCCAGCTGTGAGTCCTCACAAAAAAGGCGTCTTGTGTTTGAGGATCCCACAGTATGGATGCGACCAGACGACTGTGAGGTTTCCCTCCATGACATGCATGTACACTGCAACATTGTATGACTTGGATCAACAGACGAATCGCACAACTATGCCTTCTTCACTTTGCAGAGCTACGGGTATCGAACCCGTGACCTCAAGCCCTTTGTCTTCCACAGAGGGAAGCGCCTCTTACCAATTTCGAGGCGCTGCAGCGTGTTTCTCGAATTGTCTGTGGTCCTTGCTTATACAATACCTGAGTATGTCATGATTAGTCAGCAGGGCGCAGATGCCACAGCAGTCAGTCATGGGGTCAGATACCCAGAGGTTCACAGTATGGTCAGCGCCCAGCTGTGGGTCCTCATAACATTTTTGTTTGTTTGTTTTGTACTTAGCGAGTTCCATCAGCAAATAAATCTAAAACCAAACATCGAGCGCTTTGTGGGAACTAATTCACAATGAGTTCAGATGGGTTCTGGGAATAGCTATTATGACATTGAAAGAACCACCATCATCTACCTAAGGCATCTTTTCAAACATTTCATAGGCGTCAAAATAAGCATATCGTGTTTTTTTCCACAATTAAGTTGGGAACCAATTGTGATGTAGTTCCTTTCACTGTTACTTTCTTACATGCAAGATAATATTCCAAATTCAGAATCTCTAGTGCTGCAATGAGGTAATAACAACAGTCCAATTTTCCCTTGTTAAGATCCTCAACTAATAAATTTGGAGACTTATGAATAATTAATACCAATAAATTGCTCAAATAACTCAAACATAGTCTAAAGAAGAGAATGATACAGTGGTCCTTATGATTTATGGGTATTTTGTTACACTATCCACAAAATAGTGCAACACTCAACAACTACTTCCTAATTTTTCTTGGCAGATAATGCCACCAGAACTGACAATAAGTAACATAATTCATACAAAATACTTACTGCTCTGTATATAAACAACATAGGATAGAGTAACAACAGAGGAAGATTGTAGAAGATAACTCGGAATTCCAGTAGCATTAGTCTTGCAACAAACAGTTAGAGCATACTTATCAACCACAGCTTACCACGTAGGTCCATCTTTGATTTAAAGAAAACAATGCAAACTAAATCAGGAACATCAATACAAGAAATGACACAACAACTTAAAACATCCTACCACACAGAAGATACTGTGCAACTGAACTTCAGAGTTGGAGAATGGATGACTCTCGAAAGAGAGTTTACGACCTTGCCTTTCTACCTTTGGAGAAAGAGAAGTTAGAAGGAATGTCTTGGAAGGGACGATTAGACTTGGAGAGACATGAACATAGAGGGTGATTAGTCATTGAGTAGTTAACAACTCCACTTCCATGGCAATGTAAGGATATTCTCGAGGATTTCTCGGATCAAAGCAAAATTTTCTTCGAAGTTGAATCAAATTGATCACCATTTTTCAGAAAATTAACCCAACAAAATTCTACCCAAATGGTAATTTTCTTCACCAAATCCCAGAATAAAAAATTTCAAACCTCAAGTGAAAATCACTTGGAAATCTTCACAAAGATCTGGAACAAAAACTAAAAAATTCCATTTCTGAATGAAAATAGAATGTTCACATTAAATTAATAGAAAATCGACCAATTGATCTCAAATCTTACCTTCTAACACATAAAATTTCAAACTCTCCGTCATAATCCAATCATGGAAAAGTAAGAAGATCAGTAACAGAGGGAAAATGAAACCGAATCTTGTAGCGGACCTGATCATGGAGAAAGAAATAAGCTTTTCTTAGGTCTTCTTTAGTACGTTTTTGTTTTCGAATGTCCCTTCACTCGAAGCATTCAATGAGGTGGCCGCTGATAATTCCTTACAAAGACTTTTGCTGGCAAACAAATATTCATGAAGGTCATTGGTTGCAGGCATTAACCTTTTTCTTTACTGATCACATTCAAGATTAATAAATCTCACCAAACGGGCAACAAAATCACCAAAACATGCAAATTTGTTTGGTACAATTAACTAAAATCAAGCAACAAATTTTGATTCTCACTTTAGATTGAGGCCGGAAATATTAAATTTGGTCGGAACAATAGTAGAACACATAAATATATGAAACACCAATCAAACATGAATAAGAACTTCAAAAACTAAAAATATGAAAGAGCAAATCTTGAGCGACTGTGGGAAAAGAGAGAAATTTTGCTTTGTAAGTGGGAGAAAGATTTTTCCTTTTGTTGTAAGAAAAAGAATTAAAATGGAACATTAAAGAGAAATCATGAAGTTGATTGCACAAACAGATAGAACAAACGATAAACAAATATCTTATGTAATTATGAATGCATAAAAAGTTAGATAAAAATCTCATTAAGTTAACAAATTCAAGAATAATTAACAGTTCTTGAATTTACAGTTCATGACTGGTAGTATACTACTTTGCTTGTTCCTTTGTGCGGCGATCATATAAATAAAATTCCAACATAGAATTTGACCAAGTAAATGCAATGGAAACTGGAAAAATATGTCATTTTGAATATTACTAAGCGTACTTCCGAATAGTTATAGTAACATGTAAATGCTGCAAAGACGAATTGCAAATGCTATTCCTGTTTTCTTTTCACACTTTCTTTCTAAGCATCAATTCTATTCTCAGGAAACAATGTGAAAGTAAAATGGGAAGGGAGAAAAAGGAGAAGAGGAAAAAATTTCACCAAAATCTCCGTGACCCGGTAGATTGTTGCTCCGGCTTCCATGAATGGCGCTTAAAAACCGGGTAACCAAATATAAGGGCTGCTATGGAAAAAGTGGAACAAAAAGGAATTTAATACCAATACATGAAGTCAAGAATCAACAAAACATGAAAATTTGTACCTTCAATCTTTCTCACACATGATAAAGCACTCTCGCTTGTTGACTTCTTCCCGCCTGTAGACACTGAAATTTAGTCGGACTTAAATCCACAAATTAATTTGGATCATATTCTAAATTCGAGACGTGTTGGTCCAAACAAATATTTTTATTGCTTAAGTCCAACATGTATGGATTTAATTGAAAGACCAATTCAATTGGGCTAGTCTATCTTGTCGGACTTCACATGATGAGCCCACTTTATTAGCCCAAGGTCCATGCCACGTGTCAAATGACGTGGCACGCCAAGTCAAGTCAAGGACCAATAAAATCATGTCACGTGCATAAGTGACGCAGCATGTCAAGTCAATAGAAGAACCAATCAAATGTCGCCAAGTGCTCAAATGACATGGTTCAACCAATCATATACAAACCCTAGCTCTCCCCTACAACTATAAATAGGGGACTTCATAAAGCCAAAAGAGAAGAAAAAAAAGACACATAGAGAAGCTCTCAGCCGAAAGTCTTCCGCATACTAAGAAGTCTTCGCTCCAAGTGGTGAGCCGCAAGTTTCCATACCTCTACGTTTGTGATTAAAGCTCGACTCCGCATTCGTAGTGAAATATCAACAACAAGTGATTCGTCCATTCAAGAACAAGCAAAAGCCCTTAATTGACGGTCGTATCGTGAGGAGAAGAATCAGAGGATTACATCTTTTTATTTAAGATTTCATAAAGATTGTAACCCCCGCGCAAATTCTTGAAATCAAATATTATTCTTTGTCGCTATTTTTCTTGTCTTGATTATTATTTTTAGGAACGAAAGATTAGTCGTTACACCTCCCTTAGATGCAACAGATTTATCTATTTTCTCAAATTTTGGAGTTTCCCTTCTATTTTCTTAAAACAAAAAACCAACACCCCTATAAAAAATGACTTCTTTAATGGCTTTTTGCAGTTGCTATACTTTTCCTTATTGTGGTGTTGCTATTTATTTTTTGGATAGTTATGACTCCAAATTGAAGGTTGACACAAAATAACTTCAGTCTTCAATGAATATGTCACTTGTTCACGATTTTTCCATAGAAACAGTATGTCCCTGTTTTGTATGAGTTTCTATGAAATTGAAGAGAAAAAATGGAACAAACAAAATAAGAAAGAAAAGCTCTGGATAATGTAATTGGATAATGTACAGGCTTAAGGAGATCAAAATGTATTTCAAGACTCAAGAGTAATCACTTTGGCACATCTGATGAACATGCTAAAAACTCCTTCTTCTCGTTTTTTTTTTTTTTGAGAAGGGATGTTAAAAAACTTTTATTGAAGTTACATATCTAGACAAGAACTATTCTCATACTTAAATGAAAAGGTATTCAATATATAAACTTACAGAAACATTACAGATTTAAACTAACCCATGTATCCCAAAGCTATTTCAGTCGTCGTACATCAACATTATAGTCCAGCAGAATTTTAGCCTAAGTTGTCACGCCCCGAACCATGGCCTGGACGTAACACGGCACTCGGTGCCTGACTGTATGTGACCGAGCGAACCACATGGCTTGCTGAACTATCATGAGGCATATATGAGCGGAAATATAACGTGAATGCATGATGAGCCTTTATAAAACATGATAAGTCATAATACTTAATAAAATACTTGTTTAAACATGAGTGAGCCAAAATGGCTATACGACTCCAAATGTCTGACATGACCTAAATGACTTGTCTAGTCTATGAAACCTCTATCATGAGTCTGACTGGAAAACATATTTACTGGGGCAAGGCCCCCAGCATACCTTTAGATGCATAATTAATCATAAAACAAAAGTTGACTAAACCCCGAATGAGATGGGGCTCACCAATAAGCTGATACGAATGTTGTCCTACTGAGCAGATGTGTCGTCCTGTATATCAGTACCTGTATCGTGAAATGCAGGCCCCCGGGCAATAAAAGGGGACGTCAGCACATTGAATGTACTGGTATGTAAAACAACTGAATAAAATAACATGGGACATGAAATAACATGATAAGAACTGAAAATGAAAAACCTGGACATGAACATGAGCATGAGCATGAGTACATAAACATGAAATTGAAACTGAAACTGAGTACTGGAACTGAACATAATCATGAGTACTGTAAGCATGAGATAATCTGTAATACCGACATGATCCACCACGGGGAGAAACGTGGAGTCTGATCTCTGCCCGATCAGCTAAGCTATCTCGTACCTTGCGAGACATGAATCTGACATGAATGGATCCAAATCCCTCAATGGGGAAAATATGAAGAAATCGTCCTATCTGGGCGGAGCGATCCTTATCCTACGTTGGCATACGTAGTTTCAGGATATCTAAGCCTTCTCGGTATTAATACAACTCCCGAACATGAAAATAATATAGTTGGCTAAGAAGCCCATGACTTTCGTGAATTAACTTGTACTTGTCTTGAAATCATGATTTCACGAAATAAACATGGTTTCATGAAATAGCTTGTAAACATGTTCTTGAGTTATGAGTAATACAATAGTTCATAATCATATATTTGTAGTTGACTTGAAAACATGTTTATAACTTGCAAAATAAACTCATGCAGTTTCATATGAACATAATGAGAACACATGAGGAAGAATTCATGATTCATGGATTAAGCTAGGATTCCTAATATCAATAATGGAAGATTAGGAATACGATAACGAACATAGATACGAAATTCGTGTACATACATACATAATTACGGGCTACCAATATGTTGGATTTAATGCCCTAGGATTTGAACTTCATAGATTTTACGAAACGAATCATGGGGAAGAACGTAGAGATTCCCACATGTGGATGGAAGTTCTACATACCTTAACTTCCCGCTTTTGAGCGTATCACAATGTCCTTCAATCCCTTCAACTTCAATCTATAGCAGTACAAGCCATAGGGATTCTATATTAGCAACAATATCCATGTTTTGTTCATCTAAGCATTTTATCAAACACTTAGTGGGCATGAAGCTCTATAACCCTCATTAATGGTGTTTTCTTCACCCAATCCCCATTCTATTACTCCTAGCTAATTCTACAAATCTCAATTAGATGTAATTAACATCATTCTTCATCAACCATATGAATACAACAATCCCAAGTCAACAATCCAACAACTCTAGCATAGTTCATATAATTCTCTTCTTCAAACCCAATTATTATTCTCCCAAGAATTCATCAATTCACAACCATAAATGATTAGGGAGTAGAAACATTACCTTTCAAGAGTAGTCACCACGAAATCAACACCCCCAAAGTTCGATCCTTAGCTTAGAATGACGGCAACAACTTGTACTACACTTTATCCTTCACGAGCTTCGGGATTCGGGGCCTTAAACTTGGTTGATTTTCTACTTTCTCTCTCTAATTTCCCTTCTCTCTCACTTCCTCTCTCTAAAATCTGAAGTTGTGGGAAAAAATGGGGCTGCTAGGGTTACATTTCCCTTATATACTAAGGGGAAATGGGTTGACCCAACTTGAAAATGAGTTAGGACCTTTCTTTCTTAAAATGTTCATATATCCCTATCCCGATGTTGCCTGTGAAGCCACAACCTATGGTTGGAAAGGTATTTCAATTATCTACAACTTTCGTTCTTTGATTTTTCCCATATTCCTAAGTTATGATAGGGTTATGGCCTCCCGAAGTCAGGTGACCCGAAACGTACATACGGACCAAGATACGGTCACTGTTACGGTCCCGTAACACAAAGGACGGACCGTAACTTGGTGAAAATTTCCAGTGAGGTTCTGGAAATTTTCGGTGTGTTACGGTCCACTGTTACGGCCCGTAACACGAAGTATGGCCCGTAACGTCACCGTTACGCTGGCAGAATTTCCAGCGAGCAGGCTTCAGTAAAATGGGCATAACTCTTTGCACAGATGTTCGTTTGACTCCCATAATATACCGTTGGAAAGATATTTCAAAGGGATACAACATTTATCAAGAAAGTCTTCTCAAATTCCCAACGTATTTTCACGAATATTGACTGGAAGACAGATGTATCGAAAACTTAGCCAATTCTATAGGATTTCAAGTGCCTTACTATTAGCCATATTGGGACGATCATATCTCCTTGCTCCGATCTCTGATTGGCTTGGTCCTTATATCGTTAGAAAGGTATTTATACATACTACAACCTCATTGGAGTTACTTTCCAAATTCCAAACCGATCAAGGAGTTATCGCTGCCCGAAATAGGCCTATCAACCATTTTCGCAAAACGTTCAAGCCTTCAGTGTTTCCACTAGAACTCTAATGATATGAGCTTAAACTCAGTTCCAAGATGCGGGGTGTTACATAAATATTCACATTAGAAAAGTTGTACAACTATGGGAAACTAAGAACTGACTGACCATCTTCCTTCTTGTTGTTGGAATGGTCAAGAGCTAGACAAACCAATAAGAGGTAAATGTAGGAAGAATGGAAAAGCCAATCTAAGGGAGGGAGGAATAATAACAAAGTAAAGAACGTAGATATTGTGCGAAAGTCATACTGTAATACTATTGAAAACAACAGTTTCATCAAACCTTTAGAGACTTTCGCCTTCTCAAAGCACTTGTTCAGCAAATGGTAGAAACTATTGGCTTTTGAGATACTTAAAAAGGTGACAGTTCTTCTTACGATATTTGGGCTATTATGATAATAACGTAAAATAATTAGAAGAATAGGAGGAAATCTGATTTTTTTTTTTTTTTGAGGAAACATATAAATAAGACTCCTAATCCCCATCTCTCCTCCCTCCCCACTTCATCTCTTTCTTTCTTTTTATCTTTCTTCACCCAACTTTTCTGCAATTAGTTACTATTTGATTTTTACCATGAAAGAGGACAGGGAAAGAGAAAAATAGGTCTTAACTAGAGTTATTTCTTCTTTTGAATGATCGCACAGAGTAAATAAACCAAAGTATAAGCAGACAACAATATATCAAAGTTTCATTTTTGTGTTTTGTTTCACAGGTCAGAGGAAATCTAAATAAAAAACAACTGCTTCCAAGAAAATAATAGTGCACTATTTCAGCCAACCATTAAGGCACAACACCCATAGAACTAAAACTTTTGAAATTGCTAATGATGGACTCTTGATAAACTATAAAAAAATATAATGACAGAAATCAAGCAACATCAAAGTATGTTGAGCACATGAACAGTTAATTATCAGTTTGATCTTTCTGTACTCAAATTACTCTGCCGAAGCCTAATTTCACTCTTAAGGCAAATATTGTGAAAGCCAAATGAAAAGTTTTTTTTTTTTTTTTTAAAAAGAGTTTCATCAGAGTTCTCATGATTGGACTCATACTCTATCAAAACCCGATGTGAAAAAAGGGGAAAAGAAAGATTAAATACAAAAATACATGAAATAAAACACCACGAAAATAAGAAGAATTTGTACCTGCAGATATTTCTCAACCATGATAAATTTCTTCTCTGTTATTGTTGAAGATGTCAGCGAATAGAAGTTCGAATGTTCAACTTTCCCCTACAGATGCTATTAACGGAACCTGAATAATACTTTGAAGTTACGGCGCTAAATTATGGAGCAAACACATACAAAAATGGCAAAACAAAAAAAAAACGTTTGTGTCACTATCTACGCATAAAACATTAGATGAAAAATTCACCAAGTGAACACATTCAAGATTAATCAAAGCACGCAAAATGGACGACAACATAACCAAAAGTTCCAAACTTTATTGCTACTAACCAACCTAAATCAAGGATCACCAATAATATAAGATATGGAGATACATTTGTTAAGTTCAAATTGCAGAGACAATATTTTTTCGTTATTTCTTCTGAATATAAGTCATAAATTCCACTAGTAGGAAAAACAATGTGATAGTCACAGTGGAATCCCATGGTCGAATAAATTGTTTCTTCTTTGCCTTGAATGAACTGGAATTGTAGTTTATGTTTCATACGGGTGTTGTGTTGAATGTGTTTCCTTTGTTGATTGCTGGTTGTTGGTTTATTCTCTGATTTCAGGGATACTGAATCGGTGATAATTTTGATGGAAACGGGTTGTGGGCAATTTTAGTAAATGCTGCGATTCAATATTAAGATGGAGTTGTAACTGCACATTAACTCTTTTTTTTTTTTTTTTTTTGATACAATAATTGAGTTTATTGTGTTAAAAATACTGGGTAAAGCCCAAAAATCTGACAAAATTGATAAATAGGTTTACTGATAATTGAGGCATGCCACGTCAGCGGGCTTTCGTCCTACTCTTATATATATATATAGGGATCTTGTAGCTCAATTGGTTGACTACCTCAACTTTCACCTTGTTGGTGAGGGTACGAATCCATACATTGTAATTTCCTCCCACATTTCTTCTTTTTTGTGATTTCCGTGAGATAATTTATTAATCCGCTACCCTTCGAGTGCGCACAGCCAGCAGTGAGTGTCACCACATAACCAGTTTCTTTTAGGATTGAGGCCGAGGGGGTTCGAACGCACGACCTCCCACACAAAATTGTAGCGCTCAACCACCAGGCCGCGTGCTACTTTGTGTATAAGCAGTGTCATTTTTAGTACTTTTACCTTGTATTTTTGTTTTATTTATTTTTTATGAATGTATGTCTAGTAAAAAAAAATTGACAAAGCAGTATCACGTGACACCCCTTGAGAAAAAATAAATCCGCTCCTGCGCACAGGTAAACCCAACTCTTGTGCAATAGCTCACAAACCACACGGGAGAGATAACCCGCACTAAGCAACTCCCGTGCGACAAGCTCGACCCAGAAAGCAAATCCCCTGCTGTCGTAGGCATGGGGTTTCGAACTTGAGACCTCTATTATGAAAGCTCCATGCTCAACCAACTGAGCCACCCTTGCGGGTGACTCTCCGCCAGTCATCACAACCTCATTTTCCCAATTCTCTTTCTATAGTACATATATCAAATTTAAAAGTTGGAGGGACTCCAAGAAAAGAGTGTAAGATGTTGGCTAAGTTTTGCTAATTATAAATTGCTCTATGCTATGTGCCGCACGTAGTTATATTTTTAGTTCTTTCTTTATCATTTAGGTGAAATATCAAGGATTGAGGATCGTATTAGATGTTGTCTAATTTAAATCCTCAAAGTTCTATGTACTCTTAGGTGTACTGTTCTCACTAATTTTTTCAATTTAATTTGTTACCGTGTTATGCTTGAATCAATTATATCAATCCTTAAGTTAGATTAGATCTCTCTTTTCTATTAATTTGTTACCGTGATACGCTTGAATTAATTGTCATTGTATCAATTCTTAAGGTAGATGAGGTTTATCTTTTGTTTGATCTTAACAACGGTACTATTCTCAGTGATTTTTTTTCCCTTTAATTCATTATGTGTTGTTTTTTCAATATTTCAATTATTGTATCTTAAGGTTGTCCCAATATTTTAGATGATTTTTTTTTAAGGATTCATTACAATATTTTCCCGTTCATTTGTAGTCTATGTAAAAGAAAAGCCCATTTTCATTTAAATTTACTTTTGTATCGGTGCTGTTGATCAATCGATTGCTTTTTAGTTTTGTTCTTTTTCGTTTTTGGTAATTAGCAAGAATTCATTAATCACCAAAATTGAAGTATTTACAAAACTAAAGCCAGCTTTAAGAAACCTGCAGCTTTCTCCTACATATACTGCTATCTCCCTGCTCTGTCTAACAAAGCAATTTAAAAGCTGCACTTATCTAACATGATTCTAACTGAATTTGGAGCTCTCATATTGCAGACACAAGCCACACTCCTAGCAATGTCATTTGCAGATGATTTATTCTTCTCAAAGACTCTAGCGTTTCTTTCTTTCCATGTAGCATGAGTAAATTCAGTATACATCATTTTGAGGATTCTGGCCATCTGAGTTTTGCCCTTGGTCTTCAATAATATCCACTGGTGCATAGTATCCCAAATCTGTGCTGCCACACTTGAAATTTTTAACCATTGCAACAGTCTCAGCCAAGCCATACAAAGGACATTCTGCAGACACATGATTTCTAGTTTCAGGAGCCTGTTTGTATAATGAACATATTGGATCCATCACCAGTCGCCATTTCAACAATCTATCTATTGTGAGTAGTCGACTTTGTTGTTGCAACCATTAAGTGAAAATGGCCTTTGGCCTTGCCAGATTTTGAAATATGAGACTCCTCCACGCCACTTTAGGGTGATCACCAAGTAGTTTAAGATAGACTAGCCTGATTATACTTCTCTTACCACCAGTACACATATGAAAGAGGGGTAGAAGAGCTTTTGCACCAAGTATCTTCCTCACCATCCAGCTTGCCTATTGCGGCACCTTCAATTCCTCCATGGTCTGATCCTTGATATAGTAACTATGGATCCTAGTTTATCCAATTTAGTGGACAAGTCCCAACACATCTTGAATACGGCAGCTTTGTTCCAGATTTGAAGATTGTACCCCCTGTAATTTTTGGAAGGCACATCTTATTCCATGAAACCAGAGTTTTCCTAGTAATGGCATTGGTGCCTGACCATATATAACTCCTGCAGTATGATTGAATGGCTTTCATAACCTTTGTCGGGATGACAAACATCTGAGCCCAGTAAGCCTGTACTCCAAAAATCACAGTTTGCACCAATTGAATTCTGCCTGCATATGACAACTTTTTTGCTGTCCATGAAGCTATCTTGGCCACTATAGTATCAATCAAGGGTTGCCACTGTAGAATGGCCAACTTCTTAGTATCCAGCGAAATACTAAGGCATTTAAAGGGAAGGGCACCTTGACTGTATCCCAGAGCAGTTTGTATCAGGATCCTTTGCCTGAAAGGTTTGCCTGAAGACCAGAAGCTGCAGTAAACACAGTAAACTTTTCATGAAGTAAAGAAACTGATGAAAGATCGCCTATGGCAAACAGCAACAAATCATTTGCAAAGCTGAGATGGGTGATGTCTAGCCTTTGCACTTAGGGTGGTATTTGAATTTCTTATTCTTGCTCAGATCCTTCAGGTTTCCATTACTATAACAAAGAGAAAAAAGGGACATGGGGTCCCCTTGCCTCAAACCTCTAGTAGCATCAAAAGGTGTGTAAGTTCTCCATTAATCAACTGAGAATAAGAGACAGGAGAGACACATTCAAGAACCCATCTAACAAATTTATAAGGAAATCCCAACCCTTCCATCACCTGCTCTAGGTATTTCCAACCAACTGTATCATAAGCCTTCCGTATATCTACCTTGATCGAGCACCTAGGTGAGATATTGCTTTTTAGATTTTTAAGATAGTGATAATGTCACATTCAGTGGCAAAGCCACCCTTGGTCATTGCAATTTAGGACATCTCTTCGTGGATATAGTTACACCTTGTAGATGGGTAATGTTTTTTATGTGTTGTACTATATGTTGAATCCCTTGAACTTCTTCGTGTACTATTCTCCTTTATATTTTATACACAAATAGGAAGACATGAATAACTATTTATTTTTTAGTCGGTATACATAAATTATATACTGATTACAACAACAACAACATGATGCCCAGTAGTATCCCACAATGTGGGTTTGGAGAGCGTAGAGTGTACGGAGACCTTACCCCCGCCTTGAAAGGTAAGGAGGTTGTTTCCGAAAGACCCTCGGCTCAAGAGAGACAAGACAAAAAGTTAGATAGGGACAAGCATATCAAAAACAATATGAAAACGAGGAATAACAAAAGCGAGAAAGTCATGATAGAACAGTCTAGAAAGAAAGGAGCATTAGCTACCATAAATATATATAAGCAGAAATCAAATGGCAATAAATGAATAGGCAAAAATTAGATACTGATCATATATATATATATATATATATATATATATATATATATATATACATACTATATATATATATATATATATTACATATTGCTTACTCATTTAAATGCAAAACTAAATAAAGAAATACAATGTCTAAACCCCGAATGAGATGGGGCTCACCAATAAGCTGGTACGTGCAAATCTTAATGATCAGAAGCATTGTCCTGTAAATCCGTACCTGCATCGTGAAATACAGGCCCCCGGGCAATAAAAGGGGACGTCAGCACATTGAATGCACTGGTATGTAAAGCACCATAGAAAGGTTTGCCTGAAGACCAGAAGCTGCAGTAAACACAGTAAAATTTTCATGAAGTAAAGAAACTGATGAAAGATCGCCTATGGTAAACAACAACAAATCATTTGCAAAGCTGAGATGGGTGATGTCTAGCCTTTGCACTTAGGGTGGTATTTGAATTTCTTATTCTTGCTCAGATCCTTCAGGTTTCCATTACTATAACAAAGAGAAAAAGGGGACATGGGGTCCCCTTACCTTATATATTTCTAATGTGTCACGCCCCGAACCATGGCCTGGACGTAACACGGCACTCGGTGCCTGACTGCATGTGACCGAGCGAACCACATGACTTGCTGAATCATCATGATGCATAACATAAGCGGATTATAACGTGAATGCATGATGAGCCTTTATAAAACGTATTAAGTCATAATACTTAATAAAGTACTTGTTTAAACATGAGTGAGCCCAAATGGCTATACGACACCAAATGTCTGACATAACATAACTGACTTGTCTAGTCTATGAAACCTCTACCATGAGTTTGACTGGAAAACATACTTACTGGGACAAGGCCCCCAGCATACCTTTAAATGTAAAACTAAATAAAGAAATACAATATCTAAACCCCGAATGAGATGGGGCTCACCAATAAGCTGGTACGTGCAAATCTTAATGATTAGAAGCGTCGTCCTGTAAATCCGTACCTGCATCGTGAAATACAGGCCCCCGGACAATAAAAGGGGACGTCAGCACATTGAATGCACTGGTATGTAAAGCAACCGAAAGAAACAACATGGGACATGGACTAACATGATAAGAACTGAAACTGAAAACTTGGACATGAACATGAGCATGAGCATGAGTACATATATGTACATATAACATGAGTAAAACATGATAAGTAGGGAGAGCATTTCATAAACCGACACATGATATCACCACGTGGATACGTGGAGTCTGGTACCTCGCCGGACCAGCAGAGCCCCTATACCTTGCCAGGGTATAAGGTAGTAACGTACCTGATGGATCCATTCAGTGAAAAATTAAGGTATCGTCCTAACTGGGCGAAGCGATCCTTGTCCTATGGTGGCTACATAGTTTCAGGCTATCTGAGCCTTCTCGGTAATTCGTGCAACTCCCAAAACATGAACATAATATAGTTGGCTAAGAAGCCCATGACTTTCGTGAATTAACTTGTACTTGTCTTGAAATCATGATTTCACGAAATAACTTGTAAACATGGTTTCATGAAATAGCTTGTAAACATGTTCTTGATTTATGAGTAATACAATAGTTCATAATCATATATTTGTAATTGACTTGAAAACATGCTTGTAACTTGTAAAATAAAATCATACAGTTTCATATGAACATAATGAGAACACATGAGAAAGAATTCATGATTCATGGATTAAGCTAGGATTCCTAATATCCGTAATGGAAGGTTAGGAATACAATAACGAACATAGATACAAAATTCATGTACATACATACGTAATTACGGGCTACCAATATGTTGGTTTTAATGCCCTAGGATTTGAACTTCATAGATTTTACGAAACGGATCATGGGGAAGAACGTAGAGATTCCCACATGTGGATGGAAGTTCTACATACCTTAACTTCCCGCTTTTGAACGTATCACAATGTCCTTCAATCCCTTCAACTTCAATCTATAGCAATACAAGCCATAGGGATTCTATATTAGCAACAATATCCATGTTTTGTTCATCTAAGCATTTAATCAAACACTTAGTGGGCATGAAGCTCTATAACCCTCATTAATGGTGTTTTCTTCACCCAATCCCCATTCTATTACTTCTAGCTAATTCTACAATCTCAATTAGATGTAATTAATATCATTCTTCATCAACCATATGAATACAACAATCCCAAGTCAACAATCCAACAACTCTAGCATAGTTAATATAATTCTCTTCATCAAACCCAATTATTATTCTCCCAAGAATTCATCAATTCACAACCATAAATGATTAGGGAGTAGAAACATTACCTTTCAAGAGTAGTCACCACGAAATCAACACCCCCAAGTTCGATCCTTAGCTTAGAATGACGGCAACAACTTGTACTACACTTTATCCTTCACGAGCTTCGGGATTCGGGGCCTTAAACTTGGTTGATTTTCTACTTTCTCTCTCTAATTTCCCTTCTCTCTCACTTCCTCTCTCTAAAATCTGAAGTTATGGGAAAAAATGGGGCTGCTAGGGTTACATTTCCCTTATATACCAAGGGGAAATGGGTTTGACCCAACTTGAAAACGGGTTGGGACCTTTCTATCTTAAAACGTCCATATTTCCCTATCCCGATGTCACCTGTGAACTCACAACCAATGGTTGGAAAGGTATTTCAATTATCTACAACTTTCGTTCTTTGAGTTTTCCCAAATTCCCAAGTCATGATAGGGTTATGGCCTCCCGAAGTCAGGTGACCCGAAACGTAATTGCGGACCAAGATACGCCCCATGTTACGGTCCCGTAACACAAAGGACGGACCGTAAATTGGTATAGTACCTTGATGAAACTTTCCAGTAAGGTTCTGGAAATTTTCCCTGTGTTACGGTCCACTGTTATGGTCCGTAACACGAAGTACGGCCCGTAACACGAAGGACGGACCGTATCTTGGTACCGTATCTTGGAGGAAATTTCCAGTGAGGTTCTGGAAATTTTCTCTGTGTTACGGCTCACTGTTACGGCCCGTAACACGAAGTACGGTCCGTAACGTCACCGTAACGCAGACGAATTTTCCAGCGAACAGGCTTCAGTCAAATGGGCATAACTCTTTGCACAGATGTCCGTTTAATCCCCATAATATACCGTTGGAAATATATTTAATAGGGCTACAACTTTTATCAAGGAAGTTCTTCCAGATTCGCAACGGATCAAGGAGTTATCGCTGCCCGAAATAGGCCTATCAACCCACTAGAACTCTAATGATTCAAGCTTAAACTCAGCTCCAAGATGCGGGGTGTTACATAATGAATCCAGCTTCAAGAAAATAATAGGCAGCAGATGTCACACTTCAGTGCTCACAATTAAACTATTCGGAACAATCTTTTACGCGAGACAAATCATCAGAAACAATCTAATGCCTATATTTTTATGAAACTAGAATAATAAGAATACATTAATAATAGCTGTAAATTAATTAAATAAGATGATTAACTACATTTCTGTTTTAGCCACAAATCTAGGTTAAAGAACTTGCCTAGTTAATCCTATTGCGATAAGAAATTCTATTTTCTAAGTTCAAGTCAAGAGTCATACATAGTACTCCCTCTGTTTCAATTTATGTGAACTCATTTGACTGGACACGACATTTAAGAAAGAGTGAAGACTTTTAAAACTTGTGATTCAAAAGAAGTCTTGAATATTTGTGTGACTGTAAATCATTTCATAAAGTGAATTTATTTCAAATTAGGAAAGAGGCCATTCATTTTGACACGGACTAAAAAGAAAATAAGTTCACATAAATTGAAATGGGGGGAGTATTTAATTGGTGATCACGTAGTTTCTGCCCAGTGAACACAGCAACTCGCAACACGACTATGTTGTCTTGACCTCCCTCCCCACCCCCTTAGAGACTAACATGCCCCTTCGCGCAAAGCCTTTGTGTTGTCCCTCCTCGCACCCACTTTGCCACATAGCTATCTTTGAATATATATTAATCGATCTCGTCTAAATATTTAAAAGATAATATATTAATACAATAACTAGCTAACTCCTTTAAAATCTCTTACATGGGGAAAAAAATTCGCCCTTCTTGATAATGTAAATATTTTTACTACATCATCAAGTTACCTGAAAGGTAACCAAATGTAATAGCTAGTGTATATAATTTTTTAGTGGATATATCACTACTTTTCATCACACAGTTGTTGAGAAAATGAAAGCAAGACTTATTGACATCCAGTTTTGCACAAGTCTTAGGATTGATTAGCGGTTGCAGGTTGGTCAAGTCCCGAGGGCCCACATAGGTTCAGAGTCAAATGATAACAACCAAAACAAATAAATGTTACGTAGTTTTTATGAATAAAAATTTATAAAAACATATCTAAAACAAGTAAAAGTTACTGTCAGGGTTGTGCTGAGATGAATATGATTCCTCCTCCTTTAATCAGAGATTTCGGGTTTACACCTGGATATAAAAAATTCCTGATAGAAAGTGCTTCCCCCTTAAATGGGTCTTATGCGACACAAAAACACTTTTATATGATGATATTTGAGTGGACATATAATTTAATAAAGAAAGAAACACTTTTAAAACTTGTGATTTAAAACAAGGCATTGAGAAATTGTGGCTACAAATCATTTCATTTAAGGTAAAATTGGAAAGGAAAAATGGTAGTTTTAGTCCCTGAGTTATTGATGTATTGTGATTTTAATCTTTATATTATTTGACTAAGCACATTTGACCTTCAATTTAATTAAGTATGCTAAATTAATCCTTGAAACAAACTGCCGTTAACATTTCCGTCTAGTTAGGTATTCTCCAATTGCAATTACTTATATGCCTATTGTGGACTTTGATTTATGAGTAGGAAAAGGTCATTTTTAACGGAAAAAATAAAGAAGAAGAAGAAGAAGAAGAAGAAATACAGAGTCGCCATTAATGTTTTATGTGCTTTTCTTCCTGTTACTTATTGACATGCAGTCTTGCACTAGTCTTAGGATTGATTGGCGGAATAATTTTGTGCTAATTGCGGGTTGCAAGTTGGTCAAGTCCTGGGGCACATAAGTTCAAGAGTCAAATGATAACAACCAAAATAAATAAATGTTGTGTACTGTTTATGAATAAAAATTTACTTTCACAAAAGGGCAAAGAACTAGTTCCTCTAGCTCTCTAACACGCTAATCAGTAATCTACTACAAGTTACTCTCAAACAAAGATTTCTTTCTTGGTCTGTATAGTAAAAATTAACCAGAACACTCAGCTTTCTTTCTTGGTCTGTACAGTAAAAACTTTGAACATTCTATCTACTAACATTCAATAAGAGCAATCACATGCCTCCAAGAGAACTGCGAAAAGGAGGAAGTTTGAATCAGGGAATAAGGTGTAATAAACTTTGTTGGTTCAATCAACAGAATTACAAAATAATTTAGCCAGATTAAAAAAATTTCAACAATGACAGCTGAAAAAACACCAAGCGATTTGATTTCAAGATGGTGACGCTGCGAAAAAAAAAAAGGGGGGGTTCTTGGAGTTGGCTTGATGATGGATCCAGTAGAGAGATTTATTATAACTATGGTTTGACGTCGAATATGAGCTCCGAACATGGAGGCAAAAGGAACAATAATAACAATAGTAACAAAGAGAGCAATAATAATGGATTTGTAGCAATCTGGAAGGTAGAACAGGAATGGTGGAAAAGGAGATCATATAAGAGTTATATTTTTCGTTCTTTTTTTTGTTACTCAAATATCTTTTGGTAAGAGAAACATTAACAATGGAGAGTTAGCCACGTGAAAAATGCAGAACCATCTTTAAAGTAACTGAGTTCTTAATTAATAATTTATACATATTTGATAAAAAATTTAATATAAATATATGATTCGGACAAAAGTTACTGAAAATGGCCGAACCCACACCCGAAGGGCTGGCTCCGCCCCTGAGACAGCAGTTAGTTTCATGGATTAAATTAGCACACTTAATTTAATTTAAGGTTAAATGTGCTTGGTCGAATAACACAAGGATTAAAATCACAATATATCAATAACTCGGGGACTAAAACTATCATTTTCCCAATTAGAAATTTAAAATTAAATTATTACTAAATATATAAAGATGCATTCTTTTAAACTGGCTATAAAGGATTTATTGTCCTCTCCTGCAAGAAGGATTGACGAGAAATATGTTGGGAGATGTAGCAGTATTGAATGAACGACTGAATCAGAATCAGACAGGGTAACTTTAAAGGTGGTCCCAGTGTTGGATTATGAAGAACAGATGGTTCTATTGATGACCCATTCAAAAGAAGCTAACCGTTTTTATATAGTGATGATAAAGAAAAGTCAAGATTCAACTTCTTTCATGTTCAGAAAATTCTTAGAAACTACTGTATGAATTATTATCCGAATATCGAATTTGCTTTAGTGATTTTATCTTGAGTTTATCTAGATTTCATTGTACTCATGAAGTCACATCCTAACGGCACATTTTGACAAGCATCCTATGCACGAGTCCCAAAGTTATTTGTTAAAAGTTAAATTTAGTTTATATATTTATAATAAACTAGTCTCTGAGCACGTGCAACACGTGCATTGCACGTGGACTCATATCAATTAGTATACAAAACAGTAATATTAAACGTTTGAAGAATTTAAAAAGAGACCACATATATACATAAGACAAAATTGGCACACATGCGCACAATATTTTAAAACAGTAAAATAACTAAGTATATAAATAGTGCATATAGTCGACAGCATTAGAGAAGTACGTCCAACCTAGTTTTTCCCTCTCCCTACCCGTTACTTCATAACATCATAAGCTTGTACCCCTTCTTAATAGTTAATTCAATTCTTCTCTTTCCTCCTCCTTTTTTCTTTTACAAAAATTCCATACAATGAAGGCAAAAGAAAAGAAAAAAAAAAGAGTATGTAGGGAATATCTATAATTGATATCGGTTTGCTGGCTATTTCAAAATTAAACTTTATGGTAGATATTCTTTTTGGTGGGTCAGTGTTGACACTGCTACATACGATTTATATAAACTGAAAATTTTGAACGTACTAATGCATTAACAAAGATATTCTCTAGTGTTTAAACCGTCCTTGGCCAAAGCATCAAACCAATAAATTAATTTCCACACTGAAATGCAAAACTGATGTGTACCCCAATTCTTTTGAGTTCACAAAATCAAATTATTAGTGTATGTATGACAAACATAGCATTCTATCCTCTAATCTAAAAGATTGTTAATTCTTGAACCGACTGTAGTTTTTTGAGCAAATCTTATTTTGGGTTTCCTGCTAATAATGAGCTTATATAGGCATATATTGATAATACAAAAGGGTATCATAATGTCACACATTAAATAATTTGGGAGTTATAGACTGATGGAGGATTTATAAGCACATAAATAGAATGTTAATGTGGGATAAAGAAGCGGAAGCGAAGTTTTTATTTTTATTTTTAAAATAAATAAAATACATGAAGACGTGCCCGTTTGGATTTTTTCTTTTAGCTGAAAAGCATTTCAATTCGCCCTCTTTTATTTTGATTCTAAAACTTTATTGGTGTAGTTAAGATAACGTAATTAAAAAGGTGGCTTTTAGGACTTTTAAATTTGGAAAAAATATCAAAGTTTAGATGAAAGTGAGCAGACTACAATAAGTGCTTCGGCAGATACATGGAACTTGCCAGTTAATTTATTTATTCATCATTTAATTGATTTATTTATCATTTATTGGTAGGTACTAATTTACTAGTTGCCGTAAAAATTGTATAGAAATAGTGTTTAGATAAGGGGTAAAAATGTCATTTAACTTTTAATGG
This sequence comes from Lycium barbarum, assembly GCF_019175385.1. NCBI lineage: Eukaryota > Viridiplantae > Streptophyta > Magnoliopsida > Solanales > Solanaceae > Lycium > Lycium barbarum. Next base: position 121,292,671 of record NC_083347.1, on the reverse strand, counting down.
ATATTTTGATAATTCAACTTTTCAACTTAGGTCTTCCCACTTTTAGAATAGTATGATGATATGATATCTATATTAATCGATCTCATCTAAATATTTAAATTATAATATAGTACTCCCTCCGGATAAAAAAAAAAGTGTCCACTTAACCCTTCTTTTTTTGGGGTTAAAAAAAGTGTCAACTTATTAAATAAAGAAACAATTAACCTTATCTATTTAGATTTGCCCCTATTAAGTATTATGTGATCAAATCTCAATGCCTATTTAATTAAGGGCAGTCTAGTCAATTTACATAAAAATAATCTTGGAGTGAGTAATTTCTTAAGGGGTGTGCAAATGACTAAGTGGATACTTTTTTTAATCCGGAGGTAGTAATAGAATAAGTAGCTAACTCCTTTAAAATCTCTTAGATGGGGAAAAAATTCGCCCTTCTTGATAATGTAAATGTTTTACTACATCATCAAGTTAAATATAAGGTAACCAAAATGTTATAGCTAGTGTAAATAATTTTTTAGTAGATATATCACTACATTCATCACACAATTGTTGAGAAAATGAAAGCAAGACTTGTTGATCACTTGGAGTCTGGCACAAGTCTTGGATTGATTAGCGGAATAATTTTGTACTTACTAATTACGGGTTGCAAGTTGGTCAAGTCCTCAGGACCCACATAAGTTAAGAGTCAAATGACAACAACCAAAACAAATAAATGCTGTGTACTTTTTATGAATAAAAAGTTATAAAAACATGCTATAAAAGTTACCGTCGAGGGTTATGGTGAGATGAATATGATTGCTCTTCATTTAATTAGAGATATCGGGTTTACACCCTAGCTATGAAAAAATTTCTGATAGAAAGCGTTTCCCCTTTAAATGGGTCTTACGCAGCGCAAAAACTAAATCCCTATTCGTTATGATATACTACCTCGTCTCATGTTGTATGAGGGTGTTTGATCGGGCACGGAGTTTAACAAAGAAAGAAATACTTTTGGAACTTATGGTCTAAAACAAGGCATTGAGAAATGTGTGACTACAAATCATTTCATTAAGGATAAAATTGGAAATTTAAAGTTGAAGTGTTACAAATATATAAATGTGTCATTCTATTTTGGACTGACTAAAAAGGAAAGAGTGTGTATAAATTGGGGGAAAAGAACACGCGTGCTCCCTCAAACAAAATAATTACCTACCCATACCCCCATTACTTCCGTATCTCCAGAAAAAATTAAAACTATTTACTCGAGATCCCCTCAAATTATGATACCAATATGGTATATAGATATACTGAGATGGTTTTATGGATGATCATGTTCTTTTTTTCTTTTTTTTTTAAAAGATACACTATTCTAGAAAAAAAAACCTATTGATACTATCGTCTTATATACATGCATATTAAGCAGTCCTCCATGAGACACTCCTCAGGACCATGGTACCATCGTGGTATATAAATATGCTGAGATGGTATCATGGAAGACTTAGTCCTTCTTTTAGTCCTCCATGATATCATCATGATATATAAATATACTGCGATGATATCATGGAGGAAGGGGTTTGGGCGAGGGCACATCAGGTAATTAGTTTGGACTGGGTTGGACAGAAGCGAAAATAGTTTGGGAGAGGTGTGGGCAGGTAATTAGTTTGTGTTGGGTGGACAATTGGTGATGTTATCCCTATAAGGGAGGGAGTAATAGTCAGCGTCTTAATGTTAATTCAAATTATGAATATCACCTGTGTCTACCGGAGTAAAATAAATAAATAAATAAATAAAAGAAGATCCACTCAAATAATGAATTTCATATCTGTCCCTTAAATTTGTTTGTTATGATTTATTATTTGGAGCGCACAACTTTATTTTCCGTCACCTGTGAGGAAAATGAAAGTCTTTCTTATAAATTCATTGTGATATTGAAATTATGGGTTCACATTATAACATAGTATATACCTATGTGTGTTAGTGAGCACTTATATTTGGTTGTTAAAGTTAGTGGACGACTCCTTTTCAAGTCAAAAACTAGTTATATTTCTTTCTTGGTCTGCCACTTGAACAAATTAAAGTCACTTTTTTGTTTCTTTGAACTCCAATTTAGTTGTGTTATTAGTCCTGAGATGACATAATCAATTAGGAAAAGTTTTTTTCCTGTTTCCTTAAAAAAGATGTGTGAATGAAAAAATCAGGAGGACCAAAAGGAGATCTCATTGCTATTTAAAGTCTTAAACCCACATCATTACTAACCATCTCCATATTCCTACCACTTTATGCAATTATGGAGAATGTATTCACCTCTTTTCTCTCAACACTCATTTTGCTTCACTATGTTATGGCTAGTTCAGCCATGACTCGTACCAACATTATCACTGATCAATTAGCTCTTCTTTCCCTGAAATCCGAAATCAGTTCGGACCCCTTTCACTACTTAGATGAAAGCTGGTCTTCCGCTACTTCTGTTTGCCATTGGGTTGGAGTCACTTGTGGCTCTCGCCACCAGAGAGTGAAGTCCTTGAACCTTTCCAACATGGCTCTTACAGGAACAATTCCCCATAATTTTGGTAACCTCTCATTTCTTGTTTCTCTTGACTTGGGAAACAACAATTTCTATGGCAATTTGCCTCAAGAAATGACACGCTTACGTCGGCTTAAGTTTCTTGATTTAAGTTTCAACAGCTTCAGCGGGGAGGTTCCTTCCTTGTTTGGGTTTTTACACCAACTTCAAGTTCTAAATCTTGGAAATAATAGTTTCACTGGTACCATCCCTTCTTCATTTTCTAATATTTCCACACTTGAGACTTTAAATCTGAAATTCAATTCCATAGATGGTCAAATCCCAAAAGTGATTGGAAGTCTTATAAACCTTAAAGAATTAAACTTGAGGGGTAACAAGCTCATAGGCTCTATTCCTCTGTCACTCTCGAATGCCTCAAGGTTGGAGACTTTAGAAATATCTCACAATTTACTTCAAGGAAACATTCCAGAAGGGATCGGCAATCTTTACAACATGAACTTTTTGTCCATACAATATAATCAACTTACGGGTTCTATACCACTGACAATTTTCAATAGTTCTAGAATCGAATCCATTGCATTTACAAACAATAGCTTATCAGGAAGTCTTCCCAGTAGTTTATGCAATGCTCTCCCAATACTCAAAGGGCTTTATCTGTCTTTTAACAAGCTTCATGGTCATATGCCTACAAGCTTGCCAAATTGTTCAGAACTTCAAATACTGTCTTTAACATATAATGAGTTTGATGGACCAATACATAGTGAAATTGGAAGATTAACTAATCTGCAACGTTTGACTCTCGGATTTAACCATTTCACTGGTATGTTTTATCTTATGAATGCTAGTAGTATTGTATCTAATTACTTCCACAAAAAATTTATTACACATGAATTGCAGGGATAATTCCACAAGAAATTGGAAATCTTGTTAATTTGGTGAAATTATGCATGGAGAGAAACCAAATTACCGGCTCAGTCCCGATCTCCATACACAATATTTCCTCGCTGCAATTTCTTATTCTAAGCGGGAACAATCTCAAGGGACCCTTACCACAGGAGATTGGCAACTTAACCAAGATGCAGGAACTCGGTCTTAGTGAAAATGCGTTTACCGGTACGTATTCAGAGTGATAGCAAAAAATACAACTTAAACTAAATTGATAAGGTAAGGCCTAGTCCCCCTTATTTATATTTTAAACTTGTGTTGCACACTAATACCATATTAAAATATTTGCATTGAAGAATACATTTCAGCAACTTAAAGTGACTATTGACAAATGATTACATTTCAACAACTAAAAGTGACTATTGACAAATGATTTTATCAAGTAGCAGTAAATGTTTTCTCTGGAATATTTCACGCCCATAACCATCACACAAGCATCTAAAAGGGAAAAAATTCCTGAGAAGAAACATATGCGGATTTTAATTTTTTCTTACTGCTTTGAGAGTGATAGCTAAGCAACAGACCAACTTCTATAGTAATTCAAAGTTCCTTTAAGAGTTGGGTCTTCTAGCTAGAGAGACATGAGCATGCATAGATCAATAAAGGCTATTTATTCTTGTTAATACTCCCTCCTTATTGTTAAGAAATTGCTCCTTCCTAAAAAAATAGAAGCGTTTTTACTAACTTATCCCTAATGCAATTTTACCTCTTTTCTAAAAAAGTTACTTAATAATTCTTAATTATGTAAATAAGAGATTTTGAAAAAATAAGATTAATTTCTTCTTAAAATCCTAAAGCACCACTTATTTCGAAACAAATTAAAAAGCCTAAACACCATTTATTTTTGAAACGGAATAGTATCTATCTGGGTTCATTGCCAACTGTGGTCTTAGCAAATTTTTTAAGGCAATTAATACCATGAGAACAATAGCAGTTAATAACATTCAAGACTACCAATTGTCTTTTAGTATTCAAGATATGATAAGAAGATGGCTGATGAAAATAAAGCTTTACAACAAAATATAAAATGTAATTAAATTTTTTTGAATATTAATTAGGACTAGAGGAAGAGATAGTGCAAAAATACTACTAGTCTCTATTAACTTCGACGATGCAAGAAACAAACATATCTATGGGTAACTAAGTTATTAAATGAGGGATAAGTCAAACATGTTGAATATTAGTAACTTCTAATTCCCATTTTACATTTTTTTTTTTGTTATTTGTATCAAACTTTTTCTTTTTGTTATATTTGTAAAATGTATATTTACACCATTTTACAAATAAATTTTTGAAATAATGCTGGCTCAAAAGGTAAAAAAAAAAAATCATTCAATATTTTATGGACATTTTGGTAATCAACTTTAAAACTTTTTGGTTCCCACTTTTAAAATAACTAGTATCTGGACAATGCTTTGCATACTGTATATTTATAGTTCTAGATTCATGCATATATTCTAAAATCATTTTTATTGAGATATAAATTAGAGATTTAATTATACAAAAAGCTTAACATTATTTTTGAGATTTAATGAAGATGAACAATCGTTCAACTGATAATGAATATAGATTTATCTTTGAGAACAAGTCAGGATTGCTTGAAAATGGGTCTTGATTTCTAGATATTTATCTACATAAAAAATATTTCTTTGTTGAACAAATCATATTATATATTTCAATCAAATTCTGTGGAATAGTAACTTTTCCCGCCAACAATCTAACCTTAGGTAGAGATGGAAAAATGAAAACGAGATGAACTGAAGTGGGTTCGCCTAATTATCAGGTTCAAAATAACTTTTTGTCAAATTGAAATGGTAGAGAAGGAATTGGGGAATTTTGTGGGAAGACAAAAAGGCCCTTATATTTAATGTGCTGGCAATAAATAGTAAGAGTGTTTTGGAGAATTAAAAAATGGTACATTCCTGACCTACTATGTTCATCTAGTAGGTTAGCAAGACCATATATATATATATATATACCTTCCCATAATATTTTTTGCCAACACAATAAAATAGGGATCTTTTTTGTCATTTCATCATAAAACCCCCAAATTCTTTTCCCTGTCCTTTTTGTTTTCTGCCATTTCTTTCCCTCTTCGTTCTTCCATTCTTCTTTTCCATTTCCAACTAACCCAATCTCTAATTTCTTCTTCTCTCAGCAAAACCTATGGCTTAATTCTTCCTCATATGCTCTTCTTGAATGAGGAAGAAAAAATATCTCTCAAATAAAGATTATTCATAAAACTGAATCGAATTCTTTGTCCAAAAGATTCATTGTCCATTTTTTTCTCTACAACTTGTTCTTCGATCTTAAACCCCCAACATGGGTCAGCATAATCTGCTAAAGCAAATTAAAAAACATATCTACATATGCTGATTTCATTAAGATGAATAATCAGATAAAGAGATGCTTATCTTTTAAATTCCTGGGGCTTAAACTTAATTCCTCTCTCACTTGCTCTTTTTTCAATAAGGAACGAAAAAATTTAAACAAACACAGACTATTCATGAACTCTTAATCAACTTGGTCTGATTTAGAAAGTAAATTTTAACAAAAGATTAACAATGTCGTTGATTAGCCGATGGTCTGATAGGTGAGCTGCTTGAAGAAGATGACTTGGAATTTTTTTTTTTTTGGACAAAATGACAAAATTGTCCATAAATTTAAAAGGAGCTTAAATAAGTTATAGGGGTATTTAAGAAAATTAAAAAATGGGTACATTGCTATCCTAAAACCTTCACGTTGTAGGTTAGCAAAACCCTCTCTCTCTCTCTCTCTCTCTCTCTCTATATATATATATATATATATATATATATATATATATATATAGAGAGAGAGAGAGAGAGAGAGAGAGAGAGAGAGAGAAGACCGCTAGATACTCTGTCTAGTGGTATAAATTCGCCAAAAAAAGAACTAACTAGTATTCATTCATTCATCATGTGTTGCCAGGTGAAATACCCAAAGAGATAAGCAATCTCGTGGAGTTGGAGATCCTTGATCTTGGGTTTAATAGCTTTAATGGTTCACTTGCAATGGAGATCTTCAACATATCAAGGCTGATACAGGTTTATCTTGAAAACAACAACCTTGTTGGGGCTATACCTCATTCAATCTCCAATTGTTCAAAACTTACTATGTTAGCGCTTTCAAGCAACAAACTCACAGGCTTGATTCCAAGCTCACTTGGATATTTGACTCATCTACAGGTCCTAGACTTGTACGGGAACAATTTGACTAGCGATTCATCGTTAAGCTTTCTGACTTCTTTAACAAACTGCAGAGACTTAACATCTCTTATTCTAGCTACCAACCCTCTAAATGGTATGCTTCCGGTCTCTATAGGGAACTTCTCAAGTTCTCTTATAAAGTTTTACGTTGATGGTTGTAAAATCAATGGCCAAATTCCAAATGAAGTTGGGAACTTAAGTAGCTTATTATCCCTTGATATTTCTGAAAACAACTTGGTTGGATCGATTCCCACATCAATTGGCAACTTGACAAACCTTCAGGTCTTGGACTTGAGTGAAAACGCTCTTACAGGATTTATTGGAGATAGTGTATGTAAATTGCAGAGAATGGGTAACATATACTTTGGTCAAAATCAACTTTCAGGATCTCTTCCAAATTGTTTAGGGAACGTTACTTCGCTTAGAGAGATACATCTGCGTTCCAATAAATTGAATTCTAATATACCAACAAGCATAGGGAATCTTAAAGATCTTGTGGTTCTTGACTTATCGTCAAACAACATGGGTGGCTCTTTGCCTGCAGAAATTGGAAATCTAAAGGTTGCGATACAAATGGATCTGTCAATGAATCAATTCTCAAATGGAATTCCTAGAGAAATTGGAGGATTACAAAATTTGCAGAAACTTTCTTTGAAACACAACAAGTTGCAAGGATCTATACCTGACTCAATGAGCAACATGATAGGTTTGGAATATTTAGACGTTTCTCATAACAATATAACGGGAATCATTCCCAAATCCCTAGAGAAACTTCAAAATCTCAAGTATTTCAATGTTTCTATCAACAAATTGTATGGTGAAATACCTTCGGGAGGTCCATTCAAGAACCTTTCCAGTCAGTTTTTCATCTACAATGAAGCATTGTGTGGTTCTTCGAGATTTAATGTCCCACCATGCCCCACTTCATCAAAGCATATATCAAATGGGAAACAATTGTTAGTTCTATTTCTTATGATAGGAATTGCACTTGTATTTGTTCCTATTGCCCTTGTGCTTGTATGGATAAGGTATAGAGGAGGTAAAAGAGCACCTCAACAAGCTGATTCATTGTCTACCGCAACAAGAGGAAGAATTTCATACTACGAATTGCTCGAAGCAACTGATGCGTTTAGCGAGAGTAATCTGATTGGTTTCGGGAGTTTTGGCTCTGTTTACAAAGGAATTCTCAGAAGTGGGACTGCTATTGCAGTTAAAGTGTTCAATCTGCAATTGGAAGTGTCATTCAAGCATTTTGATACAGAATGTGAAATTTTGCGTAGCATTCGCCATAGGAATCTAGTAAAAGTCATCACTAGTTGTTCTAACCTTGATTTTAAGGCTTTGGTGCTCGAGCATATGCCTAATGGGAGTCTTGAGAAGTGTCTGTATTCACACAACTACTTCTTAGACATCTTGCAGAGACTAAGCATAATGATAGATGTGGCATGTGCGTTGGAATATCTCCACCATGGGTGCACACTGCCTGTGATTCACTGTGATTTGAAGCCTAGTAATGTCTTGCTTGATGAGGATATGGTTGCCCACCTAAGCGACTTTGGTATTTCAAAACTGCTTGGTGAAGATGTGAGTGATTTATACACTAAAACCTTAGCAACATTTGGTTATATTGCACCGGGTATGTCTCTTAGCTTTGCTTTGAACATTGTTTTTTCCTTTTTCTTTTCCACCAAGAAATTATCTTATATCATTAAATTAATTGTTTGACTATAGAGTATGGACTGGATGGATTGGTGTCAACAAAATGTGATGTCTATAGTTACGGGATCATGTTGATGGAAACGTTTACAAGGAGAAAGCCTAATGATGAAATGTTCGAGGGAGATCTTAGCTTGAAGCAATGGGTGAGTAATTCACTTCCAGAGGCAGTAATGGATGTTGTAGATGCTAACTTGGTAGCACCAAATGATAATTACTTGAAGTTAGATTGTGTGACATTGATCATGAAAGTGGCATTAGATTGTTGTGCTGAATCTGCAGCAAAAAGGGCAAACATGAAAGATGTTGTGGGGATGCTACAAAAGATCAGGATTCAACTTCTCGCATGTTGAAATTTTCTTGGAAACTTTTGTTCCAAATTACTGGTTTAGTTGCAAATGTTTGTTAAATTATTGTATTGACGTGAAGAATGTATTTTATTTTAGCAATTTTGAAATCCTAATTACAATAAATCATAATATTTCCTCTTAAAATCAACATTGCAAATTGGTGGATCACAACTAAGAGAGGAAAATAATTCTTTCTATTTCATGTTTTTTTGGTGTATTCTCTAAGTATTATTGTCTAGATCACAAATTTTCTTTATTATCATGGTGGCACATTCTAACTGTACATTTTGGCACGACTCCTCTGGACAAGTCCTGAGCTGTGTTGTTTTGTTAAACATTATTTTTCTTCGTATTTTAAATAAATCAAGCTTATGCAGAAGGGGCAATTTACAACTACCAGGAACAATCTTTCCATAGTAACCTTTATGCACGAGTATTATTCGTTGGACCAACATTTTCCATTAAGTTTTAGCATCTCCAAACATTTTGGTGAGGATGGAAACATCATCATACTATTTTAAATGTGGGAAGAGCTAAGTTGAAAAGTTGAATTACCAAAATATTCATTAGAAGTTAAACGACATTTTTACCCCTTATCTAAACACTATTTCTATACTATTTTTACAGCAAATAGTAAATTTACATACCAATAAATGATAAATGATCAATTAAATGATGAATAAATAAATTAACTGGCAAGTTCCATGTATCTGTCAAAGCACTTATTGTAGTCTGCTCACTTTCATCTAAACTTTGGTATTTTTTCCAATTTAAAAATCTGAAAAGCTACCTTTTTACTTACATCTATATATATCTATAAAGCTGGGAATGAAAACGGTGAGGTGGCACTCTCTAATGCCTAGAAATGTATTTATCTTTTTTTTTCCCCCTTTTTTGCCTTTTTTCATTATTTTTCAGATTTTCTCTTCTATAATTTGAAGGTAATATTTAGAAAGACCACAATCATTTTTACTATCCAATTAAAGGAACAATTAATACGTGTTAATGTCTATTCCATATGCAACCGCTTTGCGCTCATTCATGTGCAACCGCTTTGTGCTCATTTTCCTGTTCATGCGCCTACATTCATTTTAATTTCCAAATAATTGAATGATTAGTATATATTAATGTCCATGCTTTCTTATCTTCTTCTATAGTCGTTGTTTCCCCTATAATTAATGTTATTAATTTGTATTAAATATCTATTAGTAAAAGCCAAAAACTATCCCTCTCCCCACGTCTAAGACTAATAGCTCCCAAGTTTTTCTCTGTTGTTATTTAAAGAGTTCACTTTTCTGTTAAGTCCCAGAAGTGCACCAAATCTTTGGGTTTTCGGATCCTAATTTGTTATCTCACAACCATCTTCAGACCTCATTCATTCTTGCAGTTTCCATCTTGTGCCTAAAAGCCTAATTTGTTTCATATTGTAGTTTGCGCTCTCTCTATATGTATATTAAGGTAGATTATTAGTTACTAGTAAACTTATCCGCGCTTCGCGCGGTCGTATAAAACTTTGTTGACTTTACGAATTAACATTTTTCTAATATTAAATACTAAAAAAATGTTATCAGTTTAAACAAAAAGGAAACAACAACAACCTCACAAAGGAAGTTCTACTAAAATTTCTAGGAAAACTACCACCTATTCTGAAACGAAAATGAAAACATTGGTGACAACATACATAAACACCAGGTTTAAAGAGTATTAGAAGTTACGATAATCTATAGTTGAAATTGAAATTGCGCAACCTTTTATAAGACCAAGCTGATAAAACTGTGAAATAATATGTAAATAAATTATGAACCTGTTATGACTTTAACTTTAACAGTATGTTGGCATTCTTTCTTGAACGGATAGCAATATTATGGATATCTCATTTGATGTCAATATTTGGTTAACTTTTTCCAGCCTTCAGATGCCCCGATTTCAATTGAAAAAATGCAATTTATATTAGGGACATACTCCATCAAGAAATAATAACTACAACATATAGTTTCAATAATAATGAAAACAATTCAGATTCATTCTCAACACAAACCTTAGTGTAGGAGATTTTGAAGGATTTCAGGGGAAATAGATGTGAGTTTTGGGTTTTTTAAACACGAGTTAAATAGTAATGAGGGAAAATGACGAAAAGAATATAACTTTTTATAACATAAGTACTTGAACAACCAAATGAGAAATTTGAAACAATTGGAGCAGACTTTAAACTTTACACTACAAATAAAAGAAAAAGTTGGAGTCATAATAATTGAGACTGGAAATCTTACAATAAGATGCATAAAAAATAGAGAAAGGGAAAAAAAAAAAAAAGAGAGAAAATAAGAGTACTTATCCATGCGATCCTCATTCCGCAGTAACATTGTGAAATACTGCTCCACTCCAGACATGAATCGATTTATCTTGTTGGTAAATTTAGACTGACAATCTTATAATAAGATGCATAAAAAATAGAGAAAGGGAAAAAAATGAGAAAAAATAATAGTACTTATCCATGCGATCCTCATTCCGCAGTAACATTGTGAAATACTGCTCCACTCCGGACATGAATCGATTTATCTTGTTGGTAAATTGAGACTGGCAATCTTACAATAAGATGCATAAAAAATAGAGAAAGGGAAAAAAATGAGAAAAAATAATAGTACTTATCCATGCGATCCTCATTCCGCAGTAACATTGTGAAATACTGCTCCACTCCGGACATGAATCGATTTATCTTGTTGGTAAATTGAGACTGGCAATCTTACAATAAGATGCATAAAAAATAGAGAAAGGGAAAAAAATGAGAAAAAATAATAGTACTTATCCATGCGATCCTCATTCCGCAGTAACATTGTGAAATATTGCTCCACTCCGGACATGAATCGATTTATCTTGTTGGTAAATTTGAAATCCTTTGAACGAAGTTACATAGTTTAACCAACATAGATGACAAATCCACCGTGCTTAGAATTATTGGAGCTTCATAAGTTCAACAACTTTACTTCTATTTTTTGAATTTTGCTTCTTTTTTTAAGGCATTTCACTGTGAAATAAGAAACTGTATTTCTAGGTATCGAAAATCTAAGTAAATAAAAGAAATTAAAAAAGAAATAGTGGGTTCTTCTTAAACGGTGAGGTATTCTCACAATAGATTCAATAAAGAAATTAAACCAAACAATTAAAATACTAAAAAGATTAAATATAGAATAAAAATAGGAAACAAAAGAAAGAAACATATATAGATATCAATAAGGTCTTTTTGCCACACTATTTTGACCACAATGGCCCAAATAGGGTAAATTCATATGACTATTTAGGTCAAATTTAATAATTTATTGCTTACTTCATGTCATTTTTATCTTTTCTTCTCAAAATTTATCTTAATTTAAAATTGTACAATAATAGAGTTTATGGTGGTTTTTACATAAGTGTGGCCAAATTTGAGTCAAATTGATGTAGCAATTTAGCAACTCTCGATATCAATATGGTGTAACTAGAATCACCAATTTCTAACACCCACCACTTGGCTTTAATGGCTACGTCTAAAAAATAAGTTCATACATAGAAAGAAACACAAATAGGTGGTGTAACTAAAATCTCTAATTTCTAACACCCACGACTTGACTCTAATGCCATCTCTATGTTAGCTACGTCTAAAAGATTAAAAAACAAAAAGTTCATACCTCTATATATAAAATTTTCTTGTTGATGCAGAACTTTTTCCGATTGCATAGAAAATACATGGGAAAAAAATAAATATATAAGGAATGACATACATATGAAATAAGAAAAGGCAGAAAATATAGGATGAATAGACTTAAATCTAGTGCTGTTAAAAAAAATGTTACAGGCAAAATGATAAATGTTTTCTTTGGCAGAGGAAAATGTCCACCAATTTGTTCTGCATCTACATTCTACAAACAGTGTCATCTTGCATGCTTCATGCTTTGTCAGAAGAAAACTTCAAAATAAAGCCATGTCCCCCCAAGGCCATGTTTCATATCTCACGTAAATGGTGAAGATGCAATTTGTTGAGAGCAAAAAGATAAAAGAAAAATGCAATTTATAACACCTTAATAATTGGGGGTTATGGATTTGAAAAGCCATAAACCCTCAATAAAGAAGAGGTCAGTTACATATGTGTATTTTTTTTTTTAAATAAGATAAATGAAAAGATGAAATAGAAAAAGTGTTTGGTGGGGGGAGGGGGGTAGGAAAGTGCAGTCGAAGAGTACCATTAAACAATGTTATAGAGAAAGAGGTAAGCTGTATTTAACAAAATTAAAAGGTGTAGTTAATAGAATTAAGTGAGTAACTTTTTTGTGTCTTTTTTTAATTTAAGGTGAGGCAAAAAATGAGAAAGAAAAATAGAATCCTTGGCCATAGAGAGGTGCCACATCACTTTTCTATTGCCTAACTTTATATTATATATAGATATAGATTTAGATAAATTATTTTATTTGTTTTCAATTATTTATATTAACTAGGATTGAATTATGTATTATGTACGTAAATTGATCTATATTTGGAGTGTTGTCATACGTTAATTCTTGGGAGAGAAGTTAAAAGGAAGAATGTTGATCATGAAAAATATTTTGAAGATTAGCTTTTGGCTTAGCACTCGGTAGGGTAACTTCTTTCTCTTACATAAATGTTATATGAGTCTTCTAGAAAAAATTGTTTATTTACTTACATGTATTTCATATAGGGCATCACACAATTGTAGCAGGCTGGCATAATCACTGGCAAGATTGGAGCTAAATATTTTGTATACTTCGAAACCTTTGGGGTCGAATGTGTTTATGATATAAGCGACTTGAGAGTTCATCAAGATTGGACTGATTGTAAGAAATATTTTCCGTGTCTCCTTTTATTCCTTGAATTGGTTGATATACAAAATATTCTAACCTAAAATATGAGATTACAAAATATACGAAATATTCTAATCTAAAATAGGAGATTACAAAATATTCTAACTAATATTTACATAATCTATCACACCCCTGCAGTCGAAACAGGAGGTTTACGAACGCTTAGACTGTCTCGAAAATCTTCAAAAAGGACCGGAGGAAGACCTTTTAGTGAAAATATCTGCAATCTGATATCGGGACGGGACATGAAGAACACGAAACTATCCCCGCGCAACCTTCTCACGCACAAAATGAATGTCCATCTCAATATGTTTGGTGCGTTGATGTTGCACCGGATTTCCTGAAAGATATATGGCACTCACATTGTCACAATATACCAATGTAGCCTTGCGAACCGGACAATGTAGTTCCAATAAAAGATTGCGAATCCAGCAAGACTCAGAAAAAACACTAGCAACACCTCTATATTCTGCTTCAGCGCTAGACCGAGAAAGAGTAGGTTGTTGCTTTGACGACCAAGAAATCAAGTTGTCTCCCAAAAATACACAATACCCCGACGTAGAACGACGAGTATCCGAACATCCACCCCAATCTGCATCTGTGTATGAGACAAGGTCGGTGACTGAGGAGGGGTAGAGATGCAATCCATGGTCAAGAGTGCCCTGAATGTAGCGCACAATTCGCTTAAGAGCATGCATATGATCGTCCCTCGGATCAGGCATATGTAAGCACACCTGTTGTGCATCATAAGAAATATCTGGTCTCGTGAAAGTGAGATACTGAAGAGCACCTGCGAGACTACGATAATGAGTGGGATCCTCATAAGGAGCACCCGAAGTAGCACTAACCTTCAGTTTTGTGTCAACCGGAGTGAGAGAGGGCTTGCAAGAAGACAAACCAGCGCGATCAATGATTTCCTCGGCATACTTCCGTTGAGACACGAACATCCCACCCTTGTGATGGGTCACAGCAATGCCAAGAAAATAATTCAAAGGAACTAAATCCTTCATAGCAAATTCGGAACCAAGACGATCCATAATGGAACGACGGAGAGTGTCTGAGGATGCATTGAGAATAATATCATCAACATATAGTAAAATGTATGCCATGTCAATCCCCGTATGGTAGATGAACAAAGAATTATCGGACCTGCTATTTGAGAAACTAATGGAATACACAAAATCTGCAAATCGTTTATACTAAGCACGTGGAGCTTGCTTAAGTCCATAGAGAGACTTACGCAATAGGCAAACATAATCATGATGTGTGCGATCCCGAAAACCCATAGGTTGATGCATATACACAGTTTCCTTGAGCTCACCGTGAATAAAAGCATTCTTTACATCCAGTTGATGTATAGGCCAATGCTTGGACAAAGATAGACTAAGAATAGCGCGGATAGTCGCCGGTTTCACCACCGGACTGAACGTCTCACCACAATCTATGCCAACCTACTGAGTTTTGCCATCACCTACAAGTCGGGCTTTATGCCTCTCAAAATCACCATTAGACTTTTCTTTATGAGTAAAAATCCACATAGAACGAATAACATTAACATTAGGTGGATGAGGGACCAAATCCCACGTCTTATTTTTAATAAGAGCATCAAATTCATCAGCCATAGCCATTTTCCAATTTGGGTCACGAAGGGCGGTCACAGGGTTATGAGGGAGAGGGGATTTCGTAACCATGGTATTCAAGTTAAACGTAAGTTTTGGCTTAAAAATACCATTTTGACTCCGGGTCACCATTCGGGGTGGATTGGTAGAGTGGGGTGGCTGGGGTGATGTTTTTGCGGGTGGGGGAGATAGAGCCGAGGGTTGTTTGCCCAAGGCAGAGGGGAAAGGGGTAGGTGCGGTAGGGGAGCCGGCTGCCAACGGAGGGGACTGGGCAGTACGTACCACGGTGGGAGGGGGGCAGTTGACTGGGTGACGGGTGCCACGGTGGGAAGGGTGGTAGTTGGCTGGGTCACGGGTGAATCGGGGGGTGGGCTGGGCAGATTAACGAGATCTTTAGCCATATGATGCAACCAAAATGGCGAAATCTCATCGTCCAAAAAATCATAAGTAGTTGAAGTGGGAGAATGTAAATTGGAAAATGGGAAAACATTCTCATCAAAAATCACATGACGAGAAATAATGATTTTGTTGGACGATAAATCATAACACTTATACCCCCTATGATTCGTAGGATACCCCAAAAAGACACACGGTGTAGACCGGGCTTGCAATTTGTGGATAGTCGGAGAAGGAAAGAGGGGACAGCATAAACACCCAAAAACCCGAAGATGAAAGTAAGATGGATTTCTTTGATATAGCACCTGAAGGGGAGAAACATGACCCAATAATTTGCTTGGTAAAATATTAAGAAGATATGTTGCCATATGTAAGGCGTGATGCCAAAACGAAGGGCGGATAGAGGCATGAGCAAGGAGAGTCCGAGTGATATTATTGATAGATCGGATTTTTCTTTCGGCTTTCCCATTTTGTGATGACGTATGTGGACAAGAAAGACGAAAGGACATCCCATTAGACTCACAAACTTTCCCGAATTGTCCATTATCATATTCCCTCCCATTATCACATTGGACATTTTTAATATGACGTTCAAATTGGGTATGAATGCGTGCTTTTAAAACCAAGAATTTCGCATAAACATCGGATTTCTTAGGTAAAGGAAAAGTCCATAAAAACTTCGGAAAATCATCCAAAAAAAGAACATAATACCGATGACCCAATGAACTTAACACATGAGAGGTCCACAAATCACTATGAATAATATCAAATGGCATCAAAGTTTCAGAAATAAAAGAATCAAATGGCAACTTAACATGTTTACCAAGAAGGCAAGAACGACAAATACTAGAATGACTAGATTTATTACATTTAATGATTTTATTACGCCTAAGACAAGCTAAAATAGAATTTCATGGATGACCTAGACGAGCATGCCAAAAAGGAGAGGACAACGCCGCAAAGGTTGATGGAGTGGTGGTTGGATATTTGATGGTGGTGATTGGATAAAGATCTCCCCGACTATCACACCGCATTAGTGTCATCCCCGTTTGGAAGTCCTTCACAGAAAACCCATATGGATCAAATTCAACAGACACAGAATTATCAGTAGTAAACTTCCGGACTGAAACTAAATTCTTAATGAGTTTAGAAGCATGTAAGACATTCTGTAAGGATAAAGGGAGGTTTGGGGAAGGCAAACTAGTATGGCCATAACCACGAATTGGAATCGAATGACCATTTCCCACAACAATACCATTATTTTGATTGCTCAAATTAAAATAAGACGAGAGATTACCGTCCGAGGATGTTGTCATACCCCTTTTTAACCCGGTTAAATTAGAAGTACGACATATTGTAGATTCCTGTTTTGTTTATCTATTTTAAGGAGTCGCCACCTAATTATTTATGGTGAATTAGGGCACCTAAAGTTTATCAAAGTTATTTTAAAGTTAACTCTGTTTTAAAAGTCTGCGAAACTTAAGATTCTAAGTAAGGGTTCAATTAGTCTAAAGGGAAGGTATTAGGCACCCTTTAAGACCCATTAACAATGGTTAATCGACCGGACTTACAATTAATTAGGCTAAGTGTAAATATGGTATTATAGAAAAGAAGGTAGTTTTATAAATATAGCTAAAATTACGGATAGATATATAAGAATGTTGTTTAAAGTAGGATGTGTAGAAAAATAAAAGCATGTATTACTCTTGGAAAAGGATTCATTATTATTAGAGATGGTTATTTATTGACTTTGAATAGAATTACCATGAAACAAAAAAGTTTTATAAAATGATATTAAGTTTAAAGTAAGTGGATGGTCTTTTAGTAGGACACTTATTATAAACTACAGCTAGGCAAGTATGAATTTGGAAGGCCAAATTTAAGATATGGTAAACTGATCACTTATCCGATTCCATATGTCTAAATGTCGCGTTCTATGTCAGAAGAAGTACTCTATTAACATCTGAAGCGAAACCTTAAAGGAAGCTTAGCCTTAAATTATAGTAACTTAAATCTTAGTAATTATCAATTAGTCATACAAATACAAATAAAAGGTTAGGCACGCCAAACATAAACAAGCATCATCAACAAATATGTTAGCCAAAATAAACTCCTAACACCAAAGATTAGATTATTTCATAATTTCTTTTTTGAGCGATGTAAGACTTGAAATGATTTGAGGATGCACGGTTCCGTGCGATAGCGGCGTCGTTGAGTCTCAAAGTTGGACTCTTCGGCTCCGGTGTTCATGCAACAAAGAAAGAACAAAATGAAGGGATTAGTAACGGGACCAAATCATTAATAGGCATGGGAATGAAACAAATAAAGCTGAAAATCACATGATAGTAGTGTTAGACACAGGCTGAAAATTAGGTGTAGTTTTCTCACCATATTTGGTCAAAAAGAATTCTAAATTAAGAAGTGAATCTGAAAACTTTCGGTTGACACTAATGCATGTATACGTGAGTTGTATTCAGTTCAAATTACCACAACAGTAAATCATGCAACTTTCAGATATATATATATATATATATATATATATATATATATATATATATATATATATATATATATATATATATATAAAATGGACACTGATGTTGCTTCTGCCGAGTAGCAACTGGCACCATGTTTTCACTAAACCAAGTTCAGTAACGACAGGTGCAGGAAAGGGAGAGATAAAGACACCAAACAGGTTCTGGCAGAGGAGGCAATATACCAGGCAGTTTGGGGTATACATATCATGCGCAGCCTCAGTTAAACAAGTATAGCAGAATTATTTAAGAAGATAAACCCCTGTAAGCGAAGTATATAGATAGTTTTTAAGAAGCACATTATGCAGGCGGATTCTCTTGAGTCTAAATATCAGTTTTAGTAAAGGTGAGCCCAAATGTGAACTAACTGTTTTTTTTTCAAGTTTTTATAATGCCTAACAGCTTAGCAGATTAGAGGATGAGGTATGGATCAAAACAGAACCTACTGATCGCATAAGCTTACCACAATCATACTTAAGGTCACTCCATATGAAATTAGTTGCACTCAACAAAGACTAATTGAAGTAAGGCAAGGAAGTACAAATTATGCTTCTTTTTCTCAGTTTTGTAGACTAAATAAGGGTAGGTTGATGTCACCAAAAGCATGATTCATAAAAAAATGATTTTAAAGAGGACCAAACAGCAACATGACATTCTGCTTAACACTGAATAATGCAACATATACTGTTGAAACTGTCGAGAACCCAACTGTATTCAAAGGGACCATTTAACATTCGTTTAGATATGGATAACTCCTCAAACTGATCCTGGGCAATCAAATAGCCAAATATATGTGAAGTATAGCATCAACATATGACAACAATAACTGATCTTGTCTTTAGAGGCAATAATCATGCACTCAGTAGCAACAAATATTCCCAAAGGGGGGGAGGGGGGCAGCCATCAGCCCACCAGAGCCCCGAGGAGCATTTGGGTTTTAACAATTTCCCATGTCATGCAATGAAAAGAAAGGTGGAAGAGGGAATATTTGGACACAAAGTTTATAACTAGACTCTATAAGACACAATACCATCATTTGGTTTAACTTCTAGTGGAGACAAATTAAAGTGATAAAGAGTCGAAGTCTCACAGTCTTAAGGAACTAATGGTCAAATTCAAGGTATACTTAGGAACAACACCTCAAATAAATGAAAGATATGCTAATGCTAAAGTTAATGTGCTGTCACAAGAAAGGATAATGCAGCCATGCTTGAAGGCATTCACAATTATTTTGGAAAAGAGAAAGTGTGAGTTGGTTTAGCTCAACCCATATCGAAATTTACCTTTTAATATTCAGACTCAATCTTTCTGAAGAAATATTTAGGCATACGTGATCTTCAAACAGTCCAACATGCATGCGTATTAATCTCCTATGATCGACAAGCTAGCAATGCATTAATCATACCTCAAAGAACAGTTGAATATAACTATCCTAGTCTAAACTGAAACATGTTTGACAGCGAACTAATCAACTAAACCAAAACTAGATTTGGTTACATTATGCACTCCACTTGAACTAACAGTAACCATATCACTGCTACTGTTTTCATATTAGCATTAACCAAGACAGAAAACTTAAATCTACAAATTGATAGACAATTATAGAGATGGTTCAGCGTCGATCTGTTCTAATCACATACACAATATACCTAAGATATACATACCTCGGTGTGTATATCAGATGTATATTGAATGTATATCTTCTTCTTACCTTAGTATCCCACTGTATATCCTATGTATATTCGGTTTTAAATAGGTTCTAAGTCCTGGAAATTCAGTCTAAGCATCCAAATTACAGTATACATCTTTCAAATTCATTTTAGCAGTTAATATCCTATCCTAACAGCACCCAAACATCAAACAAATAACGCGACTACAAAGAAACTACATAATCACTAAACATATAGCAGCATAAACAAAAATCTTAACAAAAATAGAAAGCTGAAGATTATGAGCAATAAATGTATCGAGGTTTACCTCTTTTGTGTGCAGTGAACTGGGGTGTCGAAGTCACCGAATCTACTCTCTCTTTATGAATAGACCAGAACACGAGCGAACCTCAACTCGTCTATGCTTGAATTCGAATTTAGTAGCAGGGGGGAGAAAGGGAGCAAAATATGGTTTGCTGTTTTGAATCGCTACCCGAAAGTGTTAAGGCTTAAGAATATTAATGTTTTCAGAGGAATATAAATGGCTAAAACAAAATTCCGAACCCATAAATCCTTTGAATCGTGTTGAATCCCCTTTTTTTTATTTGATTTTGGGTCCCGTCTCCCTCAACCATTGAAAAATCCCCATAAAAATCTGAAAATCCCCCCTAAAACGATTCAACTCCCATTACATTTATAGTGTTTCATTTGTATTAAAGTAAAGAGTGGAGCGTATGAGTGATACGGGAGCGGGGACACGCGTGGTGGAAGTGGCAGAGAACGTGGGGGACAGGGAAGAGTGGGGATGACAGGGAGGAGCGTGGGAGAGAGGAGGGAGTGTCGGGTGAAGAGAGAAGGAGAGGGGTGGATAGGGTTAGGTGAAGAAGAGAAGGGAAAAAAAGGAAATAAAAGAGGAGGAGAGGTTAGGGGTTTTAATTGTAGTGGGCCGTCGGGTCGGGTAAAATAATGGGCCGGTCCGATTGAATTTGTTTAAGGGGTGTGGGCTGATATAATGTGGGTTGTTTATTTGGATAGGGAAGTGATATTGTATTTGCATTTTGGGCCATTAATTTGGCTGAAAATTGTTGATCATTCCTTCTCTATTTAGTTATTTTGGGCTTCTAATTTAATAATTAGTACAATATATACTATGTGGAGATAATTAATAATTAATATGTAGAAAAATAAAGATTTTACAAAGTGCTGTCTCGTAATTAATTTGACGATTCCAAACCCGAAAATGAAACGATGACGAACACTTAAAATTTGTGATAAAGTAATGCTCATAATGTTGAAAAATAAAAGTAGCGAAAATAACAGTAGTGAAATAATAAATAGAGTAGTGAAAATAAAGTATTTAGCTTGTCAGTAAATTTAGAAGCCCGAGTAAATAAAATTAAATAAGGGAGGGACAAAATTGGGTGTCAACAGATGCCCCTCTTCGAGTGGAGACGATGTAAGAGTCTTCGGGCAAAGAAGTTGACGTAGTAGCCAATTTTGTTCCGACCAACAAATATGAATTTGAGAAAATATGGATTAGGTGGAAAATATTGCGGGATGGAAAGAATTATGGATGTTGGGAAGCGAAGATTTACGGAGTATTGAGAGGTGTTAATGATTTGAAAAGATGTTGGATGAGATGTCATTTGTATCCTCGTGGGTCGGAGATAGATGACGATAGTGTTTGAGAATGGACCGTATGTTTAAAGCCTCCTAATTATAAATGTGGTGCACAACACACCCATAAGTAGGACTCTATGGAGACACTGGGATATGGACAGGTTTACAAGATTGTGAAAGGAGTAGATTTAGCAGAGTTTTAGCAGAGGATGTGAAAGAGAAATTAACCTACGTATTACGTGTTTGTGGACATAGGCGGAGTTGAGTTCGAGAGTAGATTCGTGACCTTTGCTTGTGAGTTTGATATTCCTCTTCAGCATGTTTGCCCCAGTTCACTGCGTAAGATAAAGTTTCACGTTGCGCTGTGTCTCTGCATATAGACTGTATTTTCTGTCAAAACTGAAATTAATGTTAAAATCAGTAATAAAGTCTGGGATAAAGTTGAAAGTGTAAAACTTATTATGAGCACGAGAGTGAGGATGAAGCCGTGTGGCTTATAATGAGGCAGTGTGGCCAAATGTTGTCTCTAGTTGTCTTCAGGGACTTGAATGAATGTGAGTTATGTATGCCGAGGATGTAATAATATCTCTAGTTGTATTTGGAGATTTTAATGATAGTAATAAGGCCTCCGGCTGTCTTCCGGGACTTGATGATAAATGATGTCTGCAGAATTTAAGGTAAAGTCGTTAAAGTAGGTAAGGTAGATGATGAAGTAAAGTTATAAAGTAAAGAGTAAAGTAAAAGTGTAGCCGTTTGACTTATACAGATGAGGCTGTATAGCCATGTGATGTCTCCGGTTGTTTTCAGGGACTTAATGGTATCTCTCCGGTTGTCTTCGGAGACTTGATGAAGATTTTCGTAAAGTCTGGGTAAAGTCGTAAAGTGGATGATGTCTCCGGTTGTCTTCGGAGCTTTGATGATATTTCCTGTAAAGTTCAGGGTAAATTCATTAAAGTTGATAAAGTGAATGAAAAAGTAGAGAGTAAGGTCATAGTGTAGCCGTCCGGCTTATGCATGTGAGGTTGTATAGCCGAATGATGCCCCCGGTTGTCTTCGGAGACTGGATGAAGATTCCTGCAAAGTTCAGGATAAAGTCATTAAAGTTGGTAAAGTAAATGATAAAGTAATTGGTAAAGTCATAGTGTAGCCGTTTGGCTAATGCGGAAGAGGCTGAATAGCCAAATGATGCCTCCGGTTGTCTTCGGAGATTTAATGTTGATTCCTATAAAGTTCAGGGTAAAGTGATTAAAGTAGGTAAAGTAAATGATAAAGTAATAGATAAAGTATGGAGTAAAGTGATAGCATAGCCATTTGGCTTATGATGTTGATGGTGTCGTGACAGGCCGAACTAGTGACATGTGATCCTGATTTAATTCGCCTTTAACCTACAAAACAGGTATGTTTGTTAATGAAGTCGTAAAGTTGTAGGAATTATGCCCCCGGTTGTTGATTCGTGTTGACTCTAAGCTTGACGTTGTTGGCGCTCCATTCGCCTTGTTTGTTTGGATCTTGTGATCTCCGTTCAAGCCTCGGTAGATGAACAGTAGTGAAATAATTGAAAGAAAATATTTCATTTGAAAGGTAGGTATGTAAGTATATGTATAAGGAAATGTAACTATACGTATATAAGTTGTGAAATATGTATATGTAAATTTATGTATGTAAGGAAAGATATATATGTAAGTTGTAAAATATTCTGCCAACTTCAGATTGTGACACTTCTAAAGTAATTGGTTTATAATACTTCCTGTCTGGTAGCCTTAATCTTGTCGATGTATGACTGTTCTTTTGTCTATATCTTTTCAAAATATGCCCCAGTTTTGGGTTCAGAAGAGTGTGCTAAATTTATGTTGTGGTGTGACCGAACCTTATATAGGTTGCCTACGCATCCTTCCAGGGAATCAGGTCAGAACGTAGTTTGTAAGGTATATAAGAATGGCTTAAAATTTTCTAATAAGGGACCGAACCCGATGTGGATTGCCTACGTATCCCACCAAGGGAATCAGGTCAGCGTAGTTCTATGTATTTAAAGGAAAGGTTGCAAACTAGGTTGTCTAACCTAATGTCGTACTTTGATTTCTTCTTGAATTGCTAGCTTTGAGGTTTATGCCATCACCTATCGGCTATTTCGATTTCTTTCGAGTGGAATCTTGTCTTGTCCCCTAGTTTCGTTGTTACTCTCTCGGGATGTATATTGTCTATTCGTTCATTTCATGTCACAATCGTAGAGTTGATGGATTTGATAATTATAGTAGAAAATAACAATAGTAGATGATTAAGGAAAATCAGAAATGCATTCATAGATTTGCAATCCAAAAGATGAAGCAAAGCAACAAATGTTTTGAGCATGATCCTAGCCTTTAAAAATAAAAGTTCACTACATGTTCAGTCTACCAAAATTACCGGCGAATCAGAGACGGAGTACAAGTCCAATTCTTCAGAGTCTCCCCTGGTTCAGCACCACGTATTGTCAGTGCCTTGGTGTTGTGAGTAGTTGTAGCAGTAATCTTCATGTGTGTTTGTCTTTGGATTGTTCCCACGGGAGCGACGGAAGTTGATGACATGCCCCTCTTTCCACCCTCCAATCGACACACTGGATTCGTTCAAATCTTGGCATCTTCGTGAGCAGGTAAAGGACTGTTGACCACATTGGGCTTAGCTTCAGCAAGCTGGACTACTCCTTCCTTAATCAGGGCTTCGATTTTGTTTTTAAGCCCATAGCAATCTTCAGTGGCGTGCCCAGCAACTCCAGAATGGTATGCACAACGCTTGGAACCGTCAAACCATTTTGGGATAGGATCGGGAATTTTTCCTTCAATCGGTTGTATTATGCCTGCTGCTTTCATTCTTTCAAACAATTGAGCCAAGGGTTCAGCGAACCGAGTGTAATTACGGGTGTTTTTGGTGTCAGGGTTTGGACGGGCTCTGGGTATAGCATGTGGTCGATTTTGGTAAGTTGGGGCTTGGACGGGTTGATATGGATGTGGGTTTTGATGTGGAGGTGCTCGGGGTTGGTAGTAGTTTGCTTGGGCATTGTAGAAAGGGTAAGGAGATAGTGGAGCTTGGTAGGGTTCAGTGTAGTGGTAAGGGTAGAAAGGTTGTTGTGGGTGGTTAAAGTATGTGACAGCTTGGCTTGGCTTATGCCCTTGGACGTTCATGACTGTAGCGACATCTTCCTTCTTCTTTTTAACCCCGTTGATAGAACCAGATTTAATAGCTTTGTTTATTGCTTGTAAAGCAATAAGATCTTGAATTTTCCCCGATTTGATTCCTTCTTCTAAGGCTTCTCCCATTCGGACAACTTCTGTGAATTTTTATCCCATCATACCTATTATTTTCTCATAAAATACGCCAGCCTGACATTCAATGAAGGTAGCAGTCATTTCTCTATCATTCATCGGAGGTTGAACCCTGGCCGCTTCTGACCTCCAACGTAACGCATACTCGTGGAATGTCTCAGTTGACTTCTTGGTTAACTTAGTCATGTAGACTCTATCTGGCGTGATATCAGTGTTAAAACTTAATCTGTCCATAAAGTCTTGCGCCATGTCACTCCAACCACGCCATTTACGGACGTCCTGTTGTGTATACCAAGTAAGAACCTCGCCAAATAAGCTTCTTATGAAGAGCTTCATCCTTATGTTCTGGTCTCTTCCCACTGCAACCAGTTTGTCACAATAAGCCCTTAAGTTTGTATGAGGGTCACCTGTTCCATTAAATGTATCAAATTTTGGCGGTTTGTAGCCTACGGGTAAATCGACGTCAGGTTGAACACAGAGATCCTCGTATTCTACACTCTTAGTTCCCCTAGCAACTTGAAGGTTTCTCATTGCTTCTTTGAGACTGTGGATCTCTTTTAGCAATATGTTATCTGCCCCTGCTTTTGCATCCTTTGCCATTTCCTCGTATTGATCTACCTCGGGTTAGAACCTGACCGTTACTGGGTTGGTAAAGGCTTGTGTTTCTGCGGCATATACCGGAGGAACATATTGTGCATTAGGGGTGACAAAGTGTGCCCCGTGTATATGCTGGGTTGAATATGTTTGGACGATGGGGGCGTTTTGGACAGAAGGTGGTGTGTTATAAGTGGTGTTTGTAGGTGGTTGGTTTGGTGGGTTCAGAGGAGTAGTTGTAGGTGGTGGATTAGTGTTGGTGGGCAAAGGAACATAGAGAGTGTGAACTAGCGATTGACTTGGTGGGTTGACGGGTGGTGGATTAGGAGTAACATAGGTAGTGTAGGTGGGTGGTTGACTCTGTGGAGGGGTGTAGATGGGCGATGGATTTGGTGGATTTGCGGGGGTGATCGGAGGTAAGTTGTTGTTGGTAGGCGCGTTATTTTGTGGAGGGAAATGTTCAGGGACTGGAGATTCGACTGATGAAAAACGAGGTGGATTTGGTGCTACAGTTCTGGGTTCAGAGGTTGGACTTTGGAGTGTGATGGATATATTGGTCAAGTCCCTAACCCGATTCAGTTCTCCGCGTAGATCCTCAATCTCTTGAGTCAGGCGGGCGATATGTTCATCACGTTGAATAGTAGTTCCGTGTTCGGAAGTCTCGGGGGGGTCATTAGGGATCACGACGTTTTCCGTACCAGTTGAAATAGATGCGGCTGGATCAGACATAGTAATTTCATTTCCTTGAACAACCCAACTACGTTCAGGCAACGATGAGGTCTTCGACCTTGTGAGGTAAGGATGGTCGGCCATCGAGTGTCAACACGAATCAACTCTCTCTTTGGGAATAAAAAATAAAAGAAACACAATAGTGTAAATTGTGTCAGTCTCATAACATATCTAAGTAAAGTCATGATTACATAGAGTCAAGTAAGTCATGTAGCAAATAATTCATCAAATAAAGTCAAACAAGTTGTCAAAAAATGTAAACGATTATATCAAACAATAATAATGCGTCCTAAGATGCATGTGACCTCTTTGCGCCAGAGGTAGGCCTAACGTTTGTTGAAGGGTAAAGTGTGCCATAATATGTCATCCCATTGCTTTTGATTAGTTAAACAAATTCTATTTCCCCAAAATAAAGTACAAAAATAGTGTAATATTTATTACATGTCAAATGAATACAACATAAAGTGTTTATAATCTAAAATAAAGTAAATACAATTTCCTATGTCTAAATTTCAGCTCCGTTTTGTGATGTCATTGATCTTCGTCATTCATTGTACTCCAATGCGAATCCATACCTGTCATAGAAACGTTAGTCATTCCCTCCCTCCTAAAGTTTAATTAATTAGAGCAAATGATCAGTATTTAGGCACAGCAATCCTTCAAACATGCACATAAAGTATGATTAGTGTCACTCGGGGTCGTGAACCCGCTTGGACGTTTCGGTAAAGTCGACTAATGGGTTTAATACACCAAGGGTATTCAACCTCCTAGGTCATGAAATGTATGCTCCTAATAAAGGGTGTTGGTTAAGCTATATCCTGGGTTGACTAAGAGTGGGTTTACTAGACGCAAGGTTCCCGAGCGGACTACTCAAGTGAGAAGGCTACGCGGTCCCCATTATTCGGGCAACCCGCGCATGTGCCAACTCTCCTAAAATTTTGGATTCTATGATGAAATTTGCGGGTGCGCAAAACACACCTCGCGTGTACGTGTGATAGTGTCAATTTTCAGATGTGGAGGAAAGTGAAACGGAATGACAATTTATCAAAGCAGTAACACTTAAACAGTTTATATCAAACAAACAATTAATCACACAAACAATTTGTAGCATGTAAAACAGTTTAGGCGAATAAAGTAACTAAGTTAGCACACAAAACCTAATTAAATCTAAGTCCGTTATTGTCACGACCCAACCCCGTAGGCCGCGACTAGTGTCCGTGCTGGACACCCATACGTACCCAATAACCCAAATCAGCATATTAGCAGAATGTATCAATATAAAAGTCAGTTGGCGTTACTAGTTATCATAGATGAACAGATATAGCACGTGGAAGCCGATAAGGATATCACAGATCATAGCAACCCAAAACATATACAGAACCCACATGTATGTCTACAGACCTCTACAGAACACAACAGAATCATAAGACGGGACAGGTCCCCGTCATACCCCTGAATAGCGTTCATATATACAATAGCAAAGGACTGTACCAAAATATAGGCTCCGGACAAAAGAGCGCCCCGAAATAGCAGAATATAGTCCTAAGCAGGCGGATCAACAAATCTGTCATCTGAACCTGCGCGGCATGAAAACGCAGCCCCCGAAGAAAAGGGGTCAGTACGGAAAATGTACTGAGTATGTAAAGCACGAAACGTAGTAAACAAAGTCATAACCGAAGTAGAAGGTACAGAAAATGAACGGAATATCCAGAATAGCAAAATGCTGATCATAAAGCATAAATAGTGCATGCAGAAAACATATGTCATATCGGGTCCCATTACGGAACAAAATCATGACCGGAACAGAACGTACAGAAAAAAATGATTATAATATCCAGGTTATCAGATGCATATTTCCAGAACATAAAGAGTGTATGCAAAAACATATGTCATATCATATCCGGCCCCCGCCAAAGGAATCGGTGAACAGAACGTGGTCGCCACCCTGACACTGGCGCCACAACACAGCATAACTCCAAAGTAGGGAATAACTCCGTAACATATCATATCATATCATATCAGAATGTGCACATGTCGAACATATCAGATGGCCATATCGTATCATATCATCATATATCAGAATATGTGTACATGGCACAGCATACTCCACAACCCATGTACATGTATACCTGCCCCCTCACATCGAGGCGCGGTGAACAATGCAGTGGAATAAGCGTGATAACATATCCTGGCCCAGGCTTAGTGAAGGAAACATTGAGGCATCCACGAATGGAGTACTGAGAAACTAATGCAAAATAAATATAGCACATTTACGGAGACTCAGTAGCATAATTCAGATGACAAACCATATGACAGAAGCGGAGCAGTAATAATAGTGTATGCACTTTGGATATCTCAATAGCACATGTCAAAATAAGCTTTTTGTAATCATTTTCATGTTTCAAAATACATTATGGGGCTTATCAAAATAATTCAAACGAATGTCATATATTTACAGAGACTCAATAAGACCTATCGGATGACAAATAGAAATAATGAAATCAGACAGAATCATAGTGAGTGTATTTCGGATGTCATAATGGATTACGGAGAAATAACCTTTCTACGATCGTTTCCATGTTCCAACATAGTTTATAAGACTTAAGGGAGCATTTAAAACAATTTTTATTTAATAGTTAGAAGAGTAGTTAAAATATTTCCTTTAGAACCGCTCGAAGACAAATCATAGACACAAAAGGGTAAATCGGAAATAGTGGTCCACCTCGGGACAACCGAAGCGAAGGGCTCGAATTACGGATATTATGCCTATGGAATGACCTGTAGAGGTCCTAGGGACATTCCATAACTTTTTAGACAATTTGTAAAAGTTTACATAATTCTTTCAACCAAAATATCCTTAAAGGATTCAATTCCATTGAATGATAAAGGGGCATTTTCGAACGCGGATTCCGATGAACAGAACGCTTCCCGAGATTCAAATCCGATCCTAGTACACCTAGGACATGCCAAAAGAAGAATAGGGGTAGCTTTACATACCTCTTTCGCCCTTTACGCCTTTCCAATTTCAATTCCCATTTCCTTCAAAATCTACATATGGTCACAATTACCAAATATCAATTTCAAGTTTTTAAGAATTCAATCTTAATTCACACTTGTCTACAGAAATTTGGGCAGCATCTCCCCTATACATATAACATCCCCGAGAATTTAACTCGGCCAAAACAATCAACAACAACCCAACAACAACACCAACAACAACAACAATGACTACAGAACACAATCTAACACAACTAGTCTTCTTTCCAACATAATGCAATAGCTTTCATTCCTTCTTCACATTTTCAAATCAATATCAACATTCTCGTATTCATTACTAATCAAGATCATTACAACACAATTCGGAAGCATTTCATATCATTTCCACAAAATATTCACAAGATATACAAAATATACAAACTTTCCACCAAAGCCATAATTCCTCCAAAACTTCTAATCTTTAACAAACATTTTCATAACATGTTTCTATCTTCCAACTTCATCAACAATCATCATAATTTACACCTTAACGACCTCATTTCTACAATATCATAAAATCATATTAGAATGACATAATCTTTTACATTCCATTTCAATGCCAACTTAAATCATTTTACCTTCCTTTACACTATAAGGATCACAACAACACAACTAACAAGCTAAACAAAACATAATCCACCATTCCATATCACCATGGCTCACGGCCACACACACTACACACACACACACGGCTTCACACACACACACATCACAACTCCATAATTCTCATCCAATTCTCATCATCATAACATATATACTTATTCCATAACACAAAAGAATAGAAATCTTACCTTTTTCTTCAAACTTCCACTTGCCAACACAAGCATTTTCTTGCCTTAAAAATTATACCATGTTGAAGAGCATCCTTGAGTTAGTAATAAAACCCCCTCTTCATTTGTTCTTGCTCTTCTTGTTTTCTCTCCTTCTAGTTTTGTCTTGAAACTTCTAAGGTTTCATGGCAATTAAATGGTCCTTATATTTAATTACCACATGGATAATTTCCATGGGCTTGGGCTTGGCCATGTTGGCCGGCCACCCCTTGCAAATTTGGGCCTAATTCGTTTCTTTTCATTTTTTTGGGCCAACCCGGTGGGTCCCGAGTTGGGCCTAGCCCACAGACCTTTCGAGCTTAAAACGTCCATATCTCCTTTTACCGACGTCACCTGGGAACCCACGACCTATGGATGGAAAGCTCATTCAATTATCTACAACTTCTATTTCTTGGTATATTTCCAAATTCCAAACTTATAATACAGTTTTTGCCCCCCAAAGTCAGGTCACCCGAAAACGTTTTCTTAAAAATATTCGTTTGGAGGACTTCCACTTTGATTTGGCCCAAGGGCCCTTCTTGAGTTGTGTTTAACTTCACATATGTGATTCATATAATTTGTCAAATGTCCCAAAAAAAATCTTGACGTGTGGGCCCCACCTCAGCTTACAATTAATCCGACGTTCAAAAATACGGGATATAACATCCTCCCCCCCTTTAGAACATTCGTCCTCGAATGTTTAACTGGCCTTATGGGATCTTATAATACGTCGGAGAGGTCTCTTTCTTTCCTTCAAAATTTCCCAAACGTTACTATTACTGTCCCCCTTTACGTACTCGCCCCCCCCCCCCCCCCCCCCCCCTTTTTTTCTATTTCTGAACATCATTGTGCTGGAACGTCCCGGCCTTAGCTGGCGATGAAACTAGTGTCAGTTTACTTGTAATATCTGTACCACGTATTTCGCTTTGTTTCTCAAATTCTGTTCAGTTAATATCTTTCATACCTCACGACACTGGCTGCTGAGGTCCACCTGCCGGTCGGTACAGTCATGAATGGGGTGTCATATGCACATTTATACCTTTCCTACCATTTCGCTTACAAAACATTTCCCAAACGCTTATTCAAACTTATTCTTATTCCCAGGCTGCATTGCGCTATCTTCTTCTTCTCCGGCTTATTTTGCCTTAGTCTCCCCGACTTCTTTAAGGTCTCTAGTCACTCCACATATTCTAATTTCCTTTAGGTTACCCCAAATTTCCCATTCGTCCCTTATTCCTATACTTGTGAAAATTTTAGTTTACTTCCCAGGGGGTCACCCATCCCGGAATTTCTCTGGCCCTGGCACGCTTAACCTTACAACTTTAATGCATTAGGCACGTTAAGGCCGGTATAATTACACCAATTGCCCCGCACGGCCTTTGTCACGTGATTTAAGACAAGTCGGGGTCTTGACAACTTTTCAAAACGTTCTCGTAGCGGGTACCACCCCGACCTAGCGAGAATTCTTTTACTTTTCTGACTATATAGTTACCATGTCGCCCCCTGTAAATCCTCAATATTTACCTTCATGTATATATATATATAATTCTAGACAGCCCACGAGTTTAAGTTTTTATTCCACAAATTCCATCTCCAATCAGTCGATGAAAACTGATGGAATGTTACTGTAAGGCATCTTCCGACCACCAGCAAAAGAAAACTAGAGTCCGACGAACTTCGCGGAATCTTTTAGTACTTAATTCACATAATTACCTCCATATTTATATATATATTTTTGAGTCATGAGCGAACCACTCCATTCCCAACTGCCTGTCATACACTTTGTATCCTTCCAATTAGAGGAAACTTAATCGTTAGACATTTTTGCCCTTCACATGGGCTGTGCTAAAGCAAAATGGGGTTGGAACATATTTCTGGTCCATTTAAACAAATTGCGAATTTGCTACTCGTATATGCTTTCTCGAGATAAAATTTTCCAAACAAGGATAATGCTTCTTACGAATGCCATGGAGGGTATCTCTCAAACTTTAATCCAACATAATGGGTTTGCCCTATCGGTATCGACCCTCAAGACATGTTAAGAATTTATAGCTTCCAATATCATCAGTCGTTGTCTTACGTCGATACCGTTCTCCAGCTGCAATCAAGGGTTAGTAAAAAAAAAAGGAATTCATTTCCTACAGCTGGCTCTATCGCACGATCTAAGATTCAAAGAAAAGTAACACCCTAAATGTCCCGTAGCCTCCTGTTTATAGATGTGGTGCACAACACACCGATACACAAGACTCTACTAGACACGGTCTGTAGACACTCCGAGAACGAACCGCTCTGATACCACTTTTGTCACGACCCAACCCCGTAGGCCGCGACTAGTGTCCGTGCTGGACACCTATACGTACCCAATAACCCAAATCAGCATATTAGCAGAATGTATCAATATAAAAGTCAGTTGGCGTTACTAGTTATCATAGATGAACAAATATAGCACGTGGAAGCCGATAAGGCTATCACAGATCATAGCAACCCAAAACATATACAGAACCCACATGTATGTCTACAGACCTCTACAGAACACAACAGAATCATAAGATGGGACAGGGCCCCGTCATACCCCTCAATAGCGTTCATATATACAATAGCAAAAGACTGTACCAAAATATAGGCTCCGGACAAAAGAGTGCCCCGAAATAGCAGAATATAGTCCTAAGCAGGCGGATCAACAAATCTGTCATCTGAACCTGCGCGGCATGAAAACGCTGCCCCCGAAGAAAAGGGGTCAGTACGGAAAATGTACTGAGTATGTAAAGCACGGAACGTAGTAAACAAAGTCATAACCGAAGCAGAAGGTACAGAAAATGAACGGAATATCCAGAATAGCAAAATGCTGATCATAAAGCATAAATAGTGCATGCAGAAAACATATGTCATATCTGGTCCCATTACGGAACAAAATCATGAC
The DNA here is from genome assembly GCF_019175385.1 of Lycium barbarum. Classification (NCBI taxonomy): domain Eukaryota; kingdom Viridiplantae; phylum Streptophyta; class Magnoliopsida; order Solanales; family Solanaceae; genus Lycium; species Lycium barbarum. The sequence goes on along the minus strand of NC_083347.1, from coordinate 121,259,878 downwards.
CGGAACAGAACGTACAGAAAAAAATGAGTATAATATCCAGATTATCAAATGCATATTTCCAGAACATAAAGAGTGTATGCAAAAACATATGCCATATCATATCCGGCCCCCCCCAAAGGACTCGGTGAACAGAACGTGGTCGCCACCCCGACACTGGCGCCACAACACAGCATTACTCCAGTGTAAGGAATAACTCCGTAACATATCATATCATATCATATCAGAATGTGCACATGTCGAACATATCAGATGGCCATATCGTATCATATCATCATATATCAGAATATGTGTACATGGCACAGCATACTCCACAACCCATGTACATGTATACCTGCCCCCTCACATCGAGGCGCGGCGAACAATGCAGTGGAATAAGCGTGATAACATATCCTGGCCCGGGCTCAGTGAAGGAAACGTTGAGGCATCCACGAATGGAGTAGTGAGAAACTAATGCAAAATAAAATATAGCATATTTACGGAGACTCAGTAGCATAATTCAGATGACAAACCATTTGACAGAAGCGGAGCAGTAATTTGGATATCCCAATAGCACATGTCAAAATAAGCTTTTTGTAATCATTTTCATGTTTCAAAATACATTATGGGGCTTATCAAAATAATTCAAACGAATGTCATATATTTTCAGAGACTCAATAAGACCTATCGGATGACAAATCGAAATAATGAATCGGACAGAATCATAGTGAGTGTATTTCGGATGTCATAATGGATTACGGAGAAATAACCTTTCTACGATCGTTTCCATGTTCCAACATAGTTTATAAGACTTAAGGGAGCATTTAAAACAATTTTTATTTAGTAGTTAGAAGAGTAGTTAAAATATTTCCTTTAGAACCGCTCGAAGACAAATCATAGACACAAAAGGGTAAATCGGAAATAGTGGTCCACCTCGGGACAACCGAAGCGAAGGGCTCGAATTACGGATATTATGCCTATGGAATCACCTATAGAGGTCCTAGGGACATTCCATAACTTTCTAGACAATTTGTAAAAGTTTACATAATTCTTTCAACCAAAGTATCCTTAAAGGATTCAATTCCATTGAATGATAAAGGGGCATTTTCGAACGCGGATTCCGATGAACAGAACGCTTCCCGAGATTCAAATCCGATCCTAGTACACCTAGGACATGCCAAAAGAAGAATAGGGGTAGCTTTACATACCTTTTTCGCCCTTTACGCCTTTCCAATTTCAATTCCCGTTTCCTTCAAAATCTACAAATGGTCACAATTACCAAATATCAATTTCAAGTTTTTAAGAATTCAATCTTAATTCACACTTGTCTACAGAAATTTGGGCAGCATCTCCCCTATACATATAGCATCCCCGAGAATTTAACTCGGCCAAAACAATCAACAACAACCCAACAACAACAACAACAATGACTACAGAACACAATATAACACAACTAGTCTTCTTTCCAACATAATGCAATAGCTTTCATTCCTTCTTCACATTTTCAAATCAATATCAACATTCTCGTATTCATTACTAATCAAGATCATTACAACACAATTCGGAAGCATTTCATATCATTTCCACAAAATATTCACAAGATATACAAAATATACAAACTTTCCACCAAAGCCATAATTCCTCCAAAATTTCTAATCTTTAACAAACATTTTCATAACATGTTTCTATCTTCCAACTTCATCAACAATCATCATAATTTACACCTTAACAACCTCATTTCCACAATATCATAAAATCATATTAGAATGACATAATCTTTTACATTCCATTTCAATGCCAACTTAAATCATTTTACCTTCCTTTACACTATAAGGATTACAACAACACAACTAACAAGCTAAACAAAACATAATCCACCATTCCATATCACCATGGCTCACGGCCACACACACTACACACACACACACACACGGCTTCACACACACACATCACAACTCCATAATTCTCATCCAATTCTCATCATCATAACATATATACTTATTCCATAACATAAAAGAATAGAAATCTTACCTTTTTCTTCAAACTTCCACTTGCCAACACAAGCATTTTCTTGCCTTAAAAATTATACCATGTTGAAGAGCATCCTTGAGTTAGTAATATTGCTAGAAAATTATGATTTTTGGATCATGATTCATGGACTTGGAATTTGTTTTCTTTTCTTTTGAAGGGGCCGAAACCCCCTCTCCATTTGTTCTTGCTCTTCTTGTTTTCTCCCCTTCTAGTTTTGTCTTGAAACCTCTAATGTTTCATGACAATTAAATGGTCCTTATATTTAATTACCACATGGATAATTTCCATGGGCTTGGGCTTGGTCATGTTGGCCGGCCACCCCTTGCAAATTTGGGCCTAATTTGTTTCTTTTCATTTTTTTGGGCCAACCCGGTTGGTCCCGAGTTGGGCCTAGCCCACAGACCTTTCGACCTTAAAACGTCCATATCTCCTTGTACCGATGTCACCTGGGAACTCACGACCTATGGATGGAAATCTAGTTCAATTATCTACAACTTCTATTTCCTGGTAGTTTTCCAAATTCCAAACCTATAATACAGTTTTTGCCCCCCAAAGTCAGGTCACCCGAAAACGTTTTCTTAAAAATATTCGTTTGGAGGACTTCCACTTTGATTTGGCCCAAGGGCCCTTCTTGAGTTGTGTTTAACTTCACATATGTGATTCATATAATTTGTCACATGTCCCAAAAAAAATCTTGATGTGTGGGCCCCACCTCAGCTTACAATTAATCCGACGTTCAAAAATACGGGATATAACAGTTATGGTTAGAACCTAGGTAGAGTTCCCCAGCGGAGTCGCCAAGCTGTCATACCCCTTTTTAACCCGGTTAAATTAGAAGTACGACATATTGGAGATTCCTGTTTTGTTTATCTGTTTTAAGGAGTCGCCACCTAATTATTTATGGTGAATTAAGGCACCTAAAGTTTATCAAAGTTATTTTAAAGTTAACTCTGTTTTAAAAGTCTGCGAAACTTAAGATTCTAAGTACGGGTTCAATTAGTCTAAAGGGAAGGTATTAGGCACCCTTTAAGACCCATTAACAATGGTTAACCGACCGGACTTACAATTAATTAGGCTAAGTGTAAATATGGTATTATAGAAAAGAAGGTAGTTTTATAAATATAGCTAAAATTACGGATAGATATATAAGAATGTTGTTTAAAGTAGGATGTGTAGAAAAATAAAAGCATGTATTACTCTTGGAAAAGGATTCATTATTATTAGAGATGGTCATTTATTGACTTTAAATAGAATTACCATGAAACAAAAAAGTTTTATAAAATGATATTAAGTTTAAAGTAAGTGGATGGTCTTTTAGTAGGACACTTATTATAAACTACAGCTAGGAAAGTATGAATTTGGAAGGCCAAATTTAAGATATGGTAAACTGATCACTTATCCGATTCCATATGTCTAAATGTCGCGTTCTATGTCAGAAGAAGTACTCTATTAACATCTGAAGCGAAACCTTAAAGGAAACTTAGCCTTAAATTATAGTAACTTAAATCTTAGTAATTATCAATTAGTCATACAAATACAAATAAAAGGTTAGGCACGCCAAACATATAAACAAGCATCATCAACAAATACGTTAGCCAAAATAAACTCCTAACTCCAAAGATTAGATTATTTCATAATTTCTTTTTTGAGCGATGTAAGACTTGAAATGATTCGAGGATGCACGGTTCCGTGCGATAGCGGCGTCGTTGAGTCTCAAAGTTGGACTCTTCGGCTCTGGTGTTCATGCAACAAAGAAAGAACAAAATGAAGGGATTAGTAAGGGGACCAAATCATTAATAGGCATGGGAATGAAACAAATAAAGCTGAAAATCGCATGATAGTAGTGTTAGACATAGGCTGAAAATTAGGTGTAGTTTTCTCACCATATTTGGTCAAAAAGAATTCTAAATTAAGAAGTGAATCTGAAAACTTTCGGTTGACACTAATGCATGTATACGTGAGTTGTATTCAGTTCAAATTACCACAACACTAAATCATGCAACTTTCAGATATATATATAAAAAATGGACACTGATGTTGCTTCTGTCGAGTAGCAACTGGCACCATGTTTTCACTAAACCAAGTTCAGCAACAACAGGTGCAGGAAAGGGAGAGATAAATACACCAAACAGGTTCAGGCAGAGGGGGCAATATACCAGGCAGTTTGGGGTATACATATCATGCTTAGCCTCAGTTAAACAAGTATAGCAGAATTATTTAAGAAGATAAACCCTGTAAGCGAAGTATATAGACAGTTTTTAAGAAGCACATTATGCAGGCGGATTCTCTTGAGTCTAAATATCAGTTTTAGTAAAGGTGACTAAAAATGTGAACTAACTGTTTTTTTTTCATGTTTTTATAATGCCTAACAGCTTAGCAGATTAGAGGATGAGGTATGGATCAAAACAGAACCTACTGATCGCATAAGCTTACCACAATCATACTTAAGGTCACTCCATATGAAATTAGTTGCACTCAACAAAGACTAATTGAAGTAAGGCAAGGAAGTACAAATTATGCTTCTTTTTCTCAGTTTTGTAGACTAAATAAGGGTAGGTTGATGTCACCAAAAGCATGATTCATAAAAAAATTGATTTTAAAGAGGACCAAACAGTAACATGGCATTCTGCTTAACACTAAATAATGCAACATATACTGTTGAATCTGTCGAGAACCCAACTGTATTCAAAGGGACCATTTAGCATTCGTTTAGATATGGATAACTCCTCAAACTGATCCTGGGCAATCAGATAGCTAAATATATGTGAAGTGTAGCATCAACATATGACAACAATAACTGATCTTGTCTTTAGAGGCAATAATCATGCACTCAGTAGCAACAAAAATTCCCCAAGGGGGGGGGGGGGGGCAGCCATCAGCCCACCAGAGCCCCGAAGAGCATTTGGGTTTTAACAATTTCCCATGTCATGCAATGAAAAGAAAGGTGGAAGAGGGAATAATTGCACACAAAGGTTCTAACTAGACTCTATAAGACACAATACCATCATTTGGTTTAACTTCTAGTGGAGACAAATTAAAGTGATAAAGAGTCGAAGTCTTACAGTCTTAAGGAACTAATGGTAAAATTCAAGGTATACTTAGGAACGACACCTCAAATAAATGAAAGATATGTTAATGCTAAAGTTAATGTGCTATCACAAGAAAGGATAATGCAGCCATGCTTGAAGGCATTCACAATTATTTTGGAAAAGAGAAAGTGTGAGTTGGTTTAGCTCAACCCATATCGAAATTTACCTTTTAATATTCAGACTTAAGCTTTCTAAAGAAATATTTAGGCATACGTGATCTTCAAACAGTCCAACATGCATGCCTATTAATCTCCTATGATCGACAAGCTAGCAATGCATTAATCATACCTCAAAGAGCAGTTGAATATAACTATCCTAGTCTAAACTGAAACATTTTTGACAGCGAACTAATCAACTAAACAGAAACTAGATTTGATTACATTATGCACTTCACTTGAACTAATAGTAACCACATCACTGCTACTGTTTTCATATTAGCATTAACCAAGACAGAAAACTTAAATCTACAGATTGATAAACAATTATAGAGATGGTTCAGCGTCGATCTTTTCTAATCACATACACAATATACCTAAGATATACATACCTCGGTGTGTATATCAGATGTATATTGAATGTATATCTTCTTCTTACCTTGGTATCCCACTGTATATCCTATGTATATTCGGTTTTAAATAGGTTCTAAGTCCTGGAAATTCAGTCTAAGCATCCAAATTACAGTATACATCTTTCAAATTCATTTTAGCAGTTAATATCCTATCCTAACAGCACCCAAACATCAAACAAATAACGCGACTACAAAGAAACTACATAATCACTAAACATATAGCAGCATAAACAAAAATCTTAACCAAAACAGAAAGCTGAAGATTATGAGCAATAAATGTATCGAGGTTTACCTCTTTTGTGTGCAGTGAACTGGGGTGTCGAAGTCACCGAATCTACTCTCTCGTTATGAATAGACTAGAACACGAGCGAACCTCAACTCGTCTATGCTTGAATTCGAATTTAGTAGCAGGGGGAGAAAGGGAGCAAAATATGGTTTGCTGTTTTGAATCGCTACCCGAAAGTGTTAAGGCTTAAGAATATTAATGTTTTCAGAGGAATATAAGTGGCTAAAACAAAATTCCAAACCCAGAAATCCTTCGAATCGTGTTCAATCCCCCTTTTTTTTTAATTTGATTTTGGGTCCCGTCTCCCTCAACCATTGAAAAATCCCTATAAAAATCTGAAACCCCCCCCCCCCCTAAAACGATTCAACTCCCATTACATTTATAGGGTTTCATTTGTATTAAAGTAAAGAGTGGAGCGTATGAGTGAGACGGGAGCGGCGACACGCGTGGTGGAAGTGGCAGAGAACGTGGGGGACAGGGGAGAGTGGAGATGACAGGGAGGAGCGTGAGAGAGAGGAGGGAGTGTCGGGTGAAGAGAGAAGGAGAGGGCCGGCTAGGGTTAGGTGAAGAAGAGAAGGAAAAAAAAAAGGAAATAAAAGAGGAGGAGAGGTTAGGGGTTTTAATTGTAGTGGGCCGTCCGGTCGGGTAAAATAATGGGTCGGTCCGATTGAATTTGTTTAAGGGGTGTGGGCTGGTCGGGTGTTGTAGTGTGGGCTGATATAATGTGGGTTGAGAATTAAAATGTGGGTTGTTTATTTGGATAGGGAAGTGATATTGTATTTGCATTTTGGGCCATTAATTTGGCTGAAAATTGTTGATCCTTCCTTCTCTATTTAGTTATTTTGGGCTTCTAATTTAATAATTAGTACAATATATACTATGTGGAGATAATTAATAATTAATATGTAGAAAAATAAAGATTTTACAAAGTGTTGTCTTGTAATTAATTTGACGATTCCAAACCCGAAAATGAAACGATGACGAACACTTAAAATTTGTGATAAAGTAATGCTCATAATGTTGAAAAATAAAAGTAGCGAAAATAACAGTAGTGAAATAAAAAATAGAGTAGTGAAAATAAAGTATTTAGCTTGTCAGTAAATTTAGAAGCCCGAATAAATAAAATTAAATAAGGGAGGGACAAAATTGGGTGTCAACAGATGTCATATGAGAAGTGGCCCCGGTATCCATGTACCAATTTTGATCGGGCGGGTTCAAGGTCATGGTGTGCATTGCGGACTCGATGTCGGTTGGAACATACGACCCATGAGGCTCCACTGCTGCCGTGCAGAGCTGCTGGGCTGGAGGAGGGCCCAATATACCCTACTGTCGTGGCGGGGCAAGTGGTGGGCGAGCCCACGAAGCAGTCGGGTACGGGCAGGGAGGAGGAGCAGCCACCCAGCGAGGCTGCGGAACCCACTGCCAGTGTACAAACTGGTCGGGAGTCCATAACGGAAAGAGGAACCCGCTGCCTGCGGACAGCCGCTGCTGCGGTTAGTACCACCGCGTCTGCTGGCGGTGAATATTTCGCCGCCTAAGCCGCGGCCAGAACCACTGTGACGGGCAGTCCCAGAATTTTGGCGGTGAGAATTTTTTCCTTTCCCTCAGCATGAGCGTGTGCTTTCAGAGGGTGGAGCCGCGTTGTCGACTGCGGCTACTATAGCCGAACCAGACCCGTGAGACACCACTGCCGCAAGTTCACATTCCTCCAAAACAAGGGAAGACCGAGGCTCGGAGAATGGGGGGAGAGGCTTAGCATGGCGATTTGTGTCCCAACCCCTTTGTACGCTTCAGTGAGACCCGAAACCAATTAAAGGACAAGGCGACTATTGGTCACGGGAGCCCCGACGTTTTTCAGATGATCTGCAAGGCTCTTGAGACGTTGGCAATAGGCGAAGGCATTCGAAAAATCCTCCATAGGAGTCGTCGTGAATTCTTGTTCGAGAGTCACCGCACGAGAGGTTTGATGATCATGGAATATATCACGTAAGCGAACCCAAGCGTCCATGGCAGTAGCGTCTGGTTCGATAATGGTGTTTATCAGATCATTCGAAATTGTCGAATATATCCATTAGAGCACGGTGGCGTCAATGGGCGTCCATAATTCGACTTCCTCATCAGTTTTAGGAGCCGGCTTCTCCTTACCTTTGGGTGGAGGAATGATATGATGAAGGACCTTGTGGGAACCAGCATAAATCTTGAAAAGCTCGGCCCATGTTCCGTATTGGGAGTTCTCCATCTCAAGAGTAACAGAGATGCGATTCTTGATATTCGAGACCGCGAGGGCTGGGTGGAACGAGGACTTAACCGGAGTGGGTGTTGCCTCGGCCATGTCGGCTGTAGTGGAGAGAGTAGGTGACGGAAAAAAAAAGGAAGAAGAAAGAGGGACTAGGGCATAGCGGAAGGAGGGAGAAGAAAGAAACCCTGCTCTGATACCATGTAGGAATATTTTTCGTGTCTCCTTTCATTCCTTGAATTGGTTGATATACAAAATATTCTAACCTAAAATAGGAGATTATAAAATATACAAAATATTCTAACCTAAAATAGGAGATTACAAAATATACAAAATATTCTAACCTAAAATAGGAGATTACAAAATATTCTAACCTAAAATAGGAGATTACAAAATATTCTAACTAATATTTACATAATCTATCACCGATGATAAGTGAGATTTTCCTAAAGAGATTGAAAAGGGTGTTTGAACAAGTGTTTTCTTTAAAATGACTACCGTTTTTAATTAAGTTATCAGTTACTTTGATTTTCTATTTTCGGAAATTCTTAGAGGACATAGTGATCAAACTTGAATTTTGTTTATATAGCTTGAAGTAGCATAAATTTAAGTGACTTGCAATGTTTAAATTGTGCTTAATTTGTGTACGATTATTTTCTTGAGATTATTTGGACATGAGGTTGTACTACATAAAGCAGTTCAATTTTTACTGTTTCAGATTGATTAATTTTGTTTTTACTTTTCATTTTTTTATATTCTTAGAGTAAAAGCACATTTAAGTCCTTCAAGTTTTAGTATTCTTTTATTGTTCCAGCAATTTAATTAATTAATACGCCAGATTGAATATATTCGGTAATATGAAAAAAATGTTAGTGCTTATCTGTTTTTATATTTCAATCGTCTTGCGTTTATTTTTTCAAAAAAATAAATTGTAGTTAATTGGGTTGCACACACAGAAAATACTCCTACTAATTAGATCAACACTGCTAATAGTATAATATCATTTTCACCTATTCACGGTCATGTAGAATTTCAAGCCTGAAAATTAAACCAAAGCAGAAAGACATGCAAGAATGTACTCCTAATTAAAAATCAAACCATATTTTCTTTTTCAAAGACAAAATATGGGAGAGCTAATTAACATTGAACCGAAGCACTCAACACGACCCTGGATTGGTAGTCTGTATCTTTGAGTGTCATAATAGGTCCATATACTCCATAAACTTAGTAATATCATGTAGAATAGCCATTCATTCGTCAAAAATGTCGTTTTCACCTCTTTGTTCTGACGAGAATTATTGAATCAAAGCATTTATTATTAATTTTCAGTAGCTTCCAATAGCAAATTAAAGAAAAAGCGGAAACTAAGAGACTCAAGCATATTTTCCAATTAGAAACTATCTTAGTCGTCCAAAAACCAGTGATGCTACGTCTATGAGCTCAATTGGAATTAGAATGCGTGCTTCATTAATTGAAATTTGTTTTTATTTTTTTTTAGATATGTAATTTTTGTATTTACTTTGATCATAACTTTTCCGTATGTATATATTACACTAGGTAATCTGCCGACACTTCGCGCGGTCATAAATGATCTCATTACTAAAGAATTTGAATATTAAAAATGACAAAAACAATTAAGATATTAATTAAGGACATTCTAAATAATAAAATTTGACTTTGTATGTATAATTTTGGATTGTAACATTTGTTCCTTGATATAATTGTGTTCTCAATGTTGATTATTTTTTATGAATTAATCAAGCATCTTTTTCTATTTTTGTGTACAGGAAAAGTATTAGAATACTCAATTTTACGGCGTACACTATACTCGTTCGAAAAAAATTTCATCATGTAAAGACTTTCTAAAATATTAAGATTAGTAGAGAGTTAAATAAGCGGGACCTGACCCCTGATTTGAGAAGAAATTAAAAGTATTTTCTGAACCAAACTGGCCAACATAAGCACAAATAATATGATCTTTCAACCAGTGGCGGAGTCAGAATATTCATCTTAGGGGTTCAAAAATATGAAGAAGTAAATACATGAAGAAGCCAAGGGGGTTCAACATCTATTATATATACATAAGAGAATAATTTTAACGTTAACGTTGTATATACAGTGTAATTTCTGCACCGAGAGGGTTCAGCCTACCTAGTTCCGCCCCTGTTTCCAACTGTCACTTTACAATTTGGCTTAGTTACAGTTTTTCGTTTGACCGAAAAGAGGTAGTAGAAGGTGTAAAACTTGATTATTGTGTCTCATAACTATTTTAGAAGCTAAAAAACTCACGTAAACACCAATTCTGTAAAAAAATAAAAGAGACACCATGTTATTTCGCTAATGAAGCAACTTTATTGACAAAAACTTTACTTCATAAAATGTCATCTTGTCATCCCAGAATACATAAAACATTAGAATCAACCTTCATCAAATATAATAAGATGCTGCTCCATATTTTCAGTTTTTCACCAATCTGTTACTATATCAAATAGAGTCATCTTAATAATAGAAAGGAAACAGAAAGAAACAAAAAGAGAACAACCTTCAACACCTGTATTCTATTGAAGCTAGAAAGTTTCATTGTATCTCAAGATTCTCTACTCAAAATTAACCAAAAGTAGACGGGGGTAGAGGTTTTCAGATCACAAATTCTCTGCAATCTCAGTGTTCCATACCGATCACCATTCTCAAGAAGCTTCTCCTTGTCGTAAAGAAGTTCATAGTGGATTAAGCAATACGTTAGTCAAGCCATGTGGTTATCATCCACATTTTCATGCTTTGAGTTTTTTACATTATTTATTTATCTCAAACATTTGCTCTGACATAGTGAATTTATTTATTGCAACAAACCTTCTGAGTTTCAGTTGCAAATTCAATGTTTGGCCCTTCAACAATTGCATCAACAGGGCAGGCTTCTTGGCAGAATCCACAGTAAATGCATTTTGTCATGTCAATATCTTACCTGTAAAATTTAATCTACAAATGGATGTCCGAATAGCTAGTATGACATTGAAAGAACCACCATCATCTATCTAGGGCATCTTTTCAAACATTTCATAGGCGTCAAAATAAGCATATCGTATTTGTTTTCCACAATTAAGTTGGGAACCAATTGTGATGTAGTTCCTCTTCACTGTTACTTTCTTACATGCAAGATAATATTCCAAATTCAGAATCTCTAGTGCTGCAATGAGGTAATAACAGCAGTCCAATTTTCACTTGTTAAGATCCTCAACCAATAAATTTGGAGACTTATGAATAATTAATACCAATAAATTGCTCAAATAACTCAAACATAGTCTAAAGAAGAAAATGATACAGTGGTCCTTATGATTTATGGGTATTTTGTTACACTATCCACAAAATAGTGCAACACTCAACAACTACTTCCTAATTTTTCTTGGCAGATAATGCCACCAGAACTGACAACAAAATGACAATAAGTAACATAATTCATACAAAATACTTACTTCTCTGTATATAAACAACATAGGATAGAGTAACAACAGAGGAAGATTGTAGAAGATAACTCGGAATTGCAGTAGCATTAGTCTTGCAACAAACAGATAGAGCATACTTATCAACCGCAGCTTACCACGTAGGTCCATCTTTGATTTAAAGAAAACAATGCGAACTAAATCAGGAACATCAATACAAGAAATGACACAACAACTTAAAACATCCTACCACACAGAAGATACTGTGCAACTGAATTTCAGAGTTGGAGAATGGATGGCTCTCGAAAGAGAGTTTACGACCTTTCCTTTCTACCTTTGGAGAAAGAGAAGTTAGAAGGAATGTCTTGGAAGGGACGATTAGACTTGGAGAGACATGAACATAGAGGGTGATTAGTCATTGAGTAGTTAACAACTCCGTATCCATAGCAATGTAAGGATATTCTCGAGGATTTCTCGGATCAAAGCAAAATTTTCTTCGAATTTGAATCAAATTGATCACCATTTTCCAGAAAATTAACCCAACAAAATTCTACCCAAATGGTAATTTGCTTCACCAAATCCCAGAATAAAAAATTTCAAACCTCAAGTGAAAATCACTTGGAAATCTTCAAAAGATCTGGAACAAAAACTAAAAAATTCCATATCTGAATGAAAATAGAATGTTCACATTAAATTAATAGAAAAACGACCAATTGATCTCAAATCTTACCTTCTAACACATAAAATTTCAAACTTCCCGTCATAATCCAATCATGGAAAAGTAAGAAGATTAGTAACAGAGGGAAAATGAAACTGAATCTTGTAGCGGACCTGATCATGGAGAAAGAAATAAGCTTTTCTTAGGTCTTCTTTAGTACGTTTTTGTTTTCGGATGTCCCTTCACTCGAAGCATTCAATGAGGTGGTCGCTGATAATTCCTTACAAAGACTTTTGCTGGCAAACAAAAATTCATGAAGGTCATTGGCCGCAGGCATCAACCTTTTTCTTTACTGATCACATTCATGATTAACAAATCTCACCAAACGGCCAACAAAATCACCAAAACATGCAAATTTGTTTGGTACAATTAACTAAAATCAAGCAACAAATTTTGATTCTCACTTTAGATTGAGGCCGGAAATATTAAATTTGGTCGGAACAATAGTAGAACACATAAATATATGAAACACCAATCAAACATGAATAAGAACTTCAAAAACTAAATATATGAAAGAGCAAATCTTGAGCGACTGCGGGAAAAGAGAGAAATTTTGCTTTGTAAGTGGGAGAAAGATTTTTCCTTTTGTTGTAAGAAAAAGAATTAAAATGGAACATTAAAGAGAAATCATGAAGTTGATTGCACAAACAGATAGAACAAACGATAAACAAATATCTTATGTCATTATGAATGCATAAAAAGTTAGATAAAAATCTCATTAAGTTAACAAATTCAAGAATAATTAACAGTTCTTGAATTTACAGTTCATGACTGGTAGTATACTACTTTGCTTGTTCCTTTGTGCGGCGATCATATAAATAAAATTCCAACATAGAGTTTGAGCAAGTAAATGCAATGGAAACTGGAAAAATATGTCATTTTGAATATTACTAAGCGTACATCAGAATAGCTATAGTAACATGTAAATGCTGCAAAGACGAATTGCAAATGCTATTCCTGTTTTCTTTTCACACTTTCTTTCGAAGCATCAATTATATTCTCAGGAAACAACGTGAAAGTAAAATGGGAAGGGAGAAAAAGGAGAAGAGGAAAAAGTTTCACCAAAATCTCCGTGACCTGGTAGATTGTTGCTCCGGCTTCGATGAATGACGCTTAAAAACCGGGTAACCAAATATAAGGGCTGCTATGGAAAAAGTGGAACAAAAAGGAATTTAATACCAATACATGAAGTCAAGAATCAACAAAACATGAAAATTTGTACCTTCAATCTTTCTCACACATGATAAAGCACTCTCTCTTGTTGACTTCTTCCCGCCCTTAGATGCAACAGATTTATCTATTTTCTCAAATTTTGGAGTTTCCCTTCTATTTTCTTAAAACAAAAAACCAACACCCCTATAAAAAAATGACTTCTTTAATGGCTTTTTGCAGTTGCAGATTCTTTCTTATACTTTTCCTTATTGTGGCATTGCTATTGATTTTTTGGATAGTTATGACTCCAAATTGAAGGTTGACACAAAATAACTTCAGTCTTCAATGAATATGTCACTTGTTCACGATTTTTCCATAGAAACAGTATGTCCCTGTTTTGTATGAGTTTCTATGAAATTCAAGAGAAAAAATGGAACAAACAAAACAAGAAAGAAAAGCTCTGGATAATGTACTTCAAGACTCAAGAGTAATCACTTCGGCACTTCTGATGAACATGTTAAAAACTCCATTTTTTTTTTAGAGGGATGTTAAAAACTTTTATTGAAGTTACTTATCTAGATAAGAACTATTATCATACTTAAATGAAAAGGTATTCAATATATAAACTTACAGGAACATTACAGATTTAAACTAACCCATGTATCCCAAAGTTATTTCAGTCGTTGTACATCAACATTATAGTCCTACAGAATTTTAGCCTAAATATTCACATTAGAAAAGTTGTACAAATATGGGAAATGTAGGAAGAATGGAAAAGTCTGTTGAGTAGGTCCCTCCGACATGTGGGGCCCACCAGAGTTGAATAGTAAATACGTGTGGTACTGTTCATGAGCATAAAACGCGGTTTACTGTTTGCTACTGTTCACGTGGTTTACTGTGCACGCGGTTTACTGTTCACGCGGTATTACTGTGCACGTGGTGTTACTGTTCACGCGTTTTTCTGAAGCTTATAAATAGAGTTCTAAGCTTCATTTGGAAAACATCGCCAAAATAACTCAAGTAGAGAAGAGTTAGAGAAAGCAACCAAAAAAAAAAAACAGAGAGTATTCCATCACCTTATTAGCAGAATATTGTGGTGAGATTTGTATTGAGAGTATACCCAAGTTTTGTGATACTTTGAGATTGTATTGTGTACCGCTATTTTAATAATGAAGCTGTTTCGGAGTTTTCCCGTGGTTTTCCCGTCAAGGATTTTCCACGTTAAAAATCTCTGTGTCATTTACTTTCCGCTGTATTTTCGTATTGCCGTATAAGTTACTATTTATATAGACGAACTATTCTCATATACGACACTGTTCACTTATACGGTACTGTTCATCCGACGTCGAAAATATTGTCAGTAAACAGTATTGAAGCTAGAAAGATCCTGTGATATCCAAGTAGTGATATCTAAAGAATCCCAACAAGTGGTATCAGGGCAAGGCTGGCTTGGAGTGACGTCAAAGTAAAAATGATAGGTGCAAAATACGAGATTGAAAAGTTTGTTGGTAATAAAAATTTTACTCTCTGGCAGAGACGAATGAAGGATCTTCTCATTCAATAGAAGGTTCACAAGGCGTTGTATGGCAGATCCAAAAAGCCAGAAACCATGATAGAAGACCAATGGGAAGTTATGGATGAGACAGCTGCCAGTGCAATACTGCTCAACATTTCAGACAAAGTTCTCAACAACATCAGTGTGGAGAACTGCACTACTGCACGGGAGATCTGGAAAAGGCTGGAGGAGCTGTAAATGGCAAAGAACTTTTCAAACAAGTTATATTTGAAAAAGGAGCTGTACAGTCTACGCATGCAGGAAAATGCAGATCTGCTACAACACCTAAGTAAGTTCAATGGCCTCATCTCTCAGTTATTACAATTTCAAGTAACTTTTGATGATGAGGATAAAGTGATACTCCTATTGGCATCTCTACCTCCGTCATATGAAAATCTGGTGACTACCCTATTATATGGGAAGGACACTATGAATTTTGAGCAGGTGTCAGGATCCCTACTGTCTTACAATAAGACCAGTAGAGTTGTTAGCAACGAGTCACAAGCACTCGTGACGGAGACCAGAGGCAGAAGCAAAGGGAGATCCCAAAGGTCTCAAAGTGATCGGTCCAGGGGAAGATCAAAAGCAAGAGGTAATGATTACTCTTGTTACCATTGTGGAAAAGCAGGCCACATGAAGAAACATTGTCGTGTATGGAAGCGAGAACAAGCTAGAGGAAACCAGAAGAAAGAAGATGAGAAGAACACTACTGCTGCAATCACAAGAGGTGATGAAGATGTTGCAGTCATTGTTGACGAGTGCCTACATCTTGGTGACCATATGAGTGAGTGGGTGGTGGATACTGCAGCCTCATACCATGCTACACCAAACAAGGAATTGTTCACCACATACAAAGCAAGAGACTTTGGTCATGTGAAGATGAGAAATACCGCCAGTTCTAATATTGTGGGTATTGGAGATATATGCATCAAGACAAATGTAGGCTACCAGTTGACGCTGAAGAATGTGAGGCATGTTCCAGATCTACGCCTCAATTTGATGTCTGGAATCGCCCTAGATAGGGAAGGCTTCGAAAATCACTTCGGTGATGGCAAATGGAAACTTACCAAAGGAACGATGGTTGTTGCAAGGGGTCAAGTTTGTTGTACACTATACAAGACCCATGGACAGATCTAAGAAAATGGGTTAAATATTGTAGCTGATTCTTCACCAAGTTTGTGGCACAAGAGACTAGGCCACATAAGTGAAAAGGGGCTACAGATTTTGGCAAAGAAGAACAGAGTTCCTTTTGCCAAAGGTATGTTACTTGATCAATGTGATTTCTGTTTATTTGGAAAGCAATATAGAATTTCATTTAGCAGTAAATCCACAAGAAAATCAGAATTGTTAGAAAGAGTGTATTCTGATGTATGTGATCCTATAGAAGTTGAAAGTCTTGGAGGACATAAATATTTTGTAACTTTTATTGATGATGCCTCGAGAAAAACATGGGTGTATCTATTGAAGTCAAAAGATCAAGTGTTCCAGATTTTTCAATAGTTTCACGCCATAGTGGAAAGAGAGACCGGAAAGTCTCTAAAATGCCTTCATACAGATAATGGAGGTGAATATATTTATCATGAGTTCAGAGATTACTGCTCCAGACATGGGATTCGACATGAGAAGACGGTCCCAGGGACTCCTCAACACAATGGAGTTGCAGAGAGGATGAATCGCACCATTGTGGAGAAAGTCAGATGTATGAGAAGAACTGCAAAGCTTCCTAAGTCTTTCTGGGGAGCAGCTGTGCTTACTGCCTGTTACATTATCAACAGAAGTCCTTCGGCCCCACTCAATTTTGAAGTCCCAGAGAAGGTATGGACAGGTAAAGACATTTCTTATAATCATCTGAAAGTATTTGGGTGCAAAGCATTTGTGCATGTGCCAAAGGAGCAGCGGTCAAAGCTTGATGATAAAGCCATACCATGCATCTTCATTGGTTACGGAGATAAAGAGTTTGGCTATAGATTTTGGGATCCAGAGGCAAGGAAAGTTATCAGAAGCAGGGATGTGGTCTTTCATGAAGATCAGACAATGAAAGATCCAGAAAAGGAAAAGCAGCAATCAGACAAAATTACTACTGAAGTAACTGTTGATCCTCTCCCACAACCCACAAATGAAGATGATGCTCAAGATGAAGATGTACCATCACAAGAGCATGACGATCAGGGGGAGATGATTCCAGAACAGGAGACTGGAGAACTTCAGCTTAGGAGGTCAACACTACAGCACCAACCAAGTAGCAGATATCCATCAGCAGAGTATGTCCTATTGACTGATGAGGGGGAGCCAGAAAGCTTCCAGGAGGTGCAGGCTCATGAAGATAGAAGCAGCTGGATGAAAGCTATGCAGGAGGAGATGGTTTCCCTCAAGAAGAATCATACTTATGAGCTCATGAAGTTACCAAAAGGAAGGAAGGTCCTTAGAAATAATTGGGTGTTCAGGCTGAAGAAAGATGGCAAAGGAAACCAGGTAAAACACAAAGCCCGTCTAGTGGTGAAGGGCTTCAGCCGGAAGAAAGGTGTTGACTTTGATGAAATTTTTTCTCCTGTTGTAAAATTATCATCAATCAGAATAGTACTGGGGTTAGCAGCAAGTCAAGACCTTGAGATAGAGCAACTAGATGTGAAAACAGCATTTCTCCATGGTGATTTGGAGGAAGAGATTTATATGCAGCAGCCAGAAGGGTTTGAAGTCAAAGGGAAAGAAGACATGGTTTGCAGATTAAAGAAGAGCTTGTACGGGTTAAGCAGGCTCCACGGCAGTGGTACAGGAAGTTCGACTCATTCATGGTGGGTCACGGGTACCAGAGAACTACAGCAGACTACTGTGTCTACTTCAAACAATTTCCTGGTGAGAAGTTTATAATCTTGTTGCTATATGTAGATGATATGCTGATTATTGGCCAGGACAGAGCACTGATCAGCAAATTGAAGGGAGAGCTATCAGAATCCTTTGATATGAAGGATCTGGGACCAGCTAAATATATTTTAGGCATGGAGATCACACGTGACAGGAAGAGTGGAAGATTATACTTATCACAAGAAGGTTACATTGAACTAATTCTTGATAGGTTCAATATGAGAGAGGCAAAGGCAGTCAGTACGCCTCTCGGGTCTCATTTCAAACTCAGTAAGAAGTCATGCCCTTCTACAGAAGAAAATAAGCAGAAAATGTCGGCTATTCGGTATTCGTCAGCTGTGGGAAGTCTCATGTATGCTATGGTTTGTACGAGACCAGATATCGCTCATGTTGTAGAAGTTGTGAGCAGGTTTCTCTCTAATCCTGGTAGAGAACATTGGGAAGCAGTGAAGTGGATATTTAGATATCTGAGGGGAACTTCCAAGTTATGTTTGAGCTTTAGAAAAGGAAAATCAGTCCTTGAAGGATATACAGATGCAGATATGGCTGGAAATCTTAATGGCAGGAAATCTACATCTGGTTATTTGTTGACTTTTGCAGGGGGAGCTGTATCTTGGTAGTCCAAGTTGCAAAAATGTGTAGCTCTATCCACAACCGAAGCTGAGTACATTTCTGCGACTGAAGGTGGCAAAGAGATGTTGTGGAAGAAGACTTTTTTCAAGGAGCTCGTATTAAGCAAGACGAGTATGTTATATATTGCGACAGTCAAAGTGCAATAGACTTGAGCAAAAATGCCACATATCATTCAAGAACCAAACATATTGATGTCAGATATCACTGGATTTGTGATGCTACGGAGACAAAAAAAATTCCAGTTGAAGAAGATCCACACAGATGGAAATGCAGCTGATATGATGTCAAAGGCGGTCTCAAGGCAAAAGCTTGAAGTTTGTTCCAAGCTAGCTGGTATGAGCTCTCGGTGATTCACAAGAACATTCTTCCCCGTGTCGTCGGGAGGGGGAGAACTGTTGAGTAGGTCCCTCCTACATGTGGGGCCCACCAGAGTTGAATAGTAAATACGCGTGGTACTGTTCACGCGTATAAAACGCGGTTTACTGTTTGCTATTGTTCACGCGGTTTACTGTTCACGCGGTGTTACTGTGCACGCGTTTTTCTGAAGCTTATAAATAGAGTTCTAAGCTTCATTTGGAAAACATCGCCAAAATAACTCAAGAACTCAAGTAGAGAAAAGTTAGAGAGAGCAACAAAAAAAAAACAGAGAGTATTCCATCACCTTATTAGCAGAATATTGTGGTGAGATTTGTATTGAGAGTATACCCAAGTTTTGTGATACTTGGAGATTGTATTGTGTACCGCTATTTTAATAGTGAAGCTGTTTCGGAGTTGTCCCGTGGTTTTTCCCGTCAAGGGTTTTCCACGTTAAAAATCTCTGTGTCATTTACTTTCCGCTGTATTTTCGTATTGCCGTATAAGTTACTATTTATATATACTATACTATTCTCGTATACGACACTGTTCACTTATATGGTACTGTTCATCCGACATCGAAAATACTGTCAGTAAACAGTATTGAAGCTGGAAAGATCCTGTGATATCCAAGTAGTGATATCTAAATAATCCCAACAAAGTCAATCTAAGGGAGGGAGGAAGAATAACAAAGTAAAGAAGAAAAGAAGAATAGGAGGAAATTCGAAAATACTGTCAGTAAACAGTACCCCCTGCAGTTTTCGGAAGGCACATCTTATTTCATGAAACCAGAGTTTTCCTAGTAATGGCATTGGTGCCTGACCATATATAACTCCTGCAGTATGATTGAATGGCTTTCATGACCTTTTGCCGGATGACAAACATCTGAGCCCAGTAAGCCTGTACTCCAAAAATCATAGTTTGCACCAATTGAATTCTGCCTGCATATGACAACTTTTTTGCTGTCCATGAAGCTATCTTGGCCACTATAGTATCAATCAAGGGTTGTCACTGTAGAATGGCCAACTTCTTAGTATCCAGCAGAATACCAAGGCATTTAAAGGGAAGGGCACCTTGACCGTATCCCAGAGCAGTTTGTATCAGGATCCTTTCAACATGGTCTACTCCATAATAAATTGCACTTTTAGAAAGGTTTTCCTCAAGACCAGAAGCTGCAGTAAACACAATAAACTTTTCATGAAGTAAAGAAACTGATGAAAGATCGCCTATGGCAAACAGCAGCAACTCATTTGCAAAGCTGTGATGTCTAGCCTTTGCACTTAGGGTGGTATTTGAATTTCTTATTATTGCTCAGATCCTTCAGGTTTCCATTACTATAACAAAGAGAAAATGAGGACATGGGATCCCCTTGCCTCAAACCTCTAGCAGCATCAAAAGGTGTGTAAGTTCTCCATTAATCAAGCTGTGAATAAGAGACAGTAGAGACACATTCAAGAACCACTACAACACAAGGCATATATTGCTACAAAAATACAGTCGTAGCTAAATATAAAACTTTCCGTGGCTAAAACACTTTAGCCATAATTTTTTTTTCCGAAGCATTCGTAGCAAAATGTAGCGTAGCTAAAAGTTAGCTACAAACTTTACATGATCCGTGGCTAAGGAATTATACTTATTGCAACGAGTTTTTTTGTCTTGTAGCTGTGATGATAGAACACTCCTGCCACAAAATATATACTTATAGCAAGTGATTTTACTCTTTTGCCACGACTAAAACAATTTATAGCTATATTCATATTGTAGCCACAAAAAGTTGTATCGTAGCAAAAGATTTAATTTGTTTGCCACACAAACTCATATTTTATGGCTATTTCTATAGCTTAGTTTCACGGCAATAGTACTCATATTTAGTTACGAATTAAAAAAATTTATAACTATGAATTACAGTATTTGCCACAAATATTTTCATATAGCTAAGAATCCATATCTTTAGCCATGAAATAAATTGCATTATAGCTAAAAAGAATATTCATTTGCTACGAATATTGAAAATTTATAGCCATGTTCTTGATATGTGGCAATTGTAGGAGTATATGTCTAGCTATGAATTCAAAAGCTCATAGCTAAAAGTCCATACTTTTTTGTCACGAAGGATAAAATTGTAGCAAAAGATTTTCTTCTTTTGCTATGGAAATAAAAATTTGTATCCAGGTTCTCATTTGCGTGGCAATTATATGTATGTTCAGCTACAAATTCAAAAATTGCATAGCTACTAATTGAAAATTTTGCCACCAATATTGTTAGCCATATCATGTCACTGAGAATTCATTTTCGGCATGAAATTTATAAACAATATCATAGCAGAATATCTTCAATTGTGTAATAAAAGCAATATATTAGAAAAAAGACTGAAAGGTTCAACAATATCATTCAAAATAGTGAATCATCACTTTATTCAAACATATCAATATACTTTTACAAGAGAAAAAAAATAAATATTCATGCCCCTATCGATTACTTCCTTCACTCCTCCACAAGCTGCAATAATAATTAAAAAAACAAATAAGAAAAATGATACAATAAAGGATACTTTTAAGCAATTAAAGTTTATTTATTAATATGAATATCTTTTTTTTTTTTTTTTACAGAAATCACATATTTACTGGATGAATAATATAAAAATATATAAATAAGCTACTTTTAGATTTGCACCATTTGATTGTCGATTTTGAGCTGCAACAATCATTTGAATTTTTTTTTCCCCGTCATTTACCACAAATATATGATCATATATGATCCTAAACTACAAATATAGTGCATACATAGCTAAGTTTGGGATCATATATTATAATAATTGTCACTCCATAAGAAAATTAAAGAAGATAAAACAACTTCATTATTTACTATTTTTTCTTATCAAGACGATGTTCCACATATGCTTCTTGCCCAATTAAAGGCCAAAGTTCAACTTCTAACATTCTCTGCCTTGTAGAAGAAAGAGCAGGAAGTCAGTAAAGGGAAAAATAACAAGGAAGGTGGCTATCAAATCTATAAGCCCATTCTAAAACGCCATATACTTGATACAAAGCTAGAAATATAATTTCCCACAGTTATAAGAAGAATTTAACACTTAATTTTCACCAAGTTACATAGCTTTGACTTCAAATAATGACTGTAGAAGTTCAGAAGGATCAAAATATTGAATAAGATCGAAAAGAAATTAGCCAACAGGAATTAACATTTGCAATAATTTATTAATAACTTGAAGCAAAAATATTTATTTAGGTACAACATTTTGTTTCAAATAATTTATTGTGGCTAAAAGGTTACTATTACTACAGTAAGTTTCAACTCGTGGCAAAAATTAATAATTAGCTACGAAATTTTACTTTAGCAAAAGGTTTGTGGTTATATCAGTTAACTATTGCCACGATTTTTAATAACTTGAAGCAAAAATATTTTTTTTAGCTATAATATTTTGTTTCCAATAATTTATTGTGGCTAAAAGGTTACTATTGCTACAACAACTTTTATGGCTGTGGCAAAAACTTATGATTAGCTACCGAAATTTATTATAGCAAACAATTTGTGGCTATATCATTTAACTATTGCCACAATTTTTTATAACTTGAAGCAAACATATTTATTTAGCTACAATATTTTATTTCAAATAATTTTTGTGGCTAACAGGTTGTTATTGCTACAATAACTTTTATGTCATGGCAAAAACTTATGATCAGCTACAAAAGTTTATTGTAGCAATAAAGTTGTAGCTATTTAAGTATTTATTGCCACTATTGTTAGCAATTATAGTAAAAATATAGAATTAGCTCTGTCAATTTAATTTTCGTGGCTAAGAAATTTTACGATTTTGTAAATAGCCATAAAATTTGAATTTTTGTGGCTATTACTAGGTAATAGCTACGACTTTTAAATTCATAGCTTATATTCCGTAGCTATAGATGCCTTATGTTGTAATGAACCTATCTAACAAATTTATAAGGAAATCCCAACCCTTCCATCACCTGCTCTAGGTATTCCAATCAACTGTATCATAAGCCTTCTGTATATCTACCTTGATCAAGCACCTAGGTGAGATATTGCTTTTTAGATTTTTAAGATAGTGATAATGTCACATTCAGTGGCGAAGCCACCCCTGGTCATTGCAATTTAGGACATCTCTTCGTGGATATAGTTACACCATGTAGATGGGTAATGTTTTTTATGTGTTGTACTATATGTTGAATCGCTTGAACTTCTTCGTGTACTATTCTCCTTTATATTTTAACTTTCCTTAGTAAAGTCATACTTGTGATTCATAAGGATCTATACACAAATAGGAAGACATGAATAACTATTTATTTTTTTAGTCGGTATACATAAATTATATACTGATTACAACAACAACAACAACAACATGCCCAGTAGTATCCCACAATGTGGGATTTGGGGAGGGTAGAGCGTACGCAGACCTTAGCCCCGCCTTGAAAGGTAAGGAGGTTATTTCCGAAAGAACCTCGGCTCAAGAGAGAAAACAAGACAAAAAGATAGGGACAAGCATATCAAAAACAATATGAAAACGAGGAATAACAAAAGCGATAAAGTCATGATAAAATAGTTTGGAAAGAAAGGAGCATTAGCTACCATAGATATATAAGATAATCGAAGTACAAGGCCCAACAAATATAAGCAGAAATCTAATGGCAATAAACGAATGAGCAAATTTTATATATATATATATATATATATATATATATATATATATATATATATATATATATATATATATATATATATAATTTTAGACATATTATGCATATATAATACATATTGCTCACTATCTTTAGTCATATTTCATGTGTTTACCATTCAAAACTAATCATTCTTTTAAATTTTCAATTTAACTGAGCATGTAAATTGAAGCCGATTGATATTAAGCTAATCAAATATGATGGAAGACCAGCTTTTACAAATTATATATTTTTGTGACTCATTGGATAATGAAATATTCATCTCATCTTAAGCTCTAATTCGGTCTTTTACGACTGCGCGAAGCCCGGACTAATACACTAGTTTGCCTTATATATTTCTAATGAATCCAGCTCCAAGAAAACAATAGGCAAGCAGATGTCACACTTCAGTGCTTCGGAATTAAACTATTCGGAACAATCTTTTACACAAGACAAATCATCAGAAACAATCTAATGCCTATATTTTAATTTTATGAAATTAGAATAACAAGAATACATTAATAATATCTGTAAATTAATTAAATAAGATGATTAACTACATTTCTGTTTTAGCCACAAATCTAGGTTAAAGAACTTGCCTAGTTAATCCTGTTGCGATAAGAAATTCTATTTTCTAAGTTCAAGTCAAGAGTCATACATAGTACTCCCTCTGTTTCAATTTATGTGAACTCATTTGACTGGACACGACATTTAAGAAAGAGTGAAGACTTTTAAAACTTGTGGTTCAAAATAAGTCTTGAATATTTGTATGGCTGTAAATCATTTCATAAAGTGAATTTATTTCCAAATTAGGAAAGAGGTCATTCATTTTGACACAGACTAAAAAGGAAATAGGTTTACATAAATTGAAACAGAGGGATATTTAATTGGTGATCACGTAGTTTCCGCTCAGTGAACATAGCAACTCGCAACACGACTATGTTGTCTTGACCTCCCTCCCCACCCCCACCCCCTTAAAGACTAACATGCCCCTTCGCGCAAAGCCTTTGTGTTGTCCCGCCTCGCACCCACTTTGCCACATAGCTATCTTTGAATATATATTAATCGATCTCATCTAAATATTTAAAAGATAATATATTAATACAATAACTAGCTAACTCCTTTAAAATCTCTTACATGGGGGAAAAAATTCGCCCTTCTTGATAATGTAAATATTTTTACTACATCATCAAGTTACCTGAAAGGTAACCAAATGTAATAGCTAGTGTATATAATTTTTTAGTAGATATATCACTACTGTTCATCACACAGTTGTTGAGAAAATGAAAGCAAG
The DNA here is from genome assembly GCF_019175385.1 of Lycium barbarum. NCBI lineage: Eukaryota > Viridiplantae > Streptophyta > Magnoliopsida > Solanales > Solanaceae > Lycium > Lycium barbarum. The sequence continues at coordinate 121,234,996 of NC_083347.1, read as the reverse complement.
ACTTATTGACATCCAGTTTTGCACAAGTCTTAGGATTGATTAGCGGAATAATTTTGTGTTAATTACGGGTTGCAAGTTGGTCAAGTCCCGGGGGCCCACATAAGTTCAGAGTCAAATGATAACAACCAAAACAAATAAATGTTGTGTACTTTTTATGAATAAAAATTTATAAAAACATATCTAAAACAAGTAAAAGTTACTGTTGAGGGTTGTGCTGAGATGAATATGATTCCTCCTCCTTTAATCAGAGATTTCGGATTTACACTTGGATATAAAAAATTCCTGATAGAAAGTGCTTCCCCCTTAAATGGGTCTTATGCGGCACAAAAAATAAATCCCTAATCGTCATGATATTGTAACACCTTGTACCTTGGCGTTAAGATGTGTCATAGTAAGTCCAGATGAGTTCGAAGAGATTAAGGTCATTCATGAGGTTATAGATTTAAGATCCTGTAATTTGACAAAATTTCGAAACCATTATATGTTGCCTTGATATGGTATTTTCTTTTGAGTGAACCATTATTTGTAAAAGTATGATAAATATGATTTTATATAGTTATTAATATTACTACTTTTTAGGTACGCTTTAAATTATATACGTGATATCGAAAGTTTGTAAATGGGATTTGCCTTATTATAAAGATGTAAACCATTTTCTCATAAGAAAAGAAAGTTATCTTCTTACAATTTTGAGAATTAATACTACAAAAACTTATTCTCTTGATATTTGGTTGGGAAAATTAGAATTTGATAAAATATATAATTTTGTAGATGTTTAATGAAATATTAGTGTATGTATTAATTTTATAAAATACTCATGATTTAATAATGTTTTAATAGTAGTACCATTTGATAAAAACTTCAATTTGTTTAATTTTTGTTCCATGTGAACACATGACATTCTCTACTCAATGGATATATGCATGCTTTTATATATTAAAGTATTATGTTTGGAATATGTGTAAAAGAATGGATTTTTTTTTTTTAGCAAAGATGTGTCATCAAGGGGACACCTCCACGCCTAACACAAGGCAGGTGGAGGGACACCTATGTAATGGTTAATCTCATCACCTTGTATGCCTATTGTGGACTTCGATTTGTGAGTATGCAAAGGTCATTTTAAACGGAAAAAAAGAAAAAGAAGAAATACAGAGTCGCCATTGATATTTTATGTGCTTTTCTTCCTGTTACTTATTGACATGCAGTCTTGCACTAGTCTTAGGATTGATTAGCGGAATAATTTTGTGCTAATTGCGGGTTGCAAGTTGGTCAAGTCCTGGGGGCTGGGGCCACATAAGTTCAAGAGTCAAATGATAACAACCAAAACAAATAAATGTTGTGTACTTTTTATGGATAAAAATTTATAAAAACATATTTAAAACAAGTAAAAGTTATCTTTAAGAGCTGAGATGAATATGATTCTTCCTCCTTTAATTAGAGATTTCGGGTTTACACCTGGATATGAAAAATTCCTAATAGAAAGTGTTTCCCCCTTAAATGAGTCTTATGCAGCACAAAAACTAAATCCCTAGTTGTCATTATATACTCCCTCCGTCTCATTTTATATGAGGGTATTTGACTGGGCACAGAATTTAACAAAGAAAGAAACATTTTTGAAACTTGTGGTTTAAAACAAGGCATTGAGAAATTGTGGCTACAAATCATTTCATTTAGGATAAAATTGAAAAGGGAAAATGGTAGTTTTAGTCCCTGAGTTATTAATGTATTGTGATTTTGATCCTTATATTATTCGACCAAGCACATTTGACCTTCAATTTAATTAAGTATGCTAAATTAATCCTTGAAACAAACTGCCGTCAACATTTCCGTCTAGTTAGGTATTCTCCAATTGCAATTACTTATATGCCTATTGTGGACTTTGATTTATGAGTATGAAAAGGTCATTTTTAACGGGAAAAAAAAAATACAGAGTCGCCATTAATGTTTTATGTGCTTTTCTTCCAGTTACTTTCACAAAAGGGCAAAGAACTAGTTCCTCTAGCTCTCTAACACGCTAATCAGTATTCTACTACAAGTTACTCTCAAACAAATATTTAATATGCAAACAAAATTAACCAGAACACTCAGCTTTCTTTCTTGGTCTGTATAGTAAAAACTTTGAACATTCTATCTACTAACATTCAATAAGAGCAATCACATGCCTCCAAGAGAACTGCGAAAAGGAGGAAGTTTGAATCAGGGAATAAGGTGTAATAAACTTTGTTGGTTCAATCAACAGAATTAAAAATAATTTAGCCAGATTAAAAAAAATTCAACAATGACAGCTGAAAAAACACCAAGCGATTTGATTTCAAGATGGTGACGTTGCCAAAAAAAGGGGTTCTTGGAGTTGGCTTGATGATGGATCCAGTAGAGAGATTTATTCTAACTATGGTTTGACGTCGAATATGAGCTCCGAACATGGAGGCAAAAGGAACAATAATAACAATAGTAACAAAGAGAGCAATAATAATGGATTTGTAGCAATCTGGAAGGTAGAACAGGAATGGTGGAAAAGAAGATCATATAAGAGTAATATTTTTCGTTCTTTTTTTGTTACTCAAATATCTTTTGGTAAGAGAAACATTAACAATGGAGAGTTAGCCACGAGAAAAATGCAGAACCATATTTAAAGTTACTGGGTTCTTAATTAATAATTTATACATATTTGATAAAAATTTTAATACAAATATATGGTTCGGACAAAAGCTACTGAATTCGGCCGAACCCACACCCTGAAGGGCTGGCTCCGCCCCTGACCATGACAGATGAAAATGTTGACGACAGTTAGTTTCAAGGATTAAATTAGCACACTTAATTTAATTTAAGGTTAAATGTGCTTGGTCGAATAACACAAGGATTAAAATCACAATATATCAATAACTCGGGGACTAAAACTATCATTTTCCAATTAGAAATTTAAAGTTGAATTGTTATTAAATATATAAAGGTGCATTCTTTTTTAAACTGGCTATAAAGGATTTATTGTCATACGAATTTTGAGGGAAGGAGTAATAGTCAGTGTCTTACACTCTGTTTGGAACGTTGTTACCCATTGTATTGTATTGTATTGTTACCACAAAAACAATGTTTGTTTTGATTGTTATTTAAAATGTATTGTATCATATTGTTAAATTCCGTCGTTACGTAACAATGAAAAGCCTCATTTTATGTAACAACCGATTTGGTGTTATTCCCATTGTTACCTAATTTCTTTTTCCAATTATATCCTTACTTAATATTTCATAATCCTATTTTACCCTTTACCTTATATTATTTAACTCCACCCAAAAATCATATACCCTACATCTTCTACGTATCTCTGTCTCCTTCTAGGTTTGGTTTATCTGCTCCCTACGTCTTCTTCCTTCTTCTACGTTTTTTCTTTATTGTCCTGCTCCCTGCTTTTTCTTCCTTCTTTTAATTTTATATGTTTGCTTTTTGTTTAGGTTTCTGCCATAGTTTCAAAGTTACAGGTACTTCTTGTTCTCCAGTGACCATCTTTTTAAAACTTCTTATCATTCTGCCGTTTTTCAAAATTGTAAGTTATTATTTGTATTGCGCTCCTTATTCACAATCATCATTAATTTGCTTGCTTTCTTGTTTTATTTTTTTGCATAGAATATTGTGCTTATTTGGTGTGCTTTCCCATGCTTTTGTTAAACCTATGACTCTAGAATTGTATAATACACCTGTATGTGAATGCTGGTTTACTTTGTGGAAATTTCTCATATTGTTCATGTTGAGTTAAATGCCAATCTGAAATTTTACTTGTTGATGCTGCTTGATCATTGTTCATCTATGTGAACAATGTGTTTCTTTTTAAAAACCGAAAAAAATCGAAAAAACCAATTAATCCGAAAAAACTGATAAAATTCTTTGTAAAAACGCAGATATGTGTCGCACACTGATGGGATGTCCGCAGGAAGACCGCAAGATTCTTTTATTGACCATGATGTCACCCGAAGATTAAGTTTAGAATAATTTTATTTAAATTTTAAGTATTTATGATTTTGTGGACCGCATGAATATTTCGTTATTGACAATTATTTCGTTATGCATTTTAAGCTATGGATTATATGAAAAATATCGGCATCGTGAGAAAATCGTTTGTGGGGTGTCTTCAAACTTTCTATACCAGTGAAATTTTAAAGATTTTGAGTGGTTAATGACGTTTCTTAACTATTTAGGATTGAATTTGAAATCTGAATTTGTAAACTTATAGTTTAGGGCATTTTAGTAAACTTACCAATTAAAATACAGTACGATACATTCAATCCAAACAAAAAATATGTTATGACACAGCAGCAAATAATACAGTCTATCCAAACGTTGTATCTACAAAACAGCACAGTACAATACAATACAGTACAATACAGTACATTATGAAACAATGAGTAACAACGTTCCAAACAGAGTGTTAATGGTAATTCAAATGATGAATTTCACTGGTGTTAAACAAAAAAAAACAATAATTAAAGAAGATCCTTTCAAATTATGAATTTCATATCTGTCCCTTAAATTTCCTTTGTTGTGATTTTTTTTTCTAGCCCATAGCCTTTATTTTCTGTCACCTGTAGGGATATGAGGAAAATTATTTGTAGTTTACGCAAGAAAACATTTTAAAAATGATAGTCTTTCTTATAAATTCATTGTGATATTGAAATTATGGGTTCACCTTATTATAGCATATTTTCCTACATTAATTCAATTCATTCTTATATTTGGTTGTTAAAGTTAGTGGGCGACTCCTTTTCGAGTAAAAAACTAGTTGTATTTCTTTCTTGGTCTGCCACTTGAACAAATTAAAGTCACTTTTTTGTTTCTTTGAACTTCAATTTAGTTGTGTTATTAGTCCTGAGATGACTATAATCAATTAGGAAAAGTTTTTTTCCATGTTTCCTTAAAAGATGTTTGAATGACAAAATCAGGAGGACCAAAAAGGAGATCTCATTGCTATTTAAAGTCTCAAACCAACATCATTACTAGCCATATCCATAGCCTACCACTTTATGCAATTATGAAGAGAACATTCTCCTTTTTTCTCTTAACACTCTTGTTGCTTCGCTACGTTATGGCTAGTTCAACCATGAATCATACCAACATTACCACGGATCAATTAGCTCTTCTTTCCCTGAAATCCGAAATCAGTTCGGACCCCTTTCACTACTTAGATGAAAGTTGGTCTTCCGCTTATTTCTGTTTGCCATTGGGTTGGAGTCACTTGTGGCTCTCGCCACCAGAGAGTGAAGTCCTTGAATCTTTCCAACATGACTCTTACAGGAACAATTCCCCATAATTTTGGTAACCTCTCATTTCTTGTTTCTCTTGACTTGGGAAACAACAATTTCTATGGCAATTTGCCTCAAGAAATGGCACGCTTACGTCGGCTTAAGTTTCTTGATTTAAGTTTCAACAGCTTCAGCGGGGAGGTTCCTTCCTTGTTTGGGTTTTTACACCAACTTCAAGTTCTAAATCTTAGAAATAATAGTTTCACTGGTACCATCCCTTCATCATTTTTTAATATTTCCACACTTGAGACTTTAAATCTGAAATTCAATTCGATAGATGGTCAAATCCCAAAAGTAATTGGAAGTCTTATAAATCTTAGATTAAACTTGGGGGGTAAACAAGCTCATAGGCTCTATTCCTCTGTCACTCTCGAATGCCTCAAGGTTGGAGACTTTAGAAATATCTCACAATTTACTTCAAGGAAACATTCCAAAAGGGATCGGCAATCTTTACAACATGAACTTTTTGTCCATACAATATAATCAACTTACGGGTTCTATACCACTGACAATTTTCAATAGTTCTAGAATCGAATCCATTGCATTTACAAACAATAGCTTATCAGGAAGTCTTCCCAGTAGTTTATGCAATGCTCTCCCAATACTCAAAGGGCTTTATCTGTCTTTTAACAAGCTTCATGGTCATATGCCTACAAGCTTGCCAAATTGTTCAGAACTTCAAATACTGTCTTTAACATATAATGAGTTTGATGGACCAATACTATAGTGAAATTGGAAGATTAACTAATCTGCAACGTTTGACTCTCGGATTTAACCATTTCACTGGTATGTTTTATCTTATGAATGCTAGTAGTATTGTATCTAATTACTTCCACAAAAAATTTATTACACATGAATTGCAGGGATAATTCCACAAGAAATCGGAAATCTTGTTAATTTGGTGAAGTTATGCATGGAGAGAAACCAAATTACCAGCTCAGTCCCGATCTCCATACACAATATCTCCTCGCTGCAATTTCTTATTCTATGGGGGAACAATCTCAAGGGACCCTTACCGACAGGAGATTGGCAACTTAACCAAGATGCAGGAACTCGGTCTTAGTGAAAATACGTTTACCAGTACGTATTCAGAGTGATAGCAAAAAATACAACTTATACTAAATTGATAAGGTAAGGCCTAGTCCCCCTTATTTATATTTTACTAGTTTCGACAAACGTGTGTGGCACACTAATACCATATTAAAATATTTGCATTGAAGAATACATTTCAGCAACTTAAAGTGACTATTGACAAATGATTACATTTCAACAACTAAAAGTGACTATTGACAAATGATTTTATCAAGTAGCAGTAAATGTTTTCTCTGGAATATTTCACGCCCATACCCAACACACAAGCATCTAAAAGGGAAAAAATTCCTGAGAAGAAACATATGCGGATTTTAATTTTTTCTTACTGCTTTGAGAGTGATAGCTAAGCAACAGACCAACTTCTATAGTAATTCAAAGTTCCTTTAAGAGTTGGGTCTTCTAGCTAGAGAGACATGAGCATGCATAGATCAATAAAGGCTATTTATTCTTGTTAATACTCCCTCCCTATTGTTAAGAAATTGCTCCTTCCTAGAAAAGTAGGAGTGTTTTTACTAACTTATCCCTAATGCAATTTTACCTCTTTCCTAAAAAAGCTACTTAATAATTCTTAATTATGTAAATAAGAGTAATTTTGAAAAAATAAGGTTAATTTCTTCTTAAAATCCTAAAGCACCACTTATTTCGAAACAAATTAAAAAGCCTAAACACCATTTATTTTTGAAACGGAATAGTATCTATCTGGGTTCATTGCCAACTGTGGTCTTAGCAATTTTTTGAAGGCAATTAATACCATGAGAACAATAGCAGTTAATAACATTCAAGACTACCAATTGTCTTTTAGTATTCAAGATATAATAAGAAGATGGCTGATGAAAGTAAAGCTTTACAACAAAATATAAAATGTAATTAAAATTTTATGAATATTAATTAGGACTAGAGGAAGAGACAGTGCAAAAATACTACTAGTCTCTATTAACCTCGACGATGAAAGAAACAAACATATCTATGGGTAACTAAGTTATTAAATGAGGGATAAGTCAAACATGTTGAATATTAGTATCTTCTAATTCCCATTTTCCATTTTTTTTTTTGTTATTTGTATCAAACTTTTTCTTTTTGTTATATTTGTAAAATGTATATTTACACCATTTTACAAATAAATTTTTGAAATAATGCTGGCTCAAAAGGTAAAAAAAAAAAGTCGTTCAATATTTGATGGACATTTTGGTAATCAACTTTAAAACTTTTTGGTTCCCACTTTTAAAATAACTAGTATCTGGACAATGCTTTGCATACTGCATATTTATAGTTCTAGATTCATGCATATATTCTAAAATCATTTTGATTGAGATATAAATTAGAGATTTAATTATAAAAAAAGCTTAACATAATTTTTGAGATTTAATGAAGATGAACAATCGTGTAACTGATAATGAATATAGATTTATCTTTGAGAACAAGTCAGGATTGCTTGAAAATGGGTCTTGATTTCTAGATATTTATCTACATAAAAAATATTTCTTTGTTGAACAAATCATATTATATATTTCAATCAAATTCTGTGGAATAGTAACTTTTCCAGCCAACAATCTAACCTTAGGTAGAGATGGAAAAATGAAAACGAGATGAACTGAAGTGGGTTCGCCTAATTATCAGGTTCAATATAACTTTTTGTCAAATTGAAATTGTAGAGAAGGAATTGGGGAATTTGTGGGAAGACAAAAAGGCCCTTATAGTTAATGTGCTAGCAATAAATAGTAAGAGTGTTTTGGAGAATTAAAAAATGGTACATTCCTGACCTACTATGTTCATCTAGTAGGTTAGCAAGACCCTATATATATATATATATATATATATACCTTCCCATAATATTTTTTGCCAACAGAATAAAATAGGGATCTTTTTTGTCATTTCATCATAAAACCCCCAAATTCTTTTCTCTCTCCTTTTTGTTTTCTGCCATTTCTTTCCCTCTTCGTTCTTCCATTCTTCTTTTCCATTTCCAACTAACCCAATCTCTAATTTCTTCTTCTCTCAGCAAAACCTATGGCTTAATTCTTCCTCATATGCTCTTCTTGAATGAGGAAGAAAAATATCTCTCAAATAAAGATTATTCATAAAGCTGAATCGAATTCTTTGTCCAAAAGATTCATTGTCCATTTTTTTTTTCTCTACATGTGTTTCCAGGTGAAATACCCAAAGAGATAAGCAATCTTGTGGAGTTGGAGATCCTTGATCTTGGGTTTAATAGCTTTAGTGGTTCACCTTCCAATGGAAATCTTCAACATATCAAGACTGATACAGGTTTATCTTGCAAACAGCAACCTTGTCGGGGCTATACCACATTCAATCTCCAATTGTTCAAAACTTACTATGTTAGCGCTTTCAGGCAACAAACTCACGGGTTTGATTCCAAGTTCACTTGGATATTTGACTCATCTACAGGTCCTAAACTTATAGGGGAACAATTTGACCAGCGATTCATCGTTAAGCTTTTTGACTTCTTTAACAAATTGCAGAGACTTAACATCTCTTATTTTATCTACCAACCCTCTAAATGGTATGCTTCCGGTCTCTATAGGGAACTTCTCCAGTTCTCTTACAAAGTTTTATGTCGATGGTTGCAAAATCAACGGCTAAATTCCAAATGAAGTTGGGAACTTAAGTAGCTTATTAACCCTTGATATTTCTGAAAACAACTTGGTTGGATCGATTCCCACATCAATTGGCAACTTGACAAACCTTCAGGTCTTGGACTTGAGTGAAAACGCTCTTACAGGATTTATTAGAGATAGTGTATGTAATTTGCAGAGAATGCGTAACATTTACTTTGGTCAAAATCAACTTTCAGGATCCCTTCCAAATTGTTCAGGGAATGTTACTTCGCTTAGAGAGATACATCTGCATTCCAATAAATTGAATTCCAATATACCAACAAGCATAGGGAATCTTAAAGATCTTGTGGTTCTTGACTTATCGTCAAACACCATGGGTGACTCTTTGCCTGCAGAAATTGGAAATCTAAAGGTTGCGATACAAATGGATCTGTCAATGAATTAATTCTCAAATGGAATTCGTAGAGAAATTGGAGGATTACAAAATTTGCAGAAACTTTCTTTGAAACACAACAAGTTGCAAGAATCTATACCTGACTCAATGAGCAACATGATAGGTTTGGAATTTTTAGACGTTTCTCATAACAATATAACGGGAATCATTCCCAAATCCCTGGAGAAACTTTCAAAATCTCAAGTATTTCAATGTTTCTATCAACAAATTATATGGTGAAATACCCTCGGGAGGTCTTTTCAAGAACCTTTCGAGTCAGTTTTTCATCTACAATGAAGCATTGTGTGGTTCTTCGAGATTTAATGTCCCACCATGCCCCACTTCATCAAAGCATAGATCAAATGGGAAAAAATTTCTAGTTCTATTTCTTATGATGGGAATTGCACTTGTATTTGTTCCTGCCCTTGTGCTCGTATGGATAAGGTATAGAGGAGGTAAAAGAGCACCTCAACAAGTTGATTCATTGTCTACCGCAACAAGAGGAAGAATTTCATACTACGAATTGCTCGAAGCAACTGATGCCTTTAGCGAGAGTAATCTGATTGGTTTCGGGAGTTTTGGCTCTGTCTACAAAGGAATTCTCATAAATGGGACTACTATTGCAGTTAAAGTGTTCAATCTGCAATTGGAAGTGTCATCCAAGCATTTTGATACAGAATGTGAAATTTTGCGTAGCATTCGCCATAGGAATCTAGTCAAAGTCATCACTAGTTGTTCCAACCTTGATTTTAAGGCTTTGGTGATCGAGCATATGCCTAATGGGAGTCTTGAGAAGTGTCTGTATTCACACAACTACTTCTTAGACACCTTGCAGAGACTAAGCATAATGATAGATGTGGCATGTGCGTTGGAATATCTCCACCATGGGTGTACACTGCCTGTGATTTGAAGCCTAGTAATGTCTTGCTCGATGATGATGTGGTTGCCCACCTAAGCGACTTTGGTATTTCAAAACTGCTTGGTGAAGATGTTAGTGATTTATACACTAAAACCTTAGCAACATTTGGTTATATTGCACCGGGTATGTCTCTTAGCTTTGCTTTGAACATTGTTTTTTCCTTTTTCTTTTCCACCAAGAAATTATCTTATATCATTAAATTAATTGTTTGACTATAGAGTATGGACTGGATGGATTGGTGTCAACAAAATGTGATGTCTATAGTTACGGGATCATGTTGATGGAAACGTTTACAAGGAGAAAGCCTAATGATGAAATGTTCGAAGGAGATCTTAGCTTGAAGCAATGGGTGAGTAATTCACTTCCAGAGGCAGTAATGGATGTTGTAGATGCTAACTTGGTAACACCAAATGATAATTACTTGAAGTTAGATTGTGTGACATTGATCATGAAAGTGGCATTAGATTTGTGGGGATGCTACAAAAGATCAGGATTCAACTTCTCGCATGTTGAAATTTTCTTGAAAACTCTTGTTCCAAATTACTGGTTTAGTTGCAAATGTTTGTTAAATTATTGTATTGACGTGAAGAATGTATTTTATTTTAGCACTTTTGAAATCCTAATTACAATAAATCATAATACTTTCCTCTTAAAATCAACGTTGCAAATTGGTGGATCACAACTAAGAGATGAAAATAATTCTTTCTATTTCATGTTTTTTGGTGTATTCTCTAAGTATTATTGTCTAGATCACAAATTTGCTTTATTATCATGGTGGCACATTCTAACTGTACATTTTGGCACGACTCCTCTGGACAAGTCCTGAGCTGTGTTGTTTTGTTAAACTTTATTTTTCTTCGTATTTTAAATAAATCAAGCTTATGCAGAAGGGGCAATATACAACTACTAGGAACAATCTTTCCATAGCAACCTTTATGCACGAGTATTATTCGTTGGACCAACATTTTCCATTATGTTTTAGCATCTCCAAACATTTTTGTGAGGATGGAAACATCATCCTACTATTCTAAATGTGGGAAGAGCTAAGTTGAAAAGTTGAATTACCAAAATATCCATTAAAAGTTAAACGACATTTTAACCCCTTATCTAAACACTATTTCTATACTATTTTTACAACAAATAGTAAATTTACATACCAATAAATGATAAATGATCAATTAAATGATGAATAAATAAATTAACTGGCAAGTTCCATGTATCTGTCAAAGCACTTATTGTAGTCTGCTCACTTTCATCTAAACTTTGATATTTTTTTCAAATTTAAAAATCCTAAAAGCTACCTTTTTAATTACATCTATATATATCTATAAAGCTGGGAATGAAAACGGTGAGGTGGCACTCTCTAATGCCTAGAAATGTCTTTATCTTTTTTTTTTTTTCCTTTTTTTTCCTTTTTTCATTATTTTTCAGATTTTCTCTTCTATAATTTGAAGGTAATATTTAGAAAGAGCACAATCATATTTACTATCCAATTAAAGGAACAATTAATACGTGTTAATGTCTATTCCATATGCAACCGTTTTGTGCTCATTCATGTGCAACCGTTTTGTGCTCATTTTCCTGTTCATGCGCCTACATTCATTTTAATTTTCAAATAATTGAATGATTAGTATATATTAATGTCCATGCTTTCTTATCTTCTTCTATAGTCGTTGTTTCCCCTATAATTAATGTAATTAATTTGTATTAAATATCCTATTAGTAAAAGCCAAAAAGCTATCCCTCTCCCCACGTCTAAGACTAATAGCTCCCAAGTTTTTCTCTGTTGTTATTTAAAGAGTTCACTTTTCTGTTAAGTCCCAGAAGTGCACCAAATCTTTGGGTTTTCGGATCCTAATTTGTTATCTCACAACCATCTTCAGACCTCATTCATTCTTGCAGTTTCCATCTTGTGCCTAAAAGCCTAATTTGTTTCATATTGTAGTTTAAGCTCTCTCTATATGTATATGTAAGGTAGATTATTAGTTACTAGTAAACTTATCCGCGCTTCGCGCGGTCGTATAAAACTTTGTTGACTTTACGAATTAACATTTTTCTAATATTAAATACTAAAAAAATGTTATCAGTTTAAACAAAAAGGAAACAACAACAACAACCTCACAAAGGAAGTTCTACTAAAATTTCTAGGAAAACTACCATCTATTCTGAAACGAAAACGAAAACATTGGTGACAACATACATAAACACCAGGTTTAAAGAGTATTAGAAGTTACGATAATCTATAGTTGAAATTGAAATTGCGCAACCTTTTATAAGACCAAGCTGATAAAACTGTGAAATAATATGTAAATAAATTATGAACCTGTTATGACTTAACTTTAACAGTATGTTGGCATTCTTTCTTGAACGGATAGCAATATTATGGATATCTCATTTGATGTCAATATTTGGTTAATTTTTTCTAGTCCTCAGATGCCCCGATTTCAATTGAAAAAATGCAATTTATATTAGGGACATACTCCATCAAGAAATAATAACTACAACATATAGTTTCAAGAATAATGAAAACAATTCAGATTCATTCTCAACACAAACCTTAGTGTAGGAGATTTTGAAGGATTTCAGGGGAAATAGATGTGAGTTTTGGGTTTTTTAAACACGAGTTAAATAGTAATGAGGGAAAATGACGAAAAGAATATAACTTTTTAAAACATAAGTACTTGAACAACCAAATGAGAAATTTGAAAAAATTGGAGCAGACTTTAAACTTTACACTACAAATAAAAGAAAAAGTTGGAGTCATAATAATTGAGACTAGAAATCTTACAATAAGATGCATAAAAAATAGAGAAAAGGAAAAAATAAGAGTACTTATCCATGCGATCCTCATTCCGCAGTAACATTGTGAAATAATGCTCCACTCCGGACATGAATCGATTTATCTTGTTGGTAAATTGAGACTGGCAATTTTACAATAAGATGCATAAAAAATAGAGAAAGGGAAAAAAATGAGAAAAAATAAGAGTACTTATCCATGCGATCCTCATTCCGCAATAACATTGTGAAATACTAGCTCCACTCCGGACATGAATCTTGTTGGTAAATTGAGATTGGCAATCTTACAATAAGATGCATAAAAAATAGAGAAAAGGAAAAAAATGAGAAAAAATAATAGTACTTATCCATGCAATCCTCATTCCGCAGTCACATTGTGAAATACTGCTCCACTCCGGACATGAATCGATTTATCTTGTTGGTAAATTGAGACTGGAAATCTTACAATAAGATGCATAAAAAATAGAGAAAGGAAAAAAAAAGAGAGAGAAAATAAGAGTACTTATCCATGCGATCCTCATTCCGCAGTAACATTGTGAAATACTGCTCCACTCCAGACATGAATCGATTTATCTTGTTGGTAAATTTAGACTGGCAATCTTACAATAAGATGCATAAAAATAGAGAAAGGGAAAAAAATGAGAAAAAATAATAGTACTTATCCATGCGATCCTCATTCCACAGTAACATTGTGAAATACTGCTCCACTCCGGACATGAATCGATTTATCTTGTTGGTAAATTGAGACTGGCAATCTTACAATAAGATGCATAAAAAATAGAGAAAGGGAAAAAAATGAGAAAAAATAATAGTACTTATCCATGCGATCCTCATTCCGCAGTAACATTGTGAAATATTGCTCCACTCCGGACATGAATCGATTTATCTTGTTGGTAAATTTGAAATCCTTTGAACGAAGTTACATAGTTTAACCAACATAGATGACAAATTCACCGTGCTTAGAATTATTGGAGCTTTATAAGTTCAACAACTTTACTTCTATTTTTTGAATTTTGCTTCTTTTTTTTAAGGCATTTCACTGTGAAATAAGAAACTGTATTTCTAGGTATCGAAAATCTAAGTAAATAAAAGAAATTAAAAAAGAAATAGTGGGTTCTTCTTAAACGGTGAGGTATTCTCACAATAGATTCAACAAAGAAATTAAACCAAACAATTAAAATACTAAAAAGATTAAATATAGAATAAAAATAGGAAACAAAAGAAAGAAACATATATAGATATCAATTAGGTCTTTTTGCCACACTATTTTGACCACAATGGCCCAAATGGGGTAAATTCATATGACTATTTAGGTCAAATTTAATAATTTATTGCTTACTTCATGTCATTTTTATCTTTTCTTCTCAAAATTTATCTTAATTTAAAATTGTACAATAGAGGATATGGTGGTTTTTACATAAGTGTGGCCAAATTTGAGTCAAATTGGTGTAGCAATTTAGCAACTCTCGGTATCAATATGGTGTAACTAAAATCTCCAATTTCTAACACCCACCACTTGGCTTTAATGGCTACGTCTAAAAAATAAGTTCATACATAGAAAGAAACACAAATAGATGGTGTAACTAAAATCTCTAATTTCTAACACCCACGACTTGACTCTAATTCCATCTCTATGTTAGCTACGTCTAAAAGATTAAAAAAAAGAAGTAAGTTCATACCTCTATATATAAAATTTTCTTGTTGATGCAGAACTTTTTCCGATTGCATAGAAAATACATGGGGAAAAAATAAATATATAAGGAATGACATACATATGAAATAAGAAAAGGCAGAAAATATAGGACGAATAGACTTAAATCTAGTACTGTTAAAAAAAATGCTACAGGCAAAATGATAAATGTTTTCTTTGGCAGAGGAAAATGTCCACCAATTTGTTCTGCATCTACATTCTACAAACAGTGTCATCTTGCATGCTTCATGCTTTGGCAGAAGAGAACTTCAAAATAAAGCCATGTCCCCCCAAGGCCATGTTTCATATCTCACGTAAATGGTGAAGATGCAATTTGTTGAGAGCAAAAAGATAAAAGAAAAATGCAATTTATAACACGTTAATAATTGGGGGTTATGGATTTGAAAAGCCATAAACCCTCAATAAAGAGGTCAGTTACATATGTGTATTTTTTTTTTTAAAAATAAGATAAATGAAAAGATGAAATAGAAAAAGTGTTTGGGGTGTGGGGCGGGAGGGGGGGGGGGGGGAGGCAAGTGCAGTCGAAGAGTACCATTAAACAATGGTTATAGAGAAAGAGGTAAAGGTGTATTTAACAGAATTAAAACGTGTAATTAATAGAATTAAGTGAGTAATTTTTTCGTGTCTTTTTTTAATTTAAGGTGAGGAAAAAAATGAGAAAAAAAATAAATAGAATCCTTGGCCATAGAGAGGTGACACATCGCTTTTCTATTGCCTAGCTTTATATTATATATAGATATAGATTTAGATAAATTATTTTATTTGTTTCAATTATTTATATTAACTAGGATAGAATTATGTATTATGTACGTAAATTGATCTATATTTGGAGTGTTATCGTACGTTAATTCTCAGGAGAGAAGTTAAAGGAAGAATGTTGATCATGAAAAATATTTTGAAGATTAGCTTTTGGCTTAGCACTCGGTAGGGTAACTTCTTTCTCTTACATAAATGTTATATGAGTCTCCTAGAAAAAAATGTTTATTTACTTACATGTATTTCGTATAGGGCATCACACAATTGTAGCAGGCTGGCATAATCACCGGCAAGATTGGAGCTAAATATTTTGTATACTACATCAAGATTAGAGTAAAAGCACATTTAAGTCCTTCAAGTTTTAGTATTCTTTTATTGTTCCAGCAATTTAATTAATTAATACGCCAGATTGAATATATTCGGTAATATAAAAAAACTTTTAGTGCTTATCTGTTTTTATATTTCAATCGTCTTGTGTTTGTTTTTTCAAAAAATAAATTGTAGTTAATTGGGTTGCACACATAAAAAACACTCCTACTAATTAGATCAACACTGCTAATAGTATAATATCATTTTCACCTATTCACGGTCATGTAGAATTTCAAGCCTGAAAATTAAACCAAAGCAGCAAGAATGTACTCCTAATTAAAAATCAAACCACATTTCTTTTTCAAAGATAAAATATGGGAGAGCTAATTAAGATTGAACCGAAGCACTCAACACGACCCTGGATTGGTAGTCTGTATCTTTGAGTGTCATAATAGGTCCATATACTCTATGAACTTAGTAATATCATGTAGAATAGCCATTCATTTGTCAAAAATGTTGTTTTCGCCTCTGAGTTCTGACGAGAATTATTGAATCAAAGCATTTATTTATCAATTAGAAACTAGCTTAGTCGTTAATTTTCAGTTCTTGATGAGCTTTCAATAGCAAATTAAAGAAAAAGCGGAAACTAAGAGACTCAAGCATATTTATCAATTAGAAACTAGCTTAGTCGTTAAAAAACCTGTGATGCTCCTTCTATGAGCTCAATTGGAATTAGAATGCGTGCTTTGTTGAAATTTGTTTTTAAATTTTTTAGATATGTAATTTTTGTATTTAATTTGATCATAATTTTTTTCGTATGTATATATTACACTAGGTAATCTGCCCGAGCTTCGCGCGATCATAAATGATCTCATTACTTAAGAATTTGAATATTAAAAATGACGAAAAAAATTAAGATATTACTTAAGGACATTCTAAATAATGAAATTTGACTTTGTATGTATAACCTCTAATGAAAAATTGCAGAAGTCTACAAATTTTTGGATTGTAACATTTGTTCCTTGATATAATTGTGTTCTCACTGTTGATTTATTTTTTATGAATTAATCAAGCATCTTTTTCTATTTTTGTGTACAGGAAAAGTATTAGAATACTCGATTTTACGGCATACACTATACTCGTTCTTAAAATTTCATCATGTAAAGACTTCCTAAAATATTAAGATTAATAGAGAGTTAAATAAGCAGGACCTGACCCCTGATTTGAGAAGAAATTAAAAGTATTCTCTGAACCAAACCGGCCCAACATAAGCACAAATAATATTATCTTCCAGCCAATGGCGGAGCCAGGATATTCATCTTGGGGGTTCAAAAATATGAAGAAGTAAATACATGAAGAAGCCAAGGGGGTTCAACATCTACTCTCTCTCTCTCTCTATATATATATATATAAGAGTAATTTTAATGTTAACATTGTATATACAGTGTAATTTTTGCACCGAGGGGGTTCTGCCTACCTAGTTCTGCCCCTGCTTCCAACTGTCACTTTACAATTTGGCTTAGTTGCAGTTTTTCGTTAGGCCGCGCGCTACTTTGTGTATAAGCAGTGTCATATTTAGTACTTTTACCTTGTATTTTGATTTTATTTATTTTTTATATATGTATATCTGGTAAAAAAAATTGATGAAGCAGTGTCACGTGACACCCCTCGAGCAAAGGTAAATCCGCACTTGCGCACAGGGTAAACCCAACTCCTGTGCAATAGCTCACAAACCACACAGGAGAGATAACTCGCACTAAGCAACCTCGTGCGACGAGCTCGACCCAGAAAGCAAATCTGCTGCTATCGTAGGCAGGGGGTTTCGAACCTGAGACCTCCATTATGAAAGGTCCATGCTCAACCAACTGAGCCACCCTTGCGGGTGACTCTTCGTCAGTCATCACAACCTCATTTTCCCAATTCTCTTTCTATGATACATACTAGTTCCACGATGCCCATGCTAAGCCCGGGCCCAAACACAAGATATAAAAGTAGTAATAGTTTAACCAAAGAAGTACTATATAGTATGCATTATTATATTTTTTCACTACATAATTAATATAATTTAGTACCTCATAATTACTCCATATGTTTCAATTTGTTTGTACTTTACTCCGTGTAAAAAAGATGCCTCTTTTTCTTTTTGGCAACTCTTTAATTATAATTTTTCATATTGCATTTGTAACACCACAAGATTAAAGGACATTTTGATACATTCTACATATTTTTAATTTAAGATCATAAGATTCAATTTTTTTTTTTTACTTTCTTAAACTTCATGTCAAGTTAAAATCAGACAAACAAATTAAAAAGGAGGGGGAATTAAAGTTTCTCAGTCACCTAATTAGATAATCTTAAAAAAAAAATTATGTATGAAGAAGAATGTTTGGCAGGAAAATTAGCAAATCCCAAAGGGACAAAAATGAACTGACATTTTGTAAGTAACACTTAAATTATATAAAATAATTACCACTCGGTGAAATCATAAATAAAAAATATTGATGGTTTTACGAATTTGTGAGCATTTAATTTCTCTATTTATGGATATAAATAATTATTTCTTTTGGTATTTATTAAGTTTTAATTTCACTCATGATATTTCATTTGGCAAGAGATTATTCTAGTTAAATGTGCTAATTTAAGCTTAGTTTTTTATGAAATTAAGGGAGAAAACCAAATTCATTAAATGAATCTCAAGAATTAATGTAATTCTCTATTAAGCTTAAAATGTTAATTCTCATTGCAATATATAGTGACTTTTTTCATAGTTTTAAAATATTTAAATTTTATATAAAATATGAAATTGGTCTAATTTAATTTAGCTTTGAGTTTTAGTTAAATTGACTCTCGCGAAACGAAAAGTATCACATAAATTAAAACAGAAGAGAGTAATTAGTAAAAACTAATAAATGCTCGAGTTGGAAAGAAAAATGTGGCTCCAAATTTGCCTAAATTTTATCAAAAAAGCAAAGGGTAATCTAATATACCTCTAGGTCCATATTATATAGAGTTTTTAGCTTGGTCATGCCCCTTAAGAAATCATTTACTCCTAGAAAGTAAGAATTATTTTCATTAAATTGCCCTTAATTAAATAGTATCAATTTAATATGATTTCTTGGTTATGTAAAAATTCACACATCTAAACAAGGGTAAATTTGAATAAGAAAAAAACTACTTCTTCTGTCTCAATTTGTGTTGCACAGTTCATATTTTGAGAGTCAAACGATTTACTTTTGACTATGAATTGGCCATGAAATCTTTAAGTTTTTTGAAATAAAATTTACAAATTTAAAAAGTACTATAAATCACAGTAGTTGATAATTAAGAATATTAAAAAGAGATATGAAAATATTACGGTCAAAGAAAGACTTGTTTGAATCTCGAAATCTGAAAGGTGCCACATAAATTGGGACGGAGAGAATACTAATTTATGTACTCTCCCTGTCACAATTTAAGTGTCTTACTTTCCTTTTTGTCTATCCAAAAAGAGTGTCTCTTTCTATATTTTGTAAGTTGACATTATGAACATCCTGCATTGCAAGTTTATAATCGCAAAATTCAAAGAATATTTAAGAACATTATACACATCTTTAATTTAGGACCACAATATTCAAAAGTCTCTTTTTATTTTTTAAACTCTATATTTAGTAAACTAAGATACTTAAATCAGGACAAAGGAAGTAAAATATTATTTATTTTAATAACTAAATATAAAAATTAACAATAACGACAAAATATGGACAGGAAGCAGAAAGGACCCATTAAGATTCACAGGAAGTTACTAAAATATCAAAGGAAAAAAACATAAATGGGAAATATTTTGAACATATTTTCAAAATTGTAGCAGTATTATTTGATTAGCATTCTGCGAGAGAATTCCGTGACAACTATCTTAATCCTTTTCCAAAATATTAGGAAATGCGATGCTAATTTTACTCTCAATTAAAGAAATGGGTTTCCTTATCTTTTATCTCTCTTCCAAAGAAGAAATTTGCCATAAGTAATCTGCATACACATGCATAGTACATAATTGTTTTACCACGTATTCATAGAATACTAATAATTTTTAGCAGAATATTTCGTTGTAATGCATATTGGTAAATTTAATATATTTCAGTTTATGCACCACATGTTCAGTATAATATGTATATTATACTAAGTATATATTTTAAAAAATTATATGTATGCAAACAATATACTTCTTATATATATAGACAATACATATGATATATTTTCTTTCTGTAAATATATTATAAACTATACCAAATATATATACTAGTATAATTAGTAATATATATCACATATTATAATTTTACTCATAATATTTTTGGTATAATTATTTATACCCAGTATTAATAACTAATTACTAGTATAATTAGTAATATACAACTCTTATTATAATTATATACTCATTATATTATTGGTATAATGAGTTATACTCATAATTAAATGTTAATAAAGAGGAGAGAGAAATAGAGTCTCACTGCCATAAATAACTCCGTGAAAACATTGAGGAAACGAATGTAAACTAAAGTGGGCTACAGTCCCTCGTTTAGTGGAATAATTTTAAATGTGAATCCTAAATTTAGGGAATAAATAACCAGATGTAAATGTGCCAAAAAGAAATAAAATCTGCTATTATTGAAGAAATCTAAGAACTATGCTAATTTTGTTCCTAAATTTAATATCGTGACTAACAGTGTAATTTGGTATACACCAAATACAAAGCCCACGTAGGGATAAACTTGAGGGAAAAAAAAATGAAAAACAAAGCAGCCACGTGTAGAAGCTTGGTGGATTGTATTGGCATTGTGAGGACGACAAAATAGGAGATTCTCATTTATATATATAGTACTCATATCAAATTTAAAAGGTCAAGGGACTCCAAGAAAAGAGTGTAAGATGTTGGCTAGGTTTTGCTAACTATAAATTGCTCTATGCTCTGTGCTGCACGTAGTTATATTTTTAGTTCTTGCTTTATCATTTGGGTAAACTATCAAGGATTGAGGATCGTATTAGATTTTGTCTAATTTAAATCCTCAAAGTTCTATGTACTCTTATGTGTACTGTTCTCTCTAATCTTTTCAATTTAATTTATTGCCGTGTTATGCTTGAATCAATTATATCAATCCTTAAGTTAGATGAGATCTCTCTTTTCTATTAATTTGTTACCGTGATACGCTTGAATTAATTGTAATTATATCATACAAAGGACATTCTGCAAACACATGATTTTTTAGTTTCAGGAGCCTGTTTGCATAATGAACATACCGGATCCATCACCAGTCCCCATTTCAACAATCTATCTACTGTGAGTAGTAGACCCTGTTGTTGCGACCATAAAGTGAAAATGGCCTTTGGCCTTGCCAGATTTTGAAATATGAGACTCCTCCACGCCACTTTAGGGTGATCACCAAGTAGTTTAAGATAGACTTGCCTGATTATACTTCTCTGACCACCAGTAGACATATGAAAGAGGGGTAGAAGAGCTTTTGCACCAAGTATCTTCCTCACCATCCAGCTTGCCTATTGCAACACCTTCAATTCCTCCATGGTCTGATCCTTGATATAGTAACTATGGATCCATTTGATCCATAGTTTATCCTGTTTAGTGGACAAGTCCCAACACATCTTGAATACTGCAGCTTTGTTCCAGATTTTAAGATTGTAGCCCTTTGCAGTTTTCAGAAGGCACATCTTATCCCATGAAACCAGAGTTTTCCTAGTAGTGGCATTGGTGCCTGTGTAACACCCCGCATCTTGGAACTAAGTTTAAGCTCATATCATTAGAGTTCTAGTGGAAACACTGAAGGTTTGAACGTTTTGCGAAAATGGTTGATAGGCCTATTTCGGGTAGCGATAACTCCTTGATCGGTTTGGAATTTGGGAAATTAACCCCAATGAGGTTGTAGTATGTAGAAATACCTTTCTAACGATGTAAGGACCAAGCCAAGCAGAGATCGGAGCAAGGAGTTATGATCGTCTCAATATGGCTAATAGTAAGGCACTTGAAATCCTATAGAATCGGCTAAGTTTTCGATACGTCTGTCTTCCAGTCGATTTTCGTGAAAATCCGTTGGTAATTTGGAAAAACTTCCTTGATGAAAGTTGTAGCCTTTGAAATAGCTTTCCAACGGTATATTATGGGGGTCAAACGGACATCTGTGCAAAGAGTTTTTCCCATTTTACTGAAGCATGCTCGCTGGAAATTCTGCCAGCTTAACGGTGACGTTACGGGCCGTACTTCGTGTTACGGGCCGTAACAGTGGACCGTAACACACCAAAAATTTCCAGAACCTCACTGGAAATTTTCGCCAAGTTGTGGTACCAAGTTACGGTCCGTCCTTTGTGTTACGGGACTGTAACAGTGACCGTATCTTGGTCCGTATGTACGTTTCGGGTCACCTGACTTCGGGAG
Organism: Lycium barbarum; assembly: GCF_019175385.1. NCBI lineage: Eukaryota > Viridiplantae > Streptophyta > Magnoliopsida > Solanales > Solanaceae > Lycium > Lycium barbarum. The sequence continues at coordinate 121,212,695 of NC_083347.1, read as the reverse complement.
GCCATAACCCTATCATAAATTGGGAATTTGGGAAAACTCAAAGAACTAAAGTTGTATATAATTGAAATACCTTTCCAACCATAGGTTGTGGATTCATAGGCGACATTGGGATAGGGAGATATGGACGTTTTAAGACAGAAAGGTCCCAACCCGTTTTCAAGTTGGGTCAAACCCATTTCCCCTTGGTATATAAGGGAAATGTAACCCTAGCAGCCCCATTTTTTCCCATAACTTCAGATTTTAGAGAGAGGAAGTGAGATAGAGGGGAAATTAGAGAGAGAAAGTAGAAAATCAACCAAGTTTAAGGCCCCGAATCCCGAAGCTCGTGAAGGATAAAGTGTAGTACAAGTTGTTGCCGTCATTCTAAGCTAAGGATCGAACTTGGGGGTGTTGATTTCGTGATTACTACTCTTGAAAGGTAATGTTTCTACTCCCTAATCATTTATGGTTGTGAATTGATGAATTCTTGGGAGAATAATAATTGGGTTTGATAAAGAGAATTATATGAACTATGCTAGAGTTGTTGGATTGTTGACTTGGGATTGTTGTATTCATATGGTTGATGAAGAATGATGTTAATTACATCTAATTGAGATTGCAGAATTAGCTAGAATTAATAGAATGGGTATTGGGTGAAGAAAACACCATTAATGAGGGTTATAGAGCTTCATGCCCACTAAGTGTTTGATAAAATGCTTAGATGAACAAAACATGGATATTGTTGCTAATATAGAATCCCTATGGCTTGTATTGCTATAGATTGAAGTTGAAGGGATTGAAGGACATTGTGATACGCTCAAAAGCGGGAAGTTAAGGTATGTAGAACTTCCATCCACATGTGGGAATCTCCACGTTCTTCCCCATGCTCCGTTCCTTGATATCCATGAAGTTCAAATCCAAGGGCATTAAACCCAACATATTGATAGCCCGTATTTATGTATTTATGTACATGAATCTTGTATCTATATTCGTTATTGTATTCCTAATATTCTATTACGGTTATTAGGAACCTCAGCTTAATCCATGAATCATGAATTCTTCCTCATGTGTTCTCATTATGTTTACATGAGACCTTATGATTTTATCTAGCAAGTTACAAACATGTTTTCAAGTCAATTATATATATGATTACGAAATATTCTTATTACTCATGAATCAAGAACATGTTTGCAAGACTATGACAAGTTATCTTATGAAACTATTTTACAAGTTATTTCATGAAACCATGTTTACAAGATTATTTCATGAAACCATGTTTACAAGATTATTTCATGAAACCATGTTTACAAGTTATTTCATGAAACCATGTTTACAAGTTATTTCGTGAAATCATGATTTCAAGACAAGTACAAGTAAATTCACGAAAGTCATGGGCTTTTTAGCCAACTATATTATGTTCATGTTTTTGGGAGTTGCACGAATTACCGAGAAGGCTCAGATAGCTTGAAACTATGTAGCCACCATAGGACAAGGATCGCTCCGCCCAGTTAGGACGATACCTTAATTTCACACTGAATGGTTCCATCAGGTACGTTATTACCTTATACCCTGGCAAGGTATAGGGGCTCTGCTGGTCCGGCGAGGTACCAGACTCCACGTATCCACGTGGTGATATCATGTGTCGGTTTATGAAATGCTCTCCCTACTTATCATGTTTTACTCATGTTATAAATATATATATACTCATGCTCATGCACATGTTCATGTCCAAGTTTTCAGTTTCAGTTCTTATCATGTTGTTCTATGTCCTATGTTTTTTCTCTCGGTTGCTTTACATACCAGTACATTCAATGTGCTGACGTCCCCTTTTTATTGCCCGGGGGCCTGCATTTCACGATGCAGGTACTGATATACAGGACGACACGTCTGCTCAGTAGGACAACATTCGTATCAGCTTATTGGTGAGCCCCATCTCATTCGGGGTTTAGTCAACTTTTATTTTATGATTAATTATGCATCTAAAGGTATGCTGGGGGCCTTGTCCCGGTAAGTATGTTTTCCAGTCAGACTCATGATAGAGGTTTCATAGACTAGACAAGTCAGTTATGTCATGTCATACATTTGGAGTCGTATAGCCATTTTGGCTCACTTATGTTTAAACAAGTATTTTATTAAGTATTATGACTTACTATGTTTTATAAAGGTTCATCATGCATTCACGTTATATTCCGCTTATGTTATGCATCATGATGATTCAGCAAGTCATGTGGTTCGCTCGGTCACATGCAGTCAGGCACCGAGTGCCGTGTTATGTCAAGGCCATGGTTCGGGGCGTGACAGCCTGACCATATATAACTCCTGCAGTATGATTGAATGGCTTTCATAACCATTGTCGGGATGACAAACATCTGAGCCCAGTAAGCCTATACTCCAAAAATCACAGTTTGCACCAATTGAATTCTGCTTGCTTATGACAACTTTTTGGCTGTCCATAAAGCTATCTTGGCCACTATAGTATCAATCAAAGGTTGCCATTGTAGAATGGTCAACTTCTTAGCATCCAGCGGAATACCAAGGTATTTAACGGGAAGGGCACCTTGACTGTATCCCAGAGCAGTTTGTATCAAGATCCTTTCAACATGGTCTACTCCACCATAATAAATTGCACTTTTAGAAATGTTTGCCTGAAGACCAGAAGTTGCAGTAAACAAAGTAAACTTCTCATGAAGTAAAGACATTGATGAAAGATCGCCTTGGCAAACAACAGCAAATCATCTGCAAAGCTGAGATGGGTGATGTCTAGCCTTTGGCACTTAGGGTGGTATTTGAATTTCTTATTCTTGCTCAGATCCTTCAGGTTTCTACTGATGTACTCCATTACTAAAACAAAGAGAAAAGGGGACATGGGGTCCCCTTGCCTCAAACCTCTAGCAGCATCAAAAGGTGTAGTAAGTTCTCCATTAATCACCAGTGCATAAGAGACAGTAGAGACACATTCAACAACCCATCTAACAAATTTATAAGGAAATCCCAACCCTTCCATCACCTGCTCTATGGATTTTCAATCAACTGTATCATAAGCCTTCTCTATATCTACCTTGATCAAGCATCTAGGTGAGATATTGCTTTTTAGTTTTTTAAGATAGTGATAATGTCACATTCAGTGACGAAGCCACCCTTGGTCATTGCAATTCAGGACATCTCTTCGTGGAATAGTTACACCATGTAGATGGGTAATGTTTTTTACGTGTTGTACTATATGTTGAATTCCTTGAACATCTTCGTGTTCTACTCTCCTTTATATTTAAACTTTCCTTAGTAAGGTCATACTTGTGATCATAGGGATCTATACACAAATAGGAAGGCATGAATAACTATTTATTTTTTTAGTCGTTATACATAAATTATATACTGATTATATATGATTATAGACATACTATACATATATAATACATATTGCTCACTATCTTTAGTCATATTTCATGTGTTTACCATTCAAATCTAATCATTCTTTTAGATTTTCAATTTAATTGAGCATGTGAATTTAAGTTGATTGATTTATTAAGCTAGTCAAAATATGATTGAAGACCAGCTTTTACAAATTATATATTTTTGTGACTCATTGGATAATGAAATATTTATCTCATCTTAAGCGCTAATTCGGTCTTTTACGATCGTGCAAAGCGCGGACTAATACACTAGTTTACCTTAGATATTCCTAATGAATCCAGCTTCAAGAAAACAATAGGCAGCAGATGTCACACTTCAGTGCTCGCAATTAAACCATTAGGAACAATCTTTTATGCAAGAAAAATCATCAGAAACAATCTAATGCAAATCATCAGAAACAATCTAATGCCTATACTTTTATGAAATCAGAATAACAAGAATACGTTAATAATATCTGTAAATTAATTAAACAAGATGATTAACTACATTTCTGTTTAAGCCACAAATCTAGGTTAAAGAACTTGCCTAGTTAATCCTGCTGCAATAAGAAATTCTATTTTGTAAGTTCAAGTCAAGATTTATACATAGTATTTAATTGGTGATCAAGTAGTTTCCACGCAGTGAACACATCGACTCGCAACGCGACTCTGTTGTCTTGACCTCCCTCCCCACCCCACCCCCTTAAAGACTAACATGCCCCTTCGTGCAAAGCCTTTGTCTTGTCCTGCCCTGCCCTGCACCCACTTCGCCACATAGCTATCTTTGAATATATATTAATCGATCTCATCTAAATATTTAAACGATAATATAGTAATACAATAACTAGCTAACTCCTTTAAAATCTCTTACTTGGGAAAAAAATTCGCCATTCTTGATAATGTAAATATTTTTACACATCAGTTACGTGAAAGGTAACCAAATGTAATAGCTAGTGTATTGTTTCATTGGTGCTTCCATTGAGAGGTCTCTCATGGAGGACCAAATACTCAAGTATCTCGCGAAATCGATTCGTGGTGTTCAGGAGTTCATCTCGAATGATCTTTCAGAAATTCGAAAAATGGTGCAAGAACTTTGGACTATGATCATGCCCATCAAGTGTTTGATAAATTCCCTCACAAAAACTGGTGTCATTCACACACTGGAATACCATGAAATTCTTCACTAAAGACGGTCAAAATGGTGATATTGATGATTTTAAAGTACCAGAGTTGTCAATCTGAGATTGCAGCCACCAACATTATAGATGAGTTTGTAGAAGTTTCAGGTAAGGAGGTGCCCTCCAACGCTGAACCACTTGCAGCCGCTGTGCACTTTCAGAGGCAAATGTCATTACCTCTTCCATGGATCCTGAATTGGAAGATGGAGAGTCCGGGGAGGGAAGCGATGTTAAAGTGCTATTTGAAGGTTCAAATAGTGTGATTCCAGAACATCTGGGTGCTATTGACCAATTTAAAGGAGATAAATATACCGAAGAGGAATTTGCACCAATCATTAAGGTTGTTACCTGTTCCAGTCTCTATCAATCTACATGTCTCCATATCTCTATCCGGTCCATAGCCAAACCTTGTTCACCATCACTGAACCTTATGTTCTCTCCCATGGCACCGGGCGACACAACAAATATGAACTCTCAGGTGAGAAGCTTCCTACTGGTCGAGTACTCATTGCGCAAATGAATATCCCTTTACACAAGTTCTCTAGACTTGATACTTCTTGTTGCTGTCATATGAGGGCATACTCAAATCTCCATTTTGAGCCTGAACCAATACTAGGGGCTATACCATTTGGTAGTTATGTGGATGCTTGGTTTGATACTGGGCAAGACTTTCAAGCTGATTTCATTGTGCTTATATCTATTGAATGTGAAAAATTAAACCAGTATGAGAGATTCACATCACTTAGCACCAAACTAGAGTTAAAAAACGAGTGTGCCGAGGTTGCAAAGTTTCTTTCTCGCCTATTCGGACAACCACCTGTATGCTTGGTGCCTAAGGGGCTGAATATGAACACATGAAAGCTGAATTTGTCGGTAGTAGCTTTCCATTTGATCCTGGCACTAATTTTCTTACCACATACCTTGGTGCTACACAAAATTGTGTATTCTGTGAGGCACTGGGCAGCTTGAAGCTTGCTAGTGATACTCCCTTGTGTCAATTTGCTCTAAAGCTTAGTAATAAGACAATGTTAGAAGAAAGTGATAAGGTGAAGATTGATATGGGGTATCATATATATAGCGCAGTTCAATTTTTACTGTTTCAGATTGATTAATTTTGTTTTTACTTTTCAATTTTCTATATTCTTGGAATAAAAGCACATTTAAGTCCTTCAAGTTTTAGTATTCTTTTATTGTTCAAGCAATTTAATTAATTAATACGCCAGATTGAATATATTCCGTAATATAAAAAAATTGTTAGTGCTTATCTGTTTTTATATTTCAATCGTCTTGCGTTTATTTTTTCAAAAAATAAATTGTAGTTAATTGTGTTGCACACACAAACAACCCTCCTACTAATTAGATCAACCGCTAATAGTATAGTATTATTTTCACCTATTCACAGTAATGTAGATTTCAAGCTTGAAAAAACAAAGCAGAAAGACATGCAAGAATGTACTCCTAATTAAAAATCAAAACACATTTTCTTTTTCAAAGACAAAATATGGGAGGGCTAATTAACATTGAACCGAAGCACTCAACACGACCCCGGATTGGTAGTCTGTATCTTTGAGTGTCATAATAGGTCCATATACTCCATAAACTTAGTAATATCATGTAGAATAGCCATTCATTTGTCAAAAATGTTGTTTTCACCTCTGAGTTCTGACGAGAATTATTGAATCAAAGCATTTATTATTAATTTTCAGTTCTTGACAAGCTTCCAATAGCAAATTAAAGAAAAAGCGGAAACTAAGAGACTCAAGCATATTTACCAATTAGAAACTATCTTAGTCGTCAAAAAACCAGTGATGCTACGTCTATGAGCTCAATTGGAATTAGAATGCGTGCTTCATTAATTGAAATGTGTTTTTAATTTTTTTTTAGATATGCAATTTTTGTATTTACTTTGATCATAACTTTTTCGTATGTATATATTACACTAGGTAATCTGCCGACGCTTCGCCCGGTCATAAATGATCTCATTACTAAAGAACTTGAATATTAAAAATGACGAAAAAAATTAAGATATTAATTAAGGACATTCTAAATAATAAAATTTGACTTTGTATGTATAATTTTGGATTGTAACATTTGTTCCTTGATATAATTGTGTTCTCAATGTTGATTTATTTTTTATGAATTAATCAAGCATCTTCTTGTATTTTTGTGTACAGGAAAAGTATTAGAATACTCAATTTTAACGGCGTACACTATACTCGTTCTAAAAAATTTCATCATGTAAAGACTTCCTAAAATATTAAGATTAAATAGAGAGTTAAATAAGCGGGACCTGACCCCTGATTTGAGAAGAAATTAAAAGTATTCTGTGAACCAAACTGGCCAACATAAGCACAAATAATATGATCTTTCAACCAGTGGCGGAGTCAGGATATTCATCTAGGGGGTTCAAAAATATGAAGAAGTAAATACATGAAGAAGACAAGGGGGTTCAACAACTACTATATATACACAAGAGAATAATTTTAACGTTAACGTTGTATATACAGTGTAATTTCTGCACCGAGGGGGTTCAGCCTATCTAGTTCCGCCCGTGCTTCCAACTGTCACTTTGCAATTTGGCTTAGTTGCAGTTTTTCGTTTGACCGAAAACAGGTAGTAGAAGGTGTAAAACTTGATTATTGTGCCTCATAACTATTTTAGAAGCTAAAAAACTTACGTAAACACCAATTTTGTAAAAAACTAAAAGAGACACCAAGTTATTTCGCTAATGAAGCAACTTTATTGACAAAAACTTTACTTCATAAAATGTCATCTTGTCATCCCAGAATACATAAAACATTAGAATCAACCTTCATCAAATATAATAAGATGCTGCTCCATATTTTCAATTTTTCACCAATCTGTTACTATATCAAATAGAGAGGCAACGGAAAAAAACAAAAAGAGAACAACCTTCAACAGATCCCTGTATTCTATTGAAGCTAGAAAGTTTCATTGTATCTCAAGATTCTCTACTCAAAATTAACCAAAAGTACACGGGGGTAGAGGTTTTCAGATCACAAATTCTCTGCAATCTCACTGTTCCATACCGATCACCATTCTTGAGAAGCTTCTCCTTGTCGTAAAGAAGTTCCTAGCGGATTAAGCAATACGTTAGTCAAGCCATGTGGTTATCATCCACATTTTCATGCTTTGAGTTTTTTTACATTATTTATTTATCTCAGACATTGGCTCTGATGCATAGTGAATTTATTTACTGCAACAAACCTTATGAGTTTCGGTTGCAAATTCAATGTTTGGCCCTTCAACAATTGCATCAACAGGGCAGGCTTCTTGGCAGAATCCACAGTAAATGCATTTTGTCATATCAATATCTTACCTGTAAAATTTAATCTACAAATGGATGTCCGAATAGCTAGTATGACATTGAAAGAACCACCATCATCTACCTAGGGCATCTTTTCCACAATTAAGTTGGGAACCAATTGTGATGTAGTTCCTCTTCACTGTTACTTTCTTACATGCAAGATAATATTCCAAATTCAGAATCTCTAGTGCTGCAATGAGGTAATAACAGCAGTCCAATTTTCCCTTGTTAAGATCCTCAACCAATAAATTTGGAGACTTATGAATAATTAATAAAAATAAATTGCTCAAATAACTCAAACATAGTCTAAAGAAGAAAATGATACGGTGGTCCTTATGATTTATGGGTATTTTGTTACACTATCCACAAAATAGTGCAACACTCAACAACTACTTCCTAATTTTTCTTGGCAGATAATGCCACCAGAACTGACAACAAAATGACAATAAGTAACATAATTCATACAAAATACTTACCGCTCTGTATATAAACAACATAGGATAGAGTAACAACATAGGATAGAGCATACTTATCAACCGCAGCTTACCACGTAGGTCCATCTTTGATTTAAAGAAAACAATGCGAACTAAATCAGGAACATCAATACAAGAAATGACACAACAACTTAAAACATCCTACCACACAGAAGATACTGTGCAACTGAATTTCAGAGTTGGAGAATGGATGGCTCTCGAAAGAGAGTTTACGACCTTTCCTTTCTACCTTTGGAGAAAGAGAAGTTAGAAGGAATGTCTTGGAAGGGACGATTAGACTTGGAGAGACATGAACATAGAGGGTGATTAGTCATTGAGTAGATAACAACTCCACATCCATAGCAATGTAAGGATATTCTCGAGGATTTCTCGGATCAAAGCAAAATGTTCTTCGAATTCGAAACAAATTGATCACCATTTCCCAGAAAATGAACCCAACAAAATTCTACCCATATGATAATTGTCTTCACCAAATCCCATAATAAAAAATTTCATACCTCAAGTGAAAAATGTCTCTTGGAAATCTTCAAAAGATCTGGAACAAAAACTAAAAAACTCCATATCTGAATGAAAATATAATGTTCACATTAAATTAATAGAAAATCGACCAATTGATCTCAAATCTTACCTTCTAACAAATAAAATTTCAAACTTCCCGTCATAATCCAATCATGGAAAAGTAAGCAGATCAGTAACAGAGGGAAAATGAAACCAAATCTTGTGGTGGACCTGATTATGGAGAAAGAAATAAGCTTTTCTTAGGTATCCTATCTTATATATAGTAGTAAAGTAATGAAAAGTAGATAATAAAAATAAAAAGTAAATTTGGCCTTAAAAATAAATTTAGAATCTAGAAGTAATTAATTGAAAAGTTTGACATTAAATTGGAAACTTTTGTAAGGACTAAAAATACCTCTTGGTTCTCCCTTATATATATATATATATATATATATATATATATATATATATATATATATATAGTAGTAATATCAAATTTAAAAGGTGAAGGGTCTCCAAGAAAAGAGTGTAAGATGTTGGCTAAGTTTTGCTAATTATAAATTGCTCTGTGCTATGTGCTGCACGTAGTCATATTTTTAGTTCTTTCTTTATCATTTCAGTGAACTCTTATGTGTACTGTTCTCACTAATCTTTTCAATTTAATTTGTTACCGTGTTATGCTTGAATCAATTATATCAATCCTTAAGTTAGATGAGATCTCTCTTTTCTATTAATTTGTTACCGTGATACGCTCGAATTAATTGTAATTGTATCAATTCTTAAGTTAGATGAGGTTTATCTTTTGTTTGATCTTAAGAACGGTACTATTCTCAGTGATTTTTTTCCCTTTAATTCATTTTGTGTTGTTTTTTCAATATTTCAATTATTGTATCTTAAAGTTGTCCCGATATTTTAGATGATTTTTTTTTAAGGATTCATTACAATATTTTCCGATTCATTTGTAGTCTATGTAAAAGAAAAGCCCATTTTCATTTAAATTTAATTTTGTATCGGTGCTGTTATTCAATCGATTGCTTTTTAGTTTTTTTCTTTTTCTTTTTTGGTAATTAGCAAGATTTCATTAATCACCAAAAGTGAAGTATATACAAAACCAAAGCCAGCTTTACACAACCAACTTTCTCCTACATATACTGCTACCTCCCTACTCTGTCTAACAAAGCAATTTAAAAGCTGCACTTATCTAACATGATTCTAACTGAATTTGAAGCTCCCATATTGCAGACACAAGCTACACTCCTAGCAATGTCATTAGCATATGATTCATTCTTCTCAAAGACTCTAGTGTTTCTTTCTTTCCATATAGCATGAGTAAATTCAGTATACATCATTTTGAGGATTCTAGCCATCTGAGTTTTGCCTTTGGTCTTCAATGATATCCACTGGTGCATAGTATCCAAGGTCTGTGCTGCCACGCTTGAGATTTTCAACCATTGCAACAGTCTCAGCCAAACAGTCCATACAAAGGACATTCTGCAGACACATGATTTCTAGTTTCAGGAGCCTGTTTGCATAATGAACATACCGGATCCATCACCAGTCGCCACTTCAACAATCTATCTATTGTGAGTAGTCGACCAACCATAAAGTGAAAATGGCCTTTGTTCTTGCCAGATTTTGAAATATGAGACTCCTCCACGCCACTTTAGGGTGATCAACAAGTAGTTTAAGATAGACTTGCCTGATTATACTTCTCTTACCACCAGTAGACATATGAAAGAGGGGTAGAAGAGCTTTTGCACCAAGCAGAGGCGGATCCAGGATTTGAAGCTTGTGGGTTCCCAGCTAGCAGTGTCTGTTGTTACTGGGTTCTTAGCTCAAATTTCTTATATATTTGAAGGGTTTCACATTATAAATACAAGGTTCGGATAAAAGTTATGGGTTCCGCGAACCCACACCCAATGGTGTGCATCCGCCCATGGCACCAAGTATCTTCCTCACCATCCAGCTTGCCTATTGCAGCACCTTCAATTCCTCCATGGTCTGATCCTTGATATAGTAACTATGGATCCATTTGATCCATAGTTTATCCTGTTTAGTGGACAAGTCCCAACACATCTTGAATACTGCAGCTTTGTTCCAGATTTTAAGATTGGACCCCCTGCAGTTTTCGGAAGGCACATCTTATTCCATGAAACCAGAGTTTTCCTAGTAATGGCATTGGTGCCTGACCATCTATAACTCCTGCAGTATGATTGAATGGCTTTCATGACCTTTGTCGGGATGACAAACATCTGAGCCCAGTAAGCCTGTACTCCAAAAATCACAGTTTGCACCAATTGAATTCTGCCTGCATATGACAACTTTTTTGCTGTCCATAAAGCTATCTTGGCCACTATAGTATCAATCAAGGGTTGCCACTGTAGAATGGCCAACTTCTTAGTATCCAGCGGAATACCAAGGCATTTAAAGGGAAGGGCACCTTGACCGTATCCCAGAGCAGTTTGTATCAGGATCCTTTCAACATGGTCTACTCCATAATAAATTGCACTTTTAGAAAGGTTTGCCTGAAGACCAGAAGCTGCAGTAAACACAGTAAACTTTTCATGAAGTAAAGAAACTGATGAAAGATCGCCTATGGCAAACAGCAGCAAATCATTTGCAAAGCTGTGATGTCTAGCCTTTGCACTGAGGGTGGTATTTGAATTTCTTATTCTTGCTCAGATCCTTCAGGTTTCCATTACTATAACAAAGAGAAAATGGGGACATGGGGTCCCTTGCCTCAAACCTCTAGCAGCATCAAAAGGTGTGTAAGTTCTCCATTAATCAGCTGTGAATAAGAGACAGTAGAGACAAATTCAAGAACTACTACAACACAAGGCATATATTGCTACAAAATACGTCGTAGCTAAATATAAAATTTTCTGTGGCTAAACACTTTAGCCACAATTTTTTTTTCCCGTAGCATTCGTAGCAAAATGTAGCGTAACTAAAAGTTAGCTACAAATTTTACATGATCCGTGGCTAAGGACTTATACTTATTGCTACGAGGTTTTTTTGTCTTGTAGCTGTGATGGTAGAACACTCCTGCCACAAAATATATACTTATAGCAAGTGATTTTACTCTTTTGCCCCGACTAATAAAATTTATAGCTATCTTCATATTGTAGCCACAAAAAGTTGTATTGTAGCAAAAGATTTAATTTGTTTGCCACACAAACTCATATTTTATGGCTATTTCTATAGCTTAGTTTCGCGGCAATAGTAATCATATTTAGTTACGAATTAAAAAATTTATAGCTATGAATTATAGTATTTGCCACAAATATTTTCATATAGCTAAGAATCCATATGTTTAGCCATGAAATAAATTGCATTATAGCTAAAAAGAATATTCATTTGCTACGAATATTGAAAATTTATAGCCATGTTCTTGATATGTGGCAATTGTAGGAGTCTATGTCTAGCTATGAATTCAAAAGCTCATAGCTAAAAGTCCATACTTTTTTGTTACGAAGGATAAAATTGTAGCAAAAGATTTTCTTCTTTTGCTATGGAAATAAAAATTTGTATCCAGGTTCTCTTTTGCGTGGCAATTATATGTATGTTTAGCTAAAAATTCAAAAATTGCATAGCTACTAATTGAAAATTTTGCCACCAATATTGTTAGCCATATCATGTCACTGAGAATTCATTTTCGGCATGAAATTTATAAACAATATCATAGCAGAATATCTTCAATTGTGTAATAAAAGCAATATATTAGAAAAAAGACTGAAAGGTTCAACAATATCATTCAAAATAGTGAATCATCACTTTATTCAAACATATCAATATACTTTTACAAGAGAAAAAAATAAATATTTATGCCCCTATGGATTACTTCCTTCACTCCTCCACAAGCTGCAATAATAATAAAAAAACAAATAAGAAAAATGATACAATAGAGGATACTTTTAAGCAATTAAAGTTTATTTATTAATATGAATATATTTTTGTTTTTTTACAGAAATCACATATTTACTGGATGAATAATATCAAAATATATAAATAAGCTACTTACGGTTAGATTTGCACTATTTGATTGTCGATTTTGAGCTGCAACAATCATTTGAATTTTTTTTATCCCGTCATTTACCACAAATATATGATCATATATGATCCTAAACTACAAATATAGTGCATACATAGCTAAGTTTGGGATCATATATTATAATAATTGTCACTCCATAAGAAAATTAAAGAAGATAAAACAACTTCATTATTTACTATTTTTTCTTATCAAGACGATGTTCCACATATGCTTCTTGCCCAATTAAAGGCCAAAGCTCAACTTCTAACATTCTCTGCCTTGTAGAAGAAAGAGCAGGAAGTCAGTAAAGGATAAAAAAACAAGGAAGGTGGCTATCAAATCTATAAGCCCATTCTAAAACGCCATATACTTGATACAAAGCTAGAAATATAGTTTCCCACAGTTATAAGAAGAATTTAACACTTAATTTTCACCAAGTTACATAGCTTTGACTTAAAATAATGACCGTAGAAGTTCAGAAGGATCAAAATATTGAATAAGATCGAAAAGAAATTAGCCAACAGAAATTAACATTTGCAATATTTTATTAATAACTTGAAGCAAAAATATTTATTTAGGTACAACATTTTGTTTCAAATAATTTATTGTGGCTAAAAGGTTACTATTACTACAGTAAGTTTCAACTCGTGGCAAAAATTAATAATTAGCTACGAAATTTTACTTTAGCAAAAAGTTTGTGGCTATATCAGTTAACTATTGCCACGATTTTTAATAACTTGAAGCAAAAATATTTTTTTTAGCTATAATATTTTGTTTCCAATAATTTATTGTGGCTAAAAGGTTACCATTGCTAAAACAACTTTTATGGCGTGGCAAAAACTTATGATTAGCTACAGAAATTTATTATAGCAAACAATTTGTGGCTATATCATTTAACTATTGCCACAATTTTTTATAACTTGAAGCAAACATATTTATTTAGCTACAATATTCTATTTCAAATAATTTTTGTGGCTAAAAGGTTGTTATTGCTACAATAACTTTTATGTCATGGCAAAAACTTATAATCAGCTACAAAAGTTTGTTGTAGCAATAAAGTTGTAGCTATTTAAGTATTTATTGCCACGATTGTTAGCAATTATAGCAAAAATATGGAATTAGCTTTGTCAATTTAATTTTCGCGGCTAAGAAATTTTATGATTTTGTAAATAGCCATAAAATTTGAATTTTTGTGGCTATTACTAGGTAATAGCTACGACTTTTAAATTCATAGCTTATATTCCGTAGCTATAGATGCCTTATGTTGTAATGAACCTATCTAACAAATTTATAAGGAAATCCCAACCCTTCCATCACCTGCTCTAGGTATTTCCAATCAACTGTATCATAAGCCTTCTGTATATCTACCTTGTGCTATACCCCATTTTAATCGGGTCAAAGCAGAGTACAACATATTGGTGATTCCTAATTATTTAACTTAAGGAGTCGCCACCTAATTATTTTAACGGTGAATTAGGACACTTATTTTACCCAAGTAAATGCCTAAAATAAACTCTAATTTTAAAAGTCTTACTAATCTAATAAATTCTAGGTAAGGGTTCTAAATATCCTAATGGGAAGGTCTTAGGCATCCATTAGAATCCGTTAATTACGGTTACCGATCAAACTTAGATTAATATTAGAAATTAAGATAAAATATAATAAATAATATCTTATAAGTAATTTAAGAAAAAGATATCTCATAAAAGTACCTAAGTAATTAGGTAGAGAGCTTTGCGAATAGTAATATGATGTATTTCTAAATTTAAACAAAGAAACAACTATTTTCAAAAGGATTGAAATCATTTTTTTATAAACCATATGTCTTAGCGTCATTCATCTTCAAGTAAAAGTTTTTTTTTTTTTTTCACAATATCTTGTATAAATTTAAGGAGTTACACATAAATAACTGTTTTAAAGAAGCTTAATAGATTCGAGTTTTGAGTTTGAAATATGTTATAGTAATATGTCGATGATATTGAAATCTGGTTTATTCTGGAAAAAAAAAATCTGGTTTACTCTAAAAAAAAAAAAAACTTCAGCCTATACTTGTTTAGCGATTGATACCTCAGAAAAAAAAAAAGCTTTCATCATAAAGGAAATTTACTTCCATTGATTCAAAAAGAAGCTGCCCAAGTTCTGGAACGCCAATTTGCAACAGATTCAAAAAATATTAAATCATATTTCCCAATTCGCAAAGCCACCAGTAAAAAAAAAAAGTTGCGGTATAAATAAGGATCTTATTTACTAATACTTCAAAACATTATAGGTATTACGCGGACTTTAAAATAAGGGAAAAGTAGTTTACTGTTAGCTCCCTTTTATAGACTAACCTTTCTAAGTTCATAATAACATTCTAGGTCCTATTCCTCTATCAAGGTAATTAAAGTAAAATCTCAGCGAGTTACTAACAAAGCAGAAAGAAATCAAAGAGAAAGAAAGCTCAAAAAGAAGTAACTCCCTCGCTCTCATTTCCTTTTTCCGTTCGGATGCAAGAGAGCGGGAAAGGCGAATAGTCGTCGCTGGATGTTTTGAATTTTATCTCGCCCCTCTTTCCTTCTGTTCAAATGCATAGTGGAAGGGAAAGCGATGCTTGACGGGACGAAATGCAAGTTTCTCGATCTAACGGGGTATCGAGTCTCATTTGAGACTCCTCGCCATTCCGGATGTCATGTAAAAGAAGAAACCAAAAAAAAAAAAAGAATTAGAGCAGCGACATGATTTTATAATACACGAGATTTTATAATCGACAACCAACGTAAATAAAATACAGTAAAAGTCACTTAACTACAACATGTTGAACCAAACTTACACTAGTATTTTATATCTCAAGCATGCTGAAAATATGTGATTAAAAATAGATTATGCAACTGGATCTCAACCAAAGTATTCCTATTTTTCCTCATTATCAAACAGAGGCCAAACATGATTCCTTAAACTTGATATATCTTCTTTTGGAAACTACTTTACTCACTTGATTTTAAAACCCATTTACCCAGATGTTTATGCAAGGAGAAAAATGATTTTTGACATACTCTTAATGATGCAACATGAATCATACTCAAACTCAACAAGCTAGGAGGGAAACTAAAATAGTATTGATGACAGGGAAATAAGGAAGTTTTGAAGCATAAGGGCTAACAATCATCATAAAGTATTGAAAGAAATTTTGTTCTAAGAGTTCAAGTAAAGCTAATCCCATTCCCTCCCTCTAAGATTTACAACTCATTTTTGACTAATTACTGATCTTTCAATAGGCGAACTGTGACAACAAAGCTTAGCAAGCTACGAGAATTAGAAGTCCAAATTAGGTTTTACAGCCTTCTTCCTGTAAGTAAAACCAAATCATAAAACAAATCCAGGTGAACTAAGCATTGAACATTCGACTATGCTAACTCTCAGAGATCTGAACTCATTAGCCTATTTCAAGCAGAATCTTAACCACATCAGAAACAGTAACTAGAGCCTCAACTTTTCACAACAAATGAAGGAGACATAGAGCCTTTTTAACATATTATCACAACGAATGTGGGTTCACATGAGGAACAACTAAAGAGTATGAGGATTGGCCTTTTACATAAACTCCAAGCACATTCAATCATACATAACACATACAGATATTTAGAAAATGAAAGCCAATCACCTAACTCGAACAAAACTTAAACTAATAGTAGTCTACACAAAATTTGGCATAACAAGGAGTAAACTAACCAGTTCAACCATTCTTCATACAAAGAGAACTAAAGACAGCTAAAAAAAAAAACCGAACTAACATAAAATTAGAACCAGCAGAAAATAGTAAAATGCTTAATATATGAAGATTACGTTTTTTGCAGGCAGTGAACTAAGACGGGGCCTCGAATCTACTCTCTTGTAACGAACAGATCCGAAGCTCGACAAATGAGTTCGAACGTCTCTCTTATGGCTATCAGCCAACAGAGACCAAATGAAGTGTCTTAAAAAAAATACCTCGACTCCGCTTCTTCCTCACAGATTGAAACAAATCTGATCCGAACGAGCAAAATGCTAAGCTTCTATTTCCGAGAACGACGGCTAACTAAAGCTTTTCTTAGAGATGAATGATAGTTAAGGGGCGAGAATAGTATATTTTTTTTGATGTTTTAGAGAGGGACAACAGCAGCCAAGCCTAGCCTCACTGAAAGAGTGAATCTGAACCATTAGATGTAATCCAACTATTAGGATATACTTAATGTCTTAATGGACTAAATTTATTGGGCTGGATGAATTTATCAAATGGGCTGGCCTGGTGTACTGCTTTCGGGCCAATATTGGTTGAATAAAGGATCACATGATTGGGCTAACATGAAGTCTTCTTGGACTGAAAAAAAAAAAGGGAAAATTTCATAAATGACTACATTTTGAGGGTTAAAAATCTGGCATAGCTACATTTTGCTGTTTTACAGCTCGTAGCTACTTTTATGTTTGATGTATTCATTTTTTTTTTGCTGTATTCAATTTTTGTCTTCACTGTATTCATGAATATGATGATTTTTTCACTGTATTCCTGACATGAGTATCTGTATTCATAAACGAGCTCGTTGTATTAATGAATACAATAAGTAAAACTGACTACATAAAAATATAGATACATCAATAATTAACAAATACACCACTGAAAAATTGAATACAATAAAAAAATTTAACAAAAAAACTCAAAAATGTGAATACAATCGCCGTATATGAATACAATCACTAGTTCCGAACAGATCTGGAGACGATTTCCAGCCAGATCTTCCTGAAATTTCATAACAACAACAACAACCCTTATGCGCCGCCGTGGTTGGCGGACGGAGCCGAATTCAGTGGAAGCAACACTAGTGGTCGGGGCCAGATCTGGAGGCTCTCTTTAAGGTTACCTTATTTAAATTTCAACATCCATTTTGGTTAATACATATCTCGAAGAATTGAGTGCCAAGCTGCAATCTTGGTCATCAATGGATTTTGGTTGCTCCGCTTCTCATGCTTTATTAAAGCCTAGAATCCCTTCTAACTCCATCATCATTCTAATTGCCTTATTTGTATCACTTAGCAACCAGTTGGGGGTTATATGAGAAACTGCCCTTCTCCAATGGCGAAGAAGGGATAAGAGGGGAAAAAGGAGAGAAAGTTGAGGGAGAAAAGAGATGGGCGAGAGAGAAGGAAGAAAAGAGGGAAGAGAGCAGTGAAAGTGAGAAAGAGAAAGAGAGATGAGAGAGGTAGGTTGAAAGTAAATAATGTGATATGGGTATTCTACTTTATATATATAAGTAGCTATAAGTTGTATTTAACATATTATAATTAGCTATAAAATATAATTATTTTAAATTATAGCTACTAAATATAAATATGTAGTAGAGTTAGTTATGCCGTGTAGTTATCCCAAAAAAAATACCTTATTTTTATATTTCTTTGGGCTTCTGAATTAGGATTAAAGATTATTTTTATTTAATTATAAATTAACGCGTGCTAAAATATTACTTAATATTAAAAAATAGTACTCAAATAGAGATAAAATCATACTCGTAATAGTTGCGCGATAGTATTTATAAAGTTTAAAAGTAAGTAAATGCTATCGTCTAATTGTATAAAATAAATGCGATGCGTAAGATGTTAAAAGTGCTCTTGATGATTATAATATTGACTGATGGCAATAATATGAAAATAATAAGAATAATAACGGTAATAATAATGATAATAGGCGATGACTATAGTTGGGTAGTGAAAACGACGATATTAATAGAAAGCTAATAATTGCAATAAATATAAATAAATGTTCTTAAGTTGTCAAAAATATTAGAAGCGCAAATAAATATTGTGGAAGAAATGCAGGACAAAATTGGGTGTCAACACTTTGATCAAGCACCTAGGTGAGATATTGCTTTTTAGATTTTTAAGATAGTGATAATGTCACATTCAGTGGCGAAGCCACCCTTGGTCATTGCAATTTAGGACATCTCTTCGTGGATATAGTTACACCATGTAGATGTGTAATGTTTTTTTATGTGTTGTACTATATGTTGAATCCCTTGAACTTCTTCGTGTACTATTCTCCTTTATATTTTAACTTTCCTTAGTAAAGTCATACTTGTGATCATAAGGATTTATACACAAATAGGAAGACATGAATAACTATTTATTTTTTTAGTCGATATACATAAATTATATACTGATCACAACAACAACAACAACAACATGCCCAGTAGTATCCCACAGTGTGGGATTTGAGGAGGGTAGAGTATACGCAGACCTTACCCCCGCCTTGAAAGGTAAGGAGGCTGTTTCCGAAAGACCCTCGGCTAAAGATAGGGACAAGTATATCAAAAACAATATGAAAACGAGGAATAACAAAAGCGAGAAAGTCATGATAGAACAGTCTGGAAAGAAAGGAGCATTAGCTACCATAGATATATAAGATAATCGAAGTACAAGACCTAACAAATATAAGCAGAAATTAAATGGCAATAAACGAATGAGCAAAAATTATATACAGATTATATATATATATATATATATATATATATATATATATATATATATAGACATACTATGCATATATAATACATATTGCTCACTATCTTTAGTCATATTTCACGTGTTTACCATTCAAAACTAATCATTCTTTTAGATTTTCAATTTAACTGAGCATGTAAATTGAAGCCGATTGAAGATATTAAGCTAATCAAATATTATTGAAGACCAGCTTTTACAAATTATATATTTTTGTGACTCATTGGATAATGAAATATTCATCTCATCTTAAGCTCTAATTCGGTCTTTTACGACAGCGCGAAACGCGGACTAATACACTAGTTTACCTTATATATTTCTAATGAATCCAGCTTCAAGAAAACAATAGGCAGCAGATGTCACACTTCAATGCTCGGAATTAAACTATTCGGAGTACAATCTTTTACACAAGACAAATCATCAGAAACAATCTAATGCCTATATTTTTATGAAATTAGAATAACGAATACATTAATAATATCTGTAAATTAATTAAATAAGATGATTAACTACATTTCTGTTTTAGCCACAAATCTAGGTTAAAGAACTTGCCTAATTAATCCTATTGCGATAAGAAATTCTATTTTCTAAGTTCAAGTCAAGAGTCATACATAGTACTCCCTATGTTTTAATTTATGTGAACTCATTTGACTAGAACGACATTTAAGAAAGAGTGAAGACTTTTAAAACTTGTGATTCAAAATAAGTCTTGAATATTTGTGTGGTTGTAAATCATTTCATAAAATGAATTTGTTTCCAAATTAGAAAAGAGGTCATTCATTTTGACACAGATTAAAAAGGAAATAGGTTCACATAAATTGACACAGAGGGAGTATTTAATTGGTGATCACGTAGTTTCCGCCCAGTGAACACAGCAACTCGCAACACGACTATGTTGTCTTGACCTCCTTAAAGACTAACATGCCCCTTGGCGCAAAACCTTTGTGTTGTCCTGCCTCGCACCCACTTTGCCACATAGCTATCTTTGAATATATATTAATCGATCTCATCTAAATATTTAAAAGATAATATTTTAATACAATAACTAGCTAACTCCTTTAAAATCTCTTACATGGGGAAAAAATTCGCCCTTCTTGATAATGTAAATATTTTTACTACATCATCAAGTTACCTGAAAGGTAACCAAATGTAATAGCTAGTGTATATAATTTTTTAGTAGATATATCACTACTTTTCATCACACAGTTGTTGAGAAAATGAAAGCAAATTAAACTTATTGACATCCTGTTTTGCACAAGTCTTGGGATTGATTAGCGGAATAATTTTGTGCTAATTACGGGTTGCAAGTTGGTCAAGTCCCGGAGGCCCACAAAAGTTAGAGTCAAATGATAACAACCAAAACAAATAAATGCCGTGTACTTTTTATGAATAAATATTTATAAAAACATATTTAAAACAATTAAAAGTTACTGTCGAGGGTTGTACTGAGATGAATATGATTCCTCCTCCTTTAGTTTGAGATTTCGGATTTACATCTGAATATAAAAAATTCCTGATAGAAAGTGCTTCCCCCTTAAATGGGTCTTATGCGGCACAAAAAATAAATCCCTAATCGTCATGATATTGTAACACCTCGTACCTTGGCATTAAGATGTGTCATAGTAAGTCCAGATGAGTTCGAAGAGATTAAGGTCATTTATGAGGTTATAGATTTAAGACCCCGT
Organism: Lycium barbarum; assembly: GCF_019175385.1. Taxonomy (NCBI): domain Eukaryota; kingdom Viridiplantae; phylum Streptophyta; class Magnoliopsida; order Solanales; family Solanaceae; genus Lycium; species Lycium barbarum. The sequence continues at coordinate 121,191,607 of NC_083347.1, read as the reverse complement.
AATTTGACAAAATTTCGAAACCATTATACGTTGTCTTGATATGGTATTTTCCTTTAAGTGAACCATTATTTGTAAAAGTATGATAAATATGATTTTATATAGTTATTAATATTACTACTTTTTAGGCACACTTTAAATTATATACGTGATATCGAAAGTTTGTAAATAGGATTTGCCTTATTATAAAGATGTAAACCATTTTCTCATAAGAAAAGAAAGTTATCTTCTTACAATTTTGAGAATTAATAGTACAAAAACTTATTCTCTTGATATTTGGTTGGGAAAATTAGAATTTGATAAAATATATAATTTTGTAGATGTTTAATGAAATATTAGTGTATGTATTAATTTTATAAAATACTCATGATTTAATAATGTTTTAATAGTAGTACCATTTGATAAAAACTTCAATTTGTTTAATTTTTGTTCCATGTGAGCACAGGACATTCTCTACTCAATGGATATATGCATGTTTTTATATATTAAACTATTATGTTTGGAATATGTATAAAAGAATGGATTTTTTTTTTTTTAGCAAAAATGTGTCATCAAGGGGACACCTCCACGCCTAACACAAGGCAGGTGGAGGGACACCTATGTAATGGTTAATCTCATCACCTTGTATGCCTATTGTGGACTTCCATTTATGAGTATGAAAAGGTCATTTTAAACGGAAAAAGGGCAAAGAAGAAATACAGAGTCGCCACTGATGTTTTATGTGCTTTTCTTCCTGTTACTTATTGACATGCAGTCTTGCACTAGTCTTAGGATTGATTAGCAGAATAATTTTGTGCTAATTGCGGGTTGCAAATTTGGTCAAGTCCTGGGGGCCACATAAGTTCAAGAGTCAAATGATAACAACCAAAACAAATAAATGTTGTGTACTTTTTATGAATAAAAATTTATAAAAACATATCTAAAACAAGGAAAAGTTATTACGAAGGGTTGTGCTGAGATAAATATGATTCTTTCTCCTTTAATTAGAGATTTCGGGTTTACACCTGGATATGAAAAATTCCTGATAGAAAGTGTTTCTCCCTTAAATGAGTCTTATGTGGCACAAAAACTAAATCCCTAGTTGTCATTATATACTCCCTTCGTCTCATATGGGTATTTGACTGGGCACAAAATTTAACAAAGAAAGAAACACTTTTGAAACTTGTGGTTTAAAACAAGCATTGAGAAATTGTGGCTACAAATCATTTCATTTAGGGTAAAATTGGAAAGGGAAAATGGTAGTTTTAGTCCCTGAGTGATTGATGTATTGTGATTTTGATCTTTGTATTATTCGACCAAGCACATTTGACCTTCAATTTAATTAAGTATGCTAAATTAATCCTTGAAACAAACTGCCGTCAACATTTCCGTCTAGTTAGGTATTCTCCAATTGTAATTACTTATATGCCTATTGTGGATTTTGATTTATGAGTATGAAAAGGTTATTTTTAACGGGAAAAAAAAGAAGAAGAAGAAATACAGAGTCGCCATTTTTTTTTTTAAATTGTTATTCCAGTGATTGTACATGTTCTTTCATCAAATCTGGTTCCATTCCCATTCTCAAAATGCCTGTAATTGTTAAGAAAATTATACAAAACAATATCTAATTTAAATGTAACATAAACTTTTATTCTTTTATCATCAAGTGAGCAATTTGTGTTTACAATAGCTATTAATAAATTGTAAAAGGTGCAGTTAGAAAGTTTAGTCAATTAGAATAAAGTCTGACCAACTACGTAATATAACATGGAGCTGTTAAAATAACCTGTTGCAAATAGAGTAATTCAAAGAAAAATTTAGATACAACTTCTCGCTCTATAATGTGTATGTATATTATCAGCAAACATGAATAAATAGTCAAATAGTTTGCATGCAGACAAAGGAACTTCAACAAATATTGCATTACTGTAATTGAACAAATATGAATTAATTGAGTTATGTTTAAATAACACGGGTACCAGTACACTATTTCTACAGGTTAATGATCTTGCTGTAAAAAAAAGTATGAAAAAGTTTTAAAAGACAAGAACGAATAGTGACAAAATCAAAACGAAAACAATCCTCAATTTTAAATAAGGGGAAAAATAGAGAACTAAAAACTGCTATCAAGAAGTATATCATTTTTTGTTACCTCCTTTCTGCAGGTGGATCAAAGCTTAAAACTAATACTCCTACAAATTTTATGATACAAAATACAGAGAGTGACTCTTTTTATAGGAATATTTGGCTCCTTTTTCGGAATGAATTGTTGATTTTTCGCCCAAATAGAAAAAGAAAAGAAAATCAAGTTATACAAAGAGATAAACAATATGATAAAAGCTATTTGAGATTAGTTTGGTTATACTTACTCGTTGTTGTCCATTTGAATTATTATATGTGCGCTATGAGTTCCTTGCTTTTCATAGAATTTGCTCTTGATTAGTCTTTGTTATATTTGCTGCTTCCCGTCCAAAAACAATTAGAACAATCCTAGAAGGATTCTATCAATAAAATAAGAATTCTTTCTCACCTACATATTTTAGTCTCCAATGAAATAAGAATTCTTTCATGGCAATAATATCCGTTATGGTAGGTTCTTGTGTCTCTAGCTGCATAAAGAGATCCGTAAATTTTGCATTGTAAACAATTTTAAATGGAAAGTGAATACAAAAAAGATTACGACTCCTTAAAGAGGGGAAAAGGACTCCTGATTTAGTTGGTTTGAAGTGCTAAATATTAGGAGATAATTAAATATTTATTTTTAATAAATATTATAAAAATAGTAAATAACAGTTTTGTCTATTGTAGAGTCTTTTAATAAAGAACAAAAAATTTAATCAACATTTCTAAGGCCTTTCGTGCATATAGACTACAACATTAGAGAAGTACGTCCAAGCTAATGAAAACTTAAAATAGTTATGAGTTATGACTACTAACAAAAAAGTCTACAGCTGACAATTTATAATATCGTGGAAGACCAAAGAAACAAATTTGAAATATGAATTACAACTTAAAGTAGATTTTTTCTTCACGAACAAAATAGTTTCTCCCTCCCCCTGCCCATTACTTCATAATATCAAAAGCTTCTACCCCTTTTTAATATTTAATTCAATTCTTCTCCTTCCTCCTCCTTTTTTCTTTTACAAAAATTCCATACAATGAAGGGAAAAGATAAAAGAAAAAAAAAGTATGTAGAGAATAACTATAATTGATACCGGTTTGCTGGCTATTTCAAAATTAGACTTTATGATAGATACTCTTTTTGGTGGTGTCAGTGATTTTTTTTTAATTGTTTTTTATTATATAGGTGAAGGGGAAGGAGAAATAGGGGAGGGGATTACAACATAGGGATTCAAACTTTCACTAACAAGGTGAAAGTTCAGGTAGCTAACCAACTAAGCTATTAGATCGCTACGTGGTGTTAGTGATCACATTGCTACATACGGTTTATATAAACTGAGAATTTTGAACGTACTAATGCATTAACAAAGATATTCTCTAGCGTTTAAATCATCCTTGGCCAAAGCATCAAACCAACAAATTATTTTCCACACTGAAATGCAAAACTGATGTGTAGGACAATTCTTTTGAGTTTGCAAAATCATATTATGAGTGTATGTATGACAGCCATAGCATGCTATCCTCTAATCTAAAAGATTGTTAATTCTTGAACAGACTGTAATTTTCTGAGCAAATCTTATTTTGGGTTTCCTGCTAATAATGAGCTTATAGGCATATATTGATAATACAAAAGGGTATCATAATATCACAACTTAAATAATTTGGGAGTTATAGACGTAACTGATGGAGGATTTATAAGCACATAAATATAATGTTAATGTGGGAGAAAGGGGACTTATAGACATAGTTAATGGAGTATTTTTAAGCACATAAATAGAATGTTAATGTGGAATAAAGAAGCGGAAGAGAAGGTTTTTTTTTTTAAAAAACAAAAATAAATACATGAAGACGTGCCTGTTTGGATTTTTTCTTTTAGCTGAAAAGCACTTCAGTTCGTCCTCTTTTATTTTGATTCGAAAACTTTATTGGTGTAGTTAAGAGAATGTAATTAAAAAGGTGTATTGCGGTATAATATCTTTATATTATTTGATATTATTTGCATATTTGTAGGGAGATAATTACCATATATTAGTTAGTTTCCTTGTTTCACTAATTACCATATATTAGTTAGTTTCCTTGTTTCACTAGGATCTTAGTTTCCTTGTTTCACTAGGGTTCAAGATTGTATCCTATATATATTCTCTCTTGGTGAATGAATGGGACAAGTCAAGATTGTATAGTTTTTACATGGTATCAGGCTACACGTTTTTTTTCTTCTCTTCATCGTAAATTTCCATGGCCGGTGACGCCGTACCTCCTCCACCACCACCCAAAATTGAGTCTAATTCTCCCTATTTTCTCGGTCCTCAAGACCGACCTGGGACTATATCATGCCTACTCGTTTCAAGGGCGCATCAAATAACGTTGCCGTCGGTCAGCACTTTACTTCTGATCAATGGAAGGCTATTACGGGATTTTTTAGTAATGCTACAATTCCCGAAAATCGCTTGAATGGTAAGTTTGATGTTTTTTCTTGGATTATTGACACCGGTGCTACTCATCATGTTACCGGTGAGAAATCTTGGTTGTTTGATGTCCATATTGTTGATTGTCCTATTGGTTTGCCTAATGGTGAAAAGGTGCTTGCTTCTTTGGAAGGTTTTGTTCGACTGTCAGATAAAATCACCTTACATCATGTCCTTTATGTGCCTTATTTACGTTGCAACTTACTCTCCGTCCCCCAACTAACTGATAATTTACATACTATTGTCTCTTTTAATTCTTATATGCGTGCTATTCATGACCCACTGAAGGAGCTGATTGGAACGGGAGTTAGGAGGGACGGACTATACTATTTTAGCAAACCGAACGTGGTGCAACATGTGTCTACTGTCGTGGCAAAGTCCGCATTGGAATTGTGGCATCGACGATTGGGGCATCCTTCCGAGAGAGTAGTTAAGTTGCTTCCTCATGTCAGTAGTGATAAGAGTAGTTTAGCAAAGGATTGTGAAGTGTGTTTACGTGCTAAGTATCCTAGAGACAAATTTCCTTTAAGTGATAATAATGCATCTAGAATATTTGAGAAAATACATTATGATTTGTGAGGCCTGTCATACCCCATTTTAACCGGGTTAACGGTAAGAAGTACGACATATTGGAGATTCCTATTTTTTGTTATTTTTAAGGAGTCGCCACCTAATTATTTATGGTGAATTAGGACACCTAAAGTTTATTAAAGTAGTTATCTAAAGTTGATATTATTGTAAAGTCTACGAAACCAAAAGATTCTAGGTAAGGGTTCAATTAGTCTAAAGGGAAGGTATTAGGCATCCTTTAAGACCCATTAACAATGGTTAACCGATCGGACTTATGTTATTTAATTAAGGCTAAAATATAAATATGATATGTAAATATTTTAAAAATATCTTGTAAGTATTGCTAAAGTTATTTAAAGTAAAACTTATAGAAAATAACGGTTGCGTAAAAAGGTTTAAGTAAAAATAAATTAAAAGAAGTGGGACATGTAAAGTTTATATGTATTTGGAGAAAAAGTGAGTTATGCTGACTCACAAATTAGAAAACTTATTATAAGATTAATATGAAATAAATTTTAAAGGTTTTATAGAAAGATTATTAGTTTAATGTATATTGTGCGAATGTTGTTTTGAACAAATATATATTTCGAGTGCTTTGAAATGAACTAAAGTGAAAGAATTATTCGTTGAATTAGTTTGACTTTTTATTCCTTAGAATAAGCTAACGTTAGTGTAAGATTTGTGATGTTTTAAGCTTCTAAAATAGTAAGCATAAATTATGATTCCCTTAGCCAAAAGATGTAGTCATGCTATTATGAAAATCAATTACTCAAATAAATGCTATAGGTACTATAAATAGTTTTAAAAATAGAAGTGAATGTAATTTATGGAATTAACTACCCATTACTAAACTAAAACTCTTAATGTTACTAAAGTTTATCTTAATTAACAAGCACAAATGTTAGTCATACGATACAAGTTAAATGCACACAGAAATAAGATAAAAAGGTAAAATGATTTAAATGGGCTCGGCCCACTCTCTGTTGGCTGCCACTGTTACGGTTGTGCTGATATGGTGGTGATCATGTTGGGTTGTTGGCCCAACGCCAAATGTGGAAGGAGACAAGTCCGAGGGACTCGTACGCGACAGTCCTTTTTTGTGCGCAATGAACTGAGACGTCGGGGTCTCGAGTCTATTCTCTTGGTCGCGGCTAAAGTTCACCGGAAAGAGGAAGAACTAAGTGTGGAAGGTCGTTCGATCTCTGAAAATTTTGAGTAATTCGTTGTTTTTCTAAGACGTTGAGTAATCCTCCTCGCGGCTAAAGTTCACCGGAAGATGAAGAATTAAATGTGGAAGATAGTTAGTGTCGCTAAGCTTGCGTATACAGTACAGAGTAAAACAAGATGCTTCCTATTTCAAATCAATATCAGGAAACAAATGAAATTCGTTGGTATTTTCGGTGATTGGGGCAGCTAATCAATAAAAAGCTCTTTCTGAAAAAATCCCCCCTTTTCAACTGAGTAACTAGGATTATATTTATAGGGTTTCATTGGTATTGAAGAAAAGAGAGGAGCGTATGAGAGAGACGAAGCGGGGGACAAAGGGAATATGGAAGAGATAGGCGTGGGGGACAACAGTGGAGATGGCAGAGCGTGGGAAAGAGGAGAAGTGGAAGGGTGTCGGGTGAAGTGGGGTGGAACGTGAAGGGGACATAAAAGAGTGGAGAGAGCAGGTAGAGAGAAGAGAAATGAGAAGGAAAGGGGGCGCGGCGGAAGAGGCGATGGAGAAGAGAAAGAAAAGAGAGAGAGTTGAAGAGGTTGGGCTTGGCGGAGAAATGGGATTAGGGTAAAGAAAAGGGAGATTGGGCCGGGTGTGAGGTATATGGTCTGGGCCAGACGGGTTGTGGGTATTGGGCTGGTCCATTAGTGTAGAAAATAGGTATGGGCTGGTATTTAAAAAATGTGGGCTGATCATTTGGGTAGGGAAATATTGTATTTATATTTTGAGCCATTAATTTGGATGAAAATTGTTGATCCTTTCTCCGCTATTTAATTAGTTTTGGGCTTCTAATTTAATAACTAATACAACATATACTATGTAAAGACAATAAATAATTAACATGTAGAAAAAATAGATATTTTACAAAGTGTTGTCTTGTAATTAATTTAACGATTCCGAACCCGAAAACGAAACGATGACTAACTGTTTAAAATTTATGATAAAGTAATGCTTATAATGTTAAAAAATAAAAGTTGTGATATTAATAGTAGTAGCAATAAAATATTGTGAAAAATAAAGTATTTAGCTCGTCAGTAAATTTAAAAACCCGGGTAAATTAAATAAAAGAGGGACAAAATTGGGTGTCAACAGATGCCCCTCTTCGACAGAAGATGATGTAAGAATCTTCGGGCGAAGAAGTTGACGTAGTAGCCAATTTTGTTTGGACCAACGAATATGAATTTGTAAGAAAGTACGGTTTAGGAAAATTGATGGAAAATATTATGAGGACCGAAGGAATTATGAAAAATTATGGCCGAATCTCAGTTTCGAATTGCCTACATATCTCGGGCTCCACGAGAATCAGGCTATGTGTAATTCGAAAGTTTTTGTGGATTCATAATCTTGCGGGGGTCGTAGCCAGGTGACGAGAACGTTCAAGAATAGAACATATGCTTATAGCCTCCTAATTATAAATGTGGTGCACAACACACCCATAAGTAAGACTCTACTAGACACAATGTAAATTTCTCGAAACATGCCCCAGTGTTGAGTTATGGAGACGCTGGGGATGTAGAAAGGAATATGAGATTGTGAAAAGAGTTGATTGAAATAGAGTTTTAGTGGGAAATATGGAAGAGAAATTGACCTACGTGTCACGTGTTTGTGGACGTAGGCGGAGTTGAGTTCAAGAGTAGATCCGTGACCTTTGCTTGTGAGTTTGGTATTCCTCTTCAGCAAATTTGCCCCAGTTCACTGCGTAAGATAAAGTTCCACGTTGTGTTGCGTCTCTGCAGGTTGTACTTTCTGCCAAAACTGAAATTCATGTCAAAATTAGTAATAAAGTTGAAATTGTAAAATTATAAAGGATAGTAAATATGAGTGCGGAAGAACCCAATATCCTATTTTAGGGTGGAAGAACCCAATATCCTATTTTAGGGTGGAAGAACCCAAGTATCCTATTTTAGGGTGGAAGAACCCAAGTATCCTATTTTAGGGTGGAAGAACCCAAGCATCCTATTTTAGGGTGGAAGAACCCAATATCCTATTTTAGGGTGGAAGAACCCGAGTATGTATCCGGTTGTTTTCGAGGACATGAATGATGTGTCTCCGGTTGTCTTCGGGGACTTGATGATATGTCTCCGATTGTCTTCGGGGACTTGATGATGTGTCTCCGGTTGTCTTCGGGGACTTGATGATGTGTCTCCGGTTGTCTTCGGGGACTTGATGATATGTCTCCGGTTGTCTTCGGGGACTTGATGAGAGTTCGTAAGGGTGTAGCCGTATGGCTTATGCATGTGAGGTCGTATAGCCAAGTGATGCCCCCGGTTGTGTTCGGAGATGCCTCCAGTTGTCTTTAGAGATGCCTCCAGCTGTCTTCGGAGACTTAACAATGATTCTTGCAAAGTTCAGAGTAAAATAGTTAAAGCTGGTAAAGTATATGATAAAATAATTGATAAAGTATGGAGTAAAGTGGTGGAATAGCCATCTGGCTCATGATGTTGATGGTATCATGACAGCCTGAACTAATGACGTGTGATCCTGATTTAATTCGCCTTCAACTTCGTCAACCTACAAAAACAGGTGTATAAAGTTATAAAATTATTTTGATAAAAATAAATTAAAATATAAGGTTGGAAGTAAAGCCGTATGGCTTTTTGATGCGAGGCCACAATGGCCAAACGATGCTTTTAGCCGTGACCGATAGACTTGACTGTTGATCTCGTGGCCTTTTGATTCCTGCACTCAAAGAAAAATTCTTAGTTTGGGAGGGGGAAGTTGACTCGTGTTGACTTGAAGCTTGACTTTATTGGCGCTCCATTCATCCTGTTTGTTTGGATCTTGTGATCTCCGTTCAAGTCTCGGTAGATGAACAGTAGTAAAACAATTGAAAGAAAGTGTTTCATTTGAAAGGTAGGTATGTAAGTATATGTATAAGGAAATGTAACTATATAAATTGTGAAATATGTGTATGTAAATGTATATATGTAAGGAAAGATATATATGTAAATGTATATATATATGTAAGTTGTAAAATATTTCTGCCAACTTCAGATTGTGACACTTCTAAAGTAATTGGTCTATAATACTTCCTGTCTGATAGCCTTAATCTTGTCGATGTCCAACCGTTCTTTTGTCTATATCTTTTCAAAATATGCCCCAGTTTTGGGCTCAAAAGGGTATACTAAACTTATGTTGGGGTGTGACCTTACCTTATATAGGTTGCCTACGTATCCTGCCAAGGAATCAGGTCAGAACGTAGTTCGTAAGGTATATAAGAATGGTTTAAAATTTTCTAATAAGGGACCGAACCCGATCTGTATTGCCCACGTATCCCGCCATGGGAATCAGGTCAGCGTTATGTAACTGGCTAAAGGTTTGTAGGATTTCTATCTAAATATGATTGACTTGTATGTTGATAGTCTACGAATCTCGCCAAAGGAATCAAGTCATATGTAGTTTTTTTTTTTTTTTTTATATAAGGATTTTAGATTTTCTGTTATAATGCGACCGAACCCTATGTGGGCTGCCTACGTATCCCACCACGGGAATCAGGTCGGAACGTAGTTCGTATGCATGCAAATGGCAAAAATTCTAACCTAGTATGATCGAGTCCCTATGTGGGCTGCCTACGTATCCACCGAGGAATCAGGTCAAGCGTAGTTCGCAGCTTTAAGTAAAGGTTGCAAACTAGGTTGTCTAACCTAATGTCGTCCTTTGATTTCTTCTTGGATTGCTAGCTTTCAGGCTTATGTCATCACCTATTGACTATTTCAATTTCTTTCGAGTGGAATCTTGTCTTGTCCCCTAGTTTCTTTGTTACTCTCTCGAGATGTATGTTGTCTATTCGTTCATTTCATATCACAATCGTAGAGTTGGCAGTTTTGATAAATAAAGTAGAAAATAACAATAATAGATAATTAAGGAAAATCAGAAATGCATTCATAGATTTTGCAGTTAAACTTCCAAAAGATGAAATAAAGCAAACAAAAGTTTTAGGCGTGATTCAAACCTCAATTTAAAAAAAAACAAGTTCACTACATGTTCAAACTACCAAGACTCCCGGCAAATCAGGAATGGAGTACAAGTCCAATTCTTCAGAGTCTCTCCTAGTTCGGCACCCGTATTGTCAGTGCCTTGGTGTTGTAAGTAGTTGTAGCAGCAATCTTCATGTGTGTTTGTCTTTGGATTGTTCCCACGGGCGCAACGAAAGTTGATGACATGGCCCTTTCCACCCTTCTGATTGACACACTGGATTCTTTCAAATCTTGGCACCTTCGTGAGCAGGTAAAGGATTGTTGACCACGTTGGCCTTAGCTTCAGCGAGCTGGATTACTCCTTCCTTAATCAGGGCTTCGATTTTGTTTTTAAGCCCATAGCAATCTTCAGTGGCGTGCCCAGCAACTCCAGAATGGTATGCACAGCGCTTGGAACCATCAAACCATTTTGGGATAAGATCGAGAATTCTTCCTTCAATCGGTTGTATTATGTCTGCTGCTTTCATTCTTTCAAACAACTGAGCCAATGGTTCAACGAGTCGAGTGTAATTACGAGTGTTTTTTGTGTCAAGGTTTGGACGAGCTCTAGGTGCAGCATGTGGTCGATTTTGGTAAGTTGGAGCTTGGATGGGTTGATACGGACGTGGGTTTTGATGTGGAGGTGCTCGGGGTTGGTAGTAGTTAGCTTGGGCGTTGTAAACAGGGTGAGGAGATAGTGGAGCTTGGTAGGGTTCAGGGTAGTGGTAAGGGTAGAAAGGTTGTTGTGGGTGGTTAAAGTATGGAATGGCTTGGCTCGGCTTATGCCCTTGGACGTTCATGATTGCAGCGACATCTTCCTTCTTCTTTTTAACCCCGTTGATAGAACAAGATTGAATAGCTTTGTTTATTGCTTGTTGTCACGACCCAGCCCCGTGGGCCGTGACTGGCACCCTACCTGGGTACCCAGACCGAATCGCACATTCATTTTCAAATCCAAACTTATTTCATAATTTTTCGAAATCATACCGAACATAATTTATATCAAAATATGTCTTAAGCGGTTGTGCCAAATCAAAATATCATATCAAATACAAACGAAGCGGCGGAGTAGACATCGCCGGCCAAAAGTGCAAACATAAGCATAAGGGCCATTTGGGGCCAGCATAACAAACAGACCGCCTTAAGACCAGGAAACGAAATCAGACAAACATACATAGGACCCTCGCCCCACATATATGACTACAGGCCTCTACAAACTCAAAACAAAGACATATGGCGAGACAGGGCCCCGCCGTACCCAAATAGTCAAACATACCGAATATATACAAAGCAAAAAGAGTTTGTACCAAAAGTGGACTCCGGATCAAATAGGAGTACTCCGGAATAGCAAGAAGTGAAGCCTACTGCGGAGGATCACCGATATCTGCACCTGCGGGCATAAAACGCAGCCCCCGACGAAAGGGGGTCAGTACGAAATATGTACTGAGTATGTAAAGCACGGAGTACAGAAATATGGATCAAAAACGATAGCAAATCAAATGTCAGAGTGGAGTACAAATGGGTAGGTCAAAATCTATATCGAAATCATATACGTATACATAATGCAAATGAAATCATGCAAACGTTTAGGAACGTGGTCGCCACTCCGACGCTGGCGCCACACACAGCATAGCACCAGAAGGTTTCAAATCTCCGCACATCCCCGAACACAAGCATAATCATAGGTGAGCGTATCGCATCACGAGCCATATCACAGCATAACTCCAAACGGAACCCGGCCCTATGGCGAAGCCTCGGGAACCGTAACACAGCATACGGCCGAATTATTATAAGGCGCACGAATCATAACCGGCCCGGGAACCGGTGAACGAAGTCATCATAAGGCACGGGCGGAGTCGTGAGCAAACAAATGCAATCCATATTTCAAAATAGCCTTTCAAAACTTAGTAGTCTCATAAGTCATTTCATAGTACAAAATAATCGAATACTTAGTCGATACAAAGTTTCATTTCACAAAACGTTTCCAAAATATTACGTATGGCTCAAAACGTAACTTAGCATATCACAATATTCAAAACATAGCCCATAGCAGAACGTCTCAAAATCAGAGGGTTCATATCAAATCTTATTCCAAAGGAGAGCCCGATAGGACAAGTAGGGCGTCTCGGGGTTAGCGGGCCCACCTCGAGTCAAATTGAGGTGGCGAACATAATTCACGAACATTAACAGGCCAAAGGGTCATACATAATCATTACCAGGTGACCCGATCACATTTCGATAGGTTTCGGACGATTGGTGGCATTCTAGCCAAAATAGAGCTCTTAGGCTTCAATCGAATTGAATGAATAGTAACTTTTCTATGGATCGGGTTTCGAGGAGCAGAAATGCTCCGGAAGTTCTCATATTCGTCTAACACACTAAGATATGCCAAATGAAGGAGTGGGAAGCTTTACATACCTCACAGATGTCGTAAGCTCTCCCGAAAGTCCAGTCCCGTTTCGTCAAAAATCTGCAAATGGTCAAAGTTACCAATTGAGATTCTTAGGCTTAAAAATGCCTTTAACTTCAATTTTGCCTACCGAAATTTCGGCAGCATTTCCCCTATAAATCTAACATCCCCGAGGCTTAGCTCGGCTCAAAATACATCAACCACAACAGCCCACACGTCAACAAACAACACAAACAACAATCAAACCATTCTAGCTTCAAAGTTCTACTTTGCTATCTAAGTTGGCAACTTTCATTCAAACTTTCAAAACTCCAATTCTAAATCTACATAATTGTATTCATTTCTACATTCAAACTTATACAATCACATCCTAACTACAATCCAAGCCATACACGAAATTACACCAAAATCCATTATTTTCCAGAATTCTTTAAAACATCAAAATTCACGACGAACATTCTAATTCACGTCGTTTCATTCCGAATTCATTAACATCATAAGAACTTCACATCTAAAGTCTCTAGCACCCAAAATATACAATGATATACATAGTGATACCAAGGGTATACGCTTTCCGATAATATCCAAAATCATTTTTCAACGCCAATTCCATTCATCAATCAATCGTTTACGACATAAGGGTCACAACAACACACTATACCAACTTAAACAAGATCAATTCACATCATTTTTCCTCCCTATGGCTCACGGCCAACACCCACTATACACACACACCCACGGCTTTCTATTTACATCAAAATTACGGGATTCTCGTCTATTTCCAATCCTTAACATATTCATATCAATTCTATAACATTAAATGGGCAAAACTCTTACCTTTTCTTGAAAACCCGACTTGTCGTAAACGTCGTTCTTGCGCCAAACTAATTATACCCCGTTGAAGAGGGTCTTGAGCACTTCACAACTATGTAGAAACTAAGATTTTTGGATCACAACACAAGCTAGCACAATTTGTTTTTCTCTCTTTCCTATTCTCGGCCGAGAGCCCTTTCTATGGGGTGTTCTTGGATTTTTGCTTTTGATCTTGATAATTACTAAGTATTAGTTGATATATATCCACAATATAGGTCATGTGATAATCACATGACCATTTAAAGTGGGCTTAGACCATGACATGGCCGACCACTTCACCTCTTTGGGCCCAATTTTTGTGTTCCAATTCCTTGGCCCAATTCCTTAAAAGTCCGTTTTGTAATTCCCAAAACTAATTTCCGAAACTCCAAATTTACCCTCGGCCTTTCCCGATGTCTTAACATTAAAGATTTCATAACCAACATAGTCACATTCACTAAAATCAAATTATGTCCTTATAGCACACAAGTCGTAATTATTTCTCGATTTCCAATTATACGAAAACACGGGACATAACACTTGTAAAGAAATAAGATCCTGAATTTTCCTCGATTTGATTCCTTCTTCTAAGGCTTCTCCCATTCGGACAACTTCTGTGAATTTTTGTCCTATTATACCTATCATTTTCTCATAAAATATGCCAGCCTGGCATTCAATGAAGGTAGTAGTCATTTCTTTATCATTCATCGGAGGTTGAACCCTGGCCGCTACTGACCTCCAACGTAACGCATACTCGCGGAATGTCTCAGCTGATTTCTTGGTTAACTTAGTCATGTAGACTCTATCTGGCGTGATATCGATGTTAAAACTGAATCTGTCCATAAATTCTTGCGCCATGTCACTCCAACCACGCCATTTACGGACGTCTTGTTGTGTATACCAAGTAAGTGCTTCACCAGATAAGCTTCTTATGAAGAGCTTCATCCTTATATTCTGGTCTCTGCCCACTCCAACCAGTTTGTCACAATAAGCCCTTAAGTGTGTATGAGGGTCGCCTGTTCCATTGAATGTATCAAATTTCGGCGGTTTGTAGCCTACAGGTAAATCGACGTCAGGTTGAACACAGAGATCTTCGTATTCTACACTCTTGGTTCCCCTAGCAACTTGAAGGTTTCTCATTGCTTCTTTGAGACTGTGGATCTCTTTTAGCAATATGTTATCTGCCCCTGCCTTTGCATCCTTTTCCATTTCCTCGTATTGATCTACCTCGGGTTGGAACCTGACCGTTATTGGATTGGTAAAGGCTTGTGTTTCTGCGGCATATACCGGAGGAACGCATTGTGCATTAGGGGTGACAAAGTGTGCCCCGTGTATATGCTGGGTTGGATAAGTTTGGGCGATGGGAGTGTTTTGGACCGGAGGTGGTGTGTTATAAGTGGTGTTTGTAGGTGTTTGATTTGGTGGGTTTAGAGGAGTTGTTATAGGTGGAGGATTAGTGTTGGTGGGCAAAGGAACATAGGGAGTGTGCACTAGCGATTGACTTGGTGGGTTGACGGGTGGTGGATTATGAGTAGCATAGGTAGTGTAAGTGGGTGGTTGATTTTGTGGAGGAGTATAGCTAGTGTAAGTGGGAGGTTGACTTTGTGGGGGAGTACAAGCGGATGATAGATTTGGTGGATTTGCGGGGGTGATCGGAGGTAAGTTGTTGTTGGTAGGTGCATTGTTTTGGGGAGGAAAATGCTCAGGAACTGGGGATTCGAGTGATGGGAAACGAGGTGGGTCTGGTGCAGTATTTCTAGGTTCAGGAGGTGAATTTTGGAGTGTGATGGATAAATTGGTCAAGTCCCTAACCCGATTTAGTTCTCCACGTAGATTCTCAATTTCTTGAGTCAGGCGGGCGATATGTTCATCATGTTGAATAGTAGTCCTGTGTTCAGAAGTCTCGGGCGGATCGCTAGAGATCACGATGTTTTCCACACCAGTTGAAATAGATGCGGTTGGATCAGACATAATAACTTCTTTTCCTTGAATAGCCCAACTACGTCGCGGTAATGATGATGTCTTTGACCTTGTGAGGTAAGGATGGTCAGCCAGCTCGAGCGTCAACACGAATCAACTTTTTTAGGGAATAAGATGAAATAAACATACAGTATAAACGATGTTAGTTTCATGAACATATCTAGGTAAATTCATGATCACGTAAGGTCAAGTAAGGCATGTAGCAAATAATTCGTCAAGTAGAGTCAAACAAGTTGTCAAACAAATGTAAACGATTATATCAAACAAATAACGCGTCCTAATATGCGTGTGACCTCTTTGTGCCAGAGGTGGGCCTAACGTTGTTTGAAGGGTAAAGTGTGCCATAATATGTCATCCCGTTGCTTTGATTAATTAAACAGATTCTATTTCTCAAAAAATAAAGTACAAAATAAGGTAATATTTATTACATGTCAAATAAATACAACATAAGGTGTTTCCTAATCTAAATAAAGTAAATAAAATATCTATGCCTAACTTCTAGCTCCATTTGTGATGCCCTTCGTCATTTGTTGTATTCCGATGCAAATGCATGCCTGTCATAGAAACGTTAGTCATTCCCTCTTTCCTAAAGTTTAATTAATTAGAGCAAATAGTCAATATTTAGGCACAGTTATTCTTCAAATATGCGCATAAAGTATGATTGGTGTCACTCGGGGTTGTGAACCCACTTGGACGTTTGGGTAAAGTCATCTAATGGGCTTAATACACCAAGGGTATTAAACCTCCTAGGATATGAAATGTATGCTATTAACAAAAGGTGTTGGTTTAGCTCTATCTTAGGCTGACTAAGAGTGGGTTTACTAGACGCAAGGTTCCCGAGCGGACTGCTCGAGTGAGAAGGCTACGCGGTCCCCGTTACTTGGGCTCCCCGCGCATACGCCAACTCTCCTGAAATTTGGATTCTACGAAACAAATTTGCGGGTGCGCAAAACACACCTCGCGTGTACGTGTGATAGTGTGAGTTTCCAGAAATGGAAGAAATATGAACGGAATGACAATTTATCAAAGCAGTAGCACATAAACAGTTTATATCGAACAAACAGTTTATATAAAACAAATAATTAACAGCATGTAAAAACAGTTAACAAATAAATAAAGTAATTTCCAATAAGTACACAAAGTCTATTTAAACTAATTCCGTTATGGTTAAAACCTAGGTAAACTTCCCCAGCGGAGTCGCCAAGCTGTCATACCCCATTTTAACCGGGTTAACGGTAAGAAGTACGACATATTGGAGATTCCTATTTTTTGTTGTTTTTAAGGAGTCGCCACCTAATTATTTATGGTGAATTAGGACACCTAAAGTTTATTAAAGTAGTTATCTAAAGTTGATATTATTGTAAAGTCTACGAAACCAAAAGATTCTAGGTAAGGGTTCAATTTGTTTAAAGGGAAGGTATTAGGCATCCTTTAAGACCCATTAACAATGGTTAACCGACCGGACTTATGTTATTTAATTAAGGCTAAAATATAAATATGATATGTAAATATTTTAAAAATATCTTGTAAGTATTGCTAAAGGTATTTAAAGTAAAACTTATAGAAAATAACGGTTGCGTAAAAAGGTTTAAGTAAAAATAAATTAAAAGAAGTGGGACATGTAAAGTTTATATGTATTTGGAGAAAAAGTGAGTTATGCTGACTCACAAATTAGAAAAATTATTATAAGATTAATATGAAATAAATTTTAAAGGTTTTATAGAAAGATTATTAGTTTAATGTATATTGTGCGAATGTTGTTTTGAACAAATATATATTTCGAGTGCTTTGAAATGAACTAAAGTGAAAGAATTATTCGTTGAATTAGTTTGACTTTTTATTCGTTAGAATAAGCTAACGTTAGTGTAAGATTTGTGATGTTTTAAGCTTCTAAAATAGTAAGCATAAATTATGATTCCCTTAGCCAAAAGATGTAGTCATGCTATTATGAAAATCAATTACTCAAATAAATGCTATAGGTACTATAAATAGTTTTAAAAATAGAAGTGAATGTAATTTATGGAATTAACTACCCATTACTAAACTAAAACTCTTAATGTTACTAAAGTTTATCTTAATTAACAAGCACAAATGTTAGTCATACGATACAAGTTAAATGCACACAGAAATAAGATAAAAAGGTAAAATGATTTAAATGGGCTCGGCCCACTCTCTGTTGGCTGCCACTGTTACGGTTGTGCTGATATGGTGGTGATCATGTTGGGTTGTTGGCCCAACGCCAAATGTGGAAGGAGACAAGTCCGAGGGACTCGTACGCGACAGTCCTTTTT
The DNA here is from genome assembly GCF_019175385.1 of Lycium barbarum. Lineage (NCBI taxonomy): Eukaryota > Viridiplantae > Streptophyta > Magnoliopsida > Solanales > Solanaceae > Lycium > Lycium barbarum. The sequence goes on along the minus strand of NC_083347.1, from coordinate 121,173,767 downwards.
TGTGCGCAATGAACTGAGACGTCGGGGTCTCGGGTCTATTCTCTTGGTCGCGGCTAAAGTTCACCGGAAAGAGGAAGAACTAAGTGTGGAAGGTCGTTCGATCTCTGAAAATTTTGAGTAATTCGTTGTTTTTCTAAGACGTTGAGTAATCCTCCTCGCGGCTAAAGTTCACCGGAAGATGAAGAATTAAATGTGGAAGATAGTTAGTGTCGCTAAGCTTGCGTATACAGTACAGAGTAAAACAAGATGCTTCCTATTTCAAATCAATATCAGGAAACAAATGAAATTCGTTGGTATTTTCGGTGATTGGGGCAGCTAATCAATAAAAAGCTCTTTCTGAAAAAATCCCCCCTTTTCAACTGAGTAACTAGGATTATATTTATAGGGTTTCATTGGTATTGAAGAAAAGAGAGGAGCGTATGAGAGAGACAAAGCGGGGGACAAAGGGAATATGGAAGAGATAGGCGTGGGGGACAACAGTGGAGATGGCAGAGTGTGGGAAAGAGGAGAAGTGGAAGGGTGTCGGGTGAGGTGGGGTGGAACGTGAAGGGGACAGAAAAGAGTGGAGAGAGCAGGTAGAGAGAATAGAAAGGAGAAGGAAAGGGGGCGCGGCGGAAGAGGCGATGGAGAAGAGAAAGAAAAGAGAGAGAGTTGAAGAGGATGGGCTTGGCGGAGAAATGGGATTAGGGTAAAGAATAGGGAGATTGGGCCGGGTGTGAGGTAAATGGTCTGGGCCAGACGGGTTGTGGGTATTGGGCTGGTCCATTAGTGTAGAAAATAGGTATGGGCTGGTATTTAAAAAATGTGGGCTGATCATTTGGGTAGGGAAATAATATTGTATTTATATTTTGGGCCATTAATTTGGCTGAAAATTGTTGATCCTTCCTCCGCTATTTAATTATTTTTGGGCTTCTAATTTAATAACTAAAACAACATATACTATGTAAAGACAATAAATAATTAACATGTAGAAAAAATAGATATTTTACAAAGTGTTGTCTTGTAATTAATTTAACGAATCCGAACCCGAAAACGAAACGATGACTAACTGTTTAAAATTTATGATAAAGTAATGCTTATAATGTTAAAAAATAAAAGTTGTGATATTAATAGTAGTAGCAATAAAATATTGTGAAAAATAAAGTATTTAGCTCGTCAGTAAATTTAAAAACCCGGGTAAATTAAATAAAAGAGGGACAAAATTGGGTGTCAACAAGGCCCATATCGCCATGTTTCGTCCTGTGGAGCTCGTTATTTTTTAACAATTGTTGATGATTTTTCCCGAGCTGTTTGGATTTACTTGTTGGTTGATAAAACAGAAGTGTTTCCGATATTTATGGCTTTTGTTGCTATGGTTGATCGACAATTTAATCAAACAATTAAAGTTGTACAAAGTGATAATGGTACAGAATTTAATTGTTTGGTCGATTATTTTTCCGCCATTGGTATTTTGTTTCAAACCTCTTGTGTGGGTACTCCGCAACAGAATAGGAGGGTAGAGAGGAAGCATAAACATGTGTTGAATGTTGCGAGGGCTCTCAGATTTCAGGCCAATTTGCCTATTTTTTCTGGGGTGAGTGTGTTCTTGCTGCATCTCATCTCATAAATCGTACCCCACACCCAAATTAGAAAATAAAACACCTTTTGAAATTTTATTCAATAAACCTCCTTCTTTTGATGCTATTCGTACTTTTGGGTGTTTGTGCTTTGCTCATAATCAAAAAACTCAGGGTGACAAATTTGCTAGTCGGAGCAGAAAGTGTTTGTTTGTGGGATATCCATTTGGTAAGAAGGGGTGGCGGTTGTTTGATCTTGATACGAAGGAATTTTTTGTCTCTCGTGATGTAAAGTTTGTGGAGGATGTGTTTCCTTTTGCTTGTCCGGAAGATGTTAATATTTCGTCTAGTTTTTTTGATGAGGGTGCTGAAATTGATCATGATTTTATGGTGTACGGGGATGAATTAGGGGGCGAAGTTGATAGTTCGGAGGCTGCCGTGCAGCAGCCGCAATCCACTGCCCAACCAGCGCCTGCTGGCAGCCAAGCCGAGCTGCAGCCAGCGGCCATTGTCCAGCCCGCTGGGAACCCAGCGCCAGCTGGCAGCGAGGCTGAGCGGCTGCCAACAGCCACTGCACAGCCCGCTAGGAACCCAGCGCCCGCTGGCAGCGAGGGGGGGGGGGGGGGCAGCAACACCATACCCCAATCACGAATGTGGAAGGTGGCTTGGGGCGTGTTTTTCGGGAGAAATTTCCCTCTGTTGTTCTTCGTGATTATGTGACACACTCAGTTTTTGCTAATAGTCAGTCCCCTACAACTCCTGTTAACAATCAATCCTCAGGTACTCCCTATCCTTTGGCACACTATATTAATTGTGACAATTTTTCTGTAAATTATCGTAAGTTTCTTGCAGCTATTATTTCGGGTAAGGATCCTAAGACCTTCAAAGAAGCCATGAAACACGAAGGTTGGAGACATTCAATGAAAGAAGAGATACGTGCATTGGAAGACAATGGTACATGGACTTTGGAACATCTTCCTCCGGGTAAGAAAACACTTGGTAATCAGTGGGTGTACAAGACCAAGTTTTTGTCAAATGGAGATATGGAACGGCTCAAATCGCGCTTGGTTGTGTTGGGAACTCATCAACAAGCGGGGATTGACTACAATGAAACTTTTGCTCCGGTCGCCAAGATGACTACTGTTCGAGCCTTCCTAGCCATTGCAGCATCCAAAAATTGGGAACTTCACCAAATCGATGTTCATAATGCCTTTTTACATGGTGACCTTGATGAGGAGGTGTATATGAAGCTCCCTCCCAGGTTTAAAAGTCCAGATCCTACGTTGGTGTGTCGTTTGCACAAATCTCTGTATAGGTTGAAACAAGCCCCTAGATGTTAGTTTGCAAAATTGGCGACTGCTTTGAAAGGGTACGGTTTCCTTCAATCTTATTCTGATTATTCTCTTTTTACATTTACTAGAGGGAATATTCAGATTAATATCTTGGTTTATGTTGATGATCTTATTATTTCTGGGAATGATTCCGCTGCACTTGCAACTTTCAAAGCCTATTTGAGTGATTGTTTCAAAATGAAAGACCTTGGGTCTCTCAAATATTTTTTGGGTATTGAAGTAGCTCGTAGTTCATCAGGGTTGTTTTTGTGTCAACGCAAGTATACTCTTGAAATTATCTCTGAAGCAGGATTGTTAGGTGCAAAGCCAAGTGGGTTCCTTATTGAGCAAAATCATAAACTTGGCCTTGCAAATGGAGATTTGTTGTCGGATCCGGAGGTCTACCGTAGATTAGTCGGGCGTTTGATTTATTTGGGGGTCACTCGACCGGACTTGGCGTATTCTGTTCATATTTTGTCTCAATTCATGCAAGAACCCCGGATTGAACATTGGGAAGCAGCCTTACGAGTGGTCCGTCATTTGAAAGGCACACCAGGACAGGGTATTTTGTTACGTGCCGACAGTGAGTTGACTTTGCAGGGATGGTGTGATTCTGATTGGGCGGCTTGTCCGCTTACTCGTCGTTCGTTGATAGGTTGGCTAGTATTTCTAGGTCAATCTCCCATATCTTGGAAGACAAAGAAGCAGCACACAGTTTCTAGATCTTCTGCAGAGGCTGAATACAGGTCCATGGCTGCGGTCACTTGTGAGTTGAAGTGGCTGAGAGGTCTGTTGTTGAGTTTAGGTATACAACATCCCAAGGCGATCAAATTATTTTATGATAGTCAGTCCGCTTTGCACATCGCAAAAAATTCGGTTTTCCATGAACGAAAAAAACACATTGAGGTAGATTGTCACTTTGTTCGTGATGCAATTAATGAAGATTTGATTTCTCCGTCACACGTTTCAACATCTTCACAATTGGCAGACATTTTTACCAAAGCTCTCGGCAAAACTCAGTTTGACTTCTTGCTTTCCAAGTTGGGCATTTTTTATTCCCATGCTCCAACTTGAGGGGGGGGGGGGGGGGGGATTGCGGTATAATATCTTTATATTATTTGATATTATTTGCATATTTGTAGGGAGATAATTATCATATATTAGTTAGTTTCCTTGTTTAACTAATTACCATTTATTAGTTAGTTTCCTTGTTTCACTAGGATCTTAGTTTCCTTGTTTCACTAGGGTTCAAGATTGTATCCTATATATATTCTCTCTTGGTGAATGAATGGGACAAGTCAAGATTGTATAGTTTCTACAAGGTGGCTTTTAGGGTTTTTAAATTTGAAAAAAATATCAAAGTTTAGATGAAAATGAGCAGACTACAATAATTGCTTTGGCAGATACATGGAACTTACCAGTTAATTTATTTTATTCATTATTTAATTGATTCATTTATCATTTATTGGTAGGAATAAATTTACTATTTGCTGTAAAAATAGTGTTTAGATAAGGGGTAAAAATGTCGTTTAACTTTTAATGAATATTTTGATAATTCAACATTTTAGGTCTTCTCACTTTTAGAATAGTATGATGATATGAAATCTATATTAATCGATCTCATCTAAATATTTAAATTATAATATAGTACTCCCTCAGGATAAAAAAAAAGTGTCCACTTAACTTTTTTTTTTTTTTGGTCAAAAAAAGTGTTCACTTATTACATAAAGAAACAATTAACCTTATCTTTTCATATTTGCTCCTATTATGTGTTATGTGATTAAATCTCAATCCTAAATTAGGGGTAGTCTAGTCAATTTACATAATTTTTTTTCTTGGAGTGAGTAGTTTCTTAAGGGGTGTATAAATGACTAAGTAGATTTTTTTTAATATCCGAAGAGAGTAATAAAATAAGTAGCTAACTCCTTTAAAATCTCTTAGATGGGGAAAAAATTCGCCCTTCTTGATAATGTAAATATTTTTACTACATCATCAACTTACCTGTAAGGTAACAAAAATGTAATAGCTAGTGTATATAATTTTTTAGCAGATATATCACTACTTTCATCACACAATTGTTGAGAAAATGAAAGCAAGACTTGTTGATCACTTGCAGTCTGGCACAAGTCTTAGGATAGATTAGCGGAATAATTTTGTACTAATTACAGGTTGCAAGTTGGTCAAGTCCTCGGGATCCACATAAGGAAAGAGTGTGTACAAAATTTTTTTTGGGGGAGGGGGGGCAAAATAATTACCCGCCCATACCCCTAGAAAAAAATAAAACTATTTATCCGAGATGCCCCATTATGATATCAACATGGTATATAAATATACTGAGATTGTATCATCGAAGACTGCTTCGGTCCTTCTCTTAGTCCTCTATGATACCATCATGGTATATAAATATATTGAGATGGTATTATGGATGATCAAGTTCATTTATTTAAAAGACACACTTTTCGTGAAAAAAATCTCTATGATATCATCGTCTTATATACGTATACTGTGATGGTATCATGGAGGACTGCTTCAGTCCTTCAATTAGACACTCCTTAGAACTATGATACCATCGGTGAAAATAAGATCTCTTGCCCTCTTATAATTGGAATAAAAGAAAATGGCTTTTTCAAATCTCTTATGTGTAAAAAATGAAGATCACTTGTAAAAAGGTCATAAAACTAAATAAAGTTTGTAAAGGACCAAAAATCCAATTCTCCCACCATCGTGGTATTTAAATATACTGAGATGGTATCATGGATGACTTAGTCCCTCTTAGTCCTCCATGATACCATCATGATAGATAAATATACTGCGATGATATCATGGAGGAAGGGGTTTGGGCGAGGGGCACGTTGGCTAATTAGTTTGGGCTGGGTTGGGCAGAAGCGAAAATAGTTTGGGAGGGGGCATGGGCGGGTAATTAGTTTGAGTTGGGTGGGCAATTAGGGATGTTTTCCCTACAAAGGAGGGAGTAATAGTCAATGTCTTAATGTTAATTTAAATTATGAATTTCACCTGTGTCCACTGGAGTTTAAAAAAAAAAATAAAGAAGATCCTCTCAAATTATGAATTTCATATCTGTCCCTTAAATTTGTTTGTTGTGACTTATTTTTTGAAGCGCACAGCTTTATTTTCTGTCACCAGTAAGGAAAATGAAAGTCATTCTTATAAATTCATTGTGATATTGAAATTATGGGTTCATCTTACAACATAATATATACCTATGACATAATTCAATTCAGTCTTGCTGTGTTATTGAGCATCTTATATTTGGTTGTTAAAGTTAGTGGACGAATCCTTTTCGAGTCAAAAACTAGTTATATTTCTTTCTTTCTCTGCCACTTGAACAAATTAAAGTCACTTTTTTGTTTCTTTGAGCTCCAATTTAGTTGTATTATTAGTCTTGAGATGACATAATCAATTAGGAAATCTTTTCCTGTTTCCTTAAAAGATATGTGAATGAAAAAATCAAGAGGATAAAAAAGGAGATCTCATTGCTATTTAAAGTCTTAAACCCACATCATTACTAACCATATCCATATTCCTACCACTTTATGCAATTATGGAGAATGCATTAACCTCTTTTCTCTCAACACTTTTTTTGATTCACTATGTTATGGCTAGTTCAGCCATGACTCATACCAACATTACTACTGATCAATTAGCTCTTCTTTCCCTGAAATTCGAAATCAGTTCGGACCCCTTTCAATACTTAGATGAAAGCTGGTCTTCCGCTACTTCTGTTTGCCATTGGGTTGGAGTCACTTGTGGCTCTCGCCACCAGAGAGTGAAGTCCTTGAATCTTTCCAACATGGCTCTTACAGGAACAATTCCCGATAATTTTGGTAACCTCTCATTTCTTGTTTCTCTTGACTTGGGAAGCAACAATTTCTATGGCAATTTGCCTCAAGAAATGGCACGCTTACGTCGGCTTAAGTTTCTTGATTTAAGTTTCAACAGCTTCGGCGGGGAGGTTCCTTCCTTGTTTGGGTTTTTACACCAACTTCAAGTTCTAAATCTTGGAAATAATAGTTTCACTGGTACCATCCCTTCTTCATTTTCTAATATATCCACACTTGAGACTTTAAATCTGAAATTCAATTCCATAGATGGTAAAATCCCAAAAGTGATTGGAAGTCTTATAAACCTTAGAGAATTAAACTTGAGGGGTAACAAGCTCATAGGCTCTATTCCTCTGTCACTCTCGAATGCCTCAAGTTTGGAGACTTTAGAAATATCTTACAATTTACTTCAAGGAAACATTCCAGAAGGAATTGGCAATCTGCACAACATGAACGTGTTGTCCATACAAGATAATCAACTTACGGGTTCTATACCATTCACAATTTTCAATATTTCTATAATCGAATTCATTGCATTTTCAAACAATAGCTTATCAGGAAATCTTCCCAATGGGTTATGCAATGGTCTCCCAATACTCAAGGGGCTTTATCTATCAATGAACAAGCTTCATGGTCATATGCCTACAAGCTTGCCAAATTGTTCAGAACTTCAAATACTGTCTTTAACATATAATGAGTTTGATGGACCAATATATAGTGAAATTGGAAGATTAACTAATCTGCAGCAGTTGACTCTCGGATCTAACCATTTCACTGGTATGTTTTATCTTATGAATGCTAGTAGTATTGTATCTAATTAATTCCACAAAAAATTTATTACACATGAACTGCAGGGATAATTCCACAAGAAATCGGAAATCTTGTTAATTTGGTGAAGTTAGGCATGGAGAGAAACCAAATAACCGGCTCAGTCCCGATCTCCATACACAATATCTCCTCGCTGCAATTTCTTAATCTATGGGGGAACAATCTCAAGGGACCCTTACCACGGGAGATTGGCAACTTAACCAAGATGCAGGAACTCGGTCTTAGTGAAAATACGTTTACCGGTACGTATTCAGAGTGATAGCAAAAAATACAACTTATACTAAATTGATAAGGTAAGGCCTAGTCCCCTTGTTTATATTTTACTAGTTTCGACAAACGTATGTTGCACACTAATACCATATTAAAATATTTGCATTGAAGAATACATTTCAGCAACTTAAAGTGACTATTGACAAATGATTACATTTCAACAACTAAAAGTGACTATTGACAAATGATTTTATCAAGTAGCAGTAAATGTTTTCTCTGGAATATTTCACGTCCATACCCAACACACAAGCATCTAAAAGGGAAAAAAATCCTGAGAAGAAACATATGCGGATTTTAATTTTTTCTTACTGCTTTGAGAGTGATAGCTAAGCAACAGACCAACTTCTATAGTAATTCAAAGTTCCTTTAAGAGTTGGGTCTTCTAGCTAGAGAGACATGAGCGTTAATAGGTCAATAGAGGTTAATACTCCTTCCGTTTTCGTTTCATAATAAGTGGTGTTTTTAGCTTATGCACACCCCTTAAGAAATTGCTCATTTCTAGAAAAGTAGGAGTATTTTTACCAACTTATCCCTAATGCAATTTTACCTCTTTCCTAAAAAAGCTACTTAATGATTCTTAATTATGTAAATAAGAATAATTTCGAAAAAATAAGGTCAATTTCTTTTTAATATCCTAAAACACCACTTATTTCAAAACAAATTAAAAAGCCTAAAACACCATTTAATTTTTAAACAGAGGGAGTATCTATCTGGGTTCATTGCCAACTGCAGTCTCGGCAATTTTTTGAAGGCAATTAATACCATGAGAACAATAGCAGTTAATAACATTCAAGACTACCAATTGTCTTTTGGTCTTCAAGATATGATAAGAAGATGGCTAATGAAATTAAAGCTTTACAACTAAATATATAATATAATTAAAATTTTATGAATATTAATTAGGAGAAGAGGAAGAGACACTGCAAAAATACTACTAGTCTCTATTAACCCCGACGGTGAAAGAAAAGATATCTAAGTTATTAAATGAGGGATAAATCAAACGTGTTGAATATTAACTTCTAATTCCCACTTTACGTTTTTTTTCGTTATTTGTATCAAACTTTTTCTTTTCTTTTTTAATTGTAAAATGTGCATTTACATCTTTTTACAAATAAGTTTTGGAAATAATGTTGGCTCGAAAGGTAAAAAAGTCGTTCAATATTTGATGGACATTTTGGTAAATTAACTTTAAAATTTTTTGATTCCCACTTTTAGAATAACTAGTATCTGGACAACACTTTATTGTATTTTTATAGTTCTAAATTCATGCATATATTCTAAAATCATCTGATTGAGATATAAATTAGAGATTTAATTATACAAAAATCTTAACATTATTTTTGAGATTTAATGAAGATGAACAATTGTGCAGCTGATAATGAATATAGATTTATCTTTGAGAACAAGTCACGATTGCTTGGAAATGGGTCTTGATTTCTAGAGATTTATCTACATAAAAAATATTTCTTTGCAGAACAAATCATATTATATATTTCAATCAAATTATGTGGAATAGTAACTTTTCCTGCCAACAATCTAACCTTAGGTAGAGATTGAAAAATGAAAACAAGATGAACTGAAGTGGGTTTGCCTAATTCTCAGGTTGAGAACAATTTTTTGTCAAATTGAAATTGTAGAGAAGAAATTGGGGAATTTTGTGGGAAGACGAAAAGGACCTTATATTTAATGTGCTGGCAATAAATAGTAGAGTGTTTTGGAGAATTAAAAAATTGATACATTGCTAACATACTACATTCATGTAATAGGTTAGCAAGACTCTATGTAGCAGGTTAGCAAAACCTTAAATATATATATATATATATATATATATATATATATATATATATATATATATATATATATATAAATAAAAGACCGCTAGACACACTGTCTAGTAGTATAAATTTGTCTAAAAAAGAACTAACTAGTATTCATTCATTCATCATGTGTTGCCAGGTGAAATACCCAAAGAGATAAGAAATCTCATGGAGTTAAGGAGCCTTGATCTTTCGATTAATAGCTTTAGTGGTTCACTTGCAATGGAAATCTTCAACATATCAAGGCTGAAAAAAGTCTATCTTGGAGACAACAATCTTGTTGGGTCTATACCTCATTCAATCTCCAATTGTTCAAAACTTACCTTATTAGATCTTTCATACAACAAACTCACTGGTTTGATTCCCAACTCCCTTGGATATCTTACTCATATACAGGTCTTAGCCTTCGGGGCTAACCGTTTAACCAGTGACTCATCATTTAGTTTCTTGACCTCCTTAACCAATTGCAGAAAAATAACAGCTCTTTCTCTAGGGTTCAACCCTCTAGATGGTATGCTTCCAGTCTCTATAGGAAACTTCTCCACATCTCTTCTAAAATTTTATGCCCAAAGTTGCAAAATCAATGGCCAAATTCCAAATGAAGTTGGGAACTTACGTAGCTTATTAGCCCTTGATATTTCTGAAAACAACTTGGTTGGATCGATTCCAACATCAATTGGCAACTTGACAAACCTTCAGGTCTTGAACTTGAGTGAAAACGCTCTTACAGGATTTATTGGAGATAGTGTATGTAAATTGCAGAGATTGGGTAACATTTACTTTGGTCAAAATCAACTTTCAGGATCTCTTCCAAATTGTTTAGGGAATGTTACTTCGCTTAGAGAGATACATCTGCGTTCCAATAAATTGGTCTTGGTCACTACCCAGTGTAATCCCACAATAGTGGGGTCTGGGGAGGGTAAGATGTACGCAGCCTTACCCCTACCCGGGTAGGGAGGCTGTTTCCGATTGACCCTCGGCAACCCTCCTCCTTTATCCGGGCTTGGGACCGGCAATGTGAGCGAATCTTAAATTGAATTCCAATATACCAACAAGCATAGGGAATCTTAAAGATCTTCTCGTTCTTGACTTATCGTCAAACAACATGGGTGGCTCTTTGCCTGCAGAAATTGGAAATCTAAAGGTTGCGATACAAATGGATCTGTCAATGAATCAATTCTCAAATGGAATTCCTAGAGAAATTGGAGGATTACAAAATTTGCAGAAACTTTCTTTGAGACACAACAAGTTGCAAGGATCTATACCTGACTCAATGAGAAACATGATAGGTTTGGAATTTTTAGACGTTTCTCATAACAATATAACGGGAATCATTGCCAAATCCTTGGAGAAACTTCAAAATCTCAAGTATTTCAATGTTTCTATCAATAAATTGTATGGTGAAATACCCTCAGGAGGTCCTTTCAAGGACCTTTCAAGTCAGTTTTTCATCTACAATGAAGCATTGTGTGGTTCTTCGAGATTTAATGTCCCACCATGCCCCACTTTATCAAAGCATAGATCAAACGGGAAAAAATTGCTAGTTCTATTTCTTATGATGGGAATTACACTTGTATTTGTTCCTATTGCCCTTGTGCTCGTATGGATAAGGTATAGAGGAGGTAAAAGATCACCTCAACAAGCTGATTCATTGTCTACCGCAACAAGAGGAAGAATTTCATACTATGAATTGCTCGAAGCAACTGATGCGTTTAGCGAGAGTAATCTGATTGGTTTCGGGAGTTTTGGCTCTGTCTACAAAGGAATTCTCAGAAGTGGGACTATTATTGCAGTTAAAGTGTTCAATCTGCAATTGGAAGTGTCATTCAAGCATTTTGATACAGAATGTGAAATTTTGCGTAGCATTCGCCATAGGAATCTAGTAAAAGTCATCACTAGTTGTTCCAACCTTGATTTTAAGGCTTTAGTGCTCGAGCATATGCCTAATGGGAGTCTTGAGAAGTGTTTGTATTCACACAATTATTTCTTAGACATCTTGCAGAGACTAAGCATAATGATAGATGTGGCATGTGTGTTGGAATATCTCCACCATGGGTGCTCACTGCCCGTGATTCACTGTGATCTAAAGCCTAGTAATGTCTTGCTCGATGAGGATATGGTTGCCCACCTAAGCGACTTTGGTATTTCAAAAGTGCTTGGTGAAGATGTGAGTAATTTATACACTAAAACCTTAGCAACATTTGGTTATATTGCACCGGGTACGTCTCTTAATTTTTCTTTGAACACCATTTTTTCTGTTATCTTTTCCTCCAAGAAATTATGTTATATCTTTGAAGTAATTGTTTGGCTATAGAATATGGACTGGATGGATTGGTGTCAGCAAAATGTGATGTCTATAGTTACGGGATCATGTTGATGGAAACGTTTACAAGGATGAAGCCTAATGATGAAATGTTCGAGGGAGATCTTAGCTTGAAGCAATGGGTGAGTAATTCACTTCCAGAGGCAGTAATGGATGTTGTAGATGCTAACTTGGTAACACCAAATGATAGTTACTTGAAGTTAGATTGTGTGGCATCGATCATGAAAGTGGCATTAGATTGTTGTGTTGAATCTCCGACAAGAAGGACAAACATGAAAGATGTTGTAGGGATGCTACAAAAGATCAGGATTCAACTTCTCGCATGTTGAACATGTTCTTGGAAACTCTTGTTCCCAATTACTTGTTTTGTTGCAAATGATTGCTAAAATATTGTATCAATGTGAAGAATGTATTTTTATTTTAGCACTTTTGAAATCCTAATTACAATAAATCTTATTATTTCCTCTTAAAATCAATGTTCTAAATTGGTAGATCACAATCAATAGAGGAAAATAATTCTTTCTATTTCCTGCTTTTTGGATGTGTTCAGTGTTGTGCAACTTCCTCCATTATGTTTTAGCATCTCTAAACATTTTTGTGAGGATATAAACAGTTAATAAGAGATGGGGCATCTGATATTTATCGATTTCACAGGAAATTTTCTAGGCATTTTGGTGTAACAGTTTTGTTTGTTTGTTTTGTACTTAGCGAGTTCCATCAGCAAATAAATCTAAAACCAAACGTCGAGCGCTTTGTGGGAACTAATTCACAATGAGTTCAAATGGGTTCTGGGCAAATTCATTATCAGTGGCAAAAATTTAACATTAACTAATTGGTTTATCCAATACACTCTAAAAAAATAAAAGAAAAAGAACTTCTCTAGAAAACACGACATTTAGGAGTAGTTCATAATTGAATCCTTGAAAGACATATAGTGTGTATATAATAATTGGGCTCTACCCTTCCCGCCCATCTCATTAATAATTGAAAGGAAGAATCCAAGGGTAGCCTGACGATCAACAAATAAATCTCAGATTTGAGTTTTTATTTTTATTTTTAATGTTGTCTCAAAGTAGACTAAGCACCTGTTTAATCAAGAAAGGCAAATAACAACCTTTTCTTTATAAACCTCTACATTAACTTAAATCGACTACACATGGTGTCACACTTTTATGCCATTTGAAAACCCGCAGAGAAAAATGTAATTGCGATAGAACAAAAGAACTCTCTATTCTAACCAACAATCAGAATCATGCACACCCTTTAGAGTTTAATAGACATTGCACACCTGAAACTTAGTAGAAAACACAAGCAATTTGTAGAAATTCATTGAGGCAAAACGTCGAACACATGAAAATCAAAAACGTTAAAGAATAGACTTCATACCTGAATGAGTGCTTGCAACCGACTATAGAAACAACGAGGGAAACTATAAGCATTATTTACAGAATTTAGTATGGGTTAAAGAGTGTAATGAATGGCTAGACAACCAATACAATAGACTCAGCGCACACTCCACTCTTCAACACACATCTATTCTAATAGTCCTCCATTATTAAACACAATAATTAAAGTACAATTAGAATTTTTCATTTTATAACTAGACAAAAGGCCCAAAAAAGAGAAAAAAATATAGGAATGGAGGACATAGAGAGGTACCATATCACCTTGTCTATGCCTAGCTTTATATTATATATAGATTTACTTTATATATTTCTAAAAATCAAATGTGGTGAAAACAATAGGAAACATATGTCACACTTTAGTGCTAGCAATTCAACTATTATGAACAATCTTTTATGCAAGAAAAAATTTCAGAATAATCTGACGGGTATATTTTTATGGTATTATAGAATAAACAAGATACATTAGTAATATCGGTAAGATAATTAAGCAAGAAGATTTAGTAGATTTCTATTATAGCCACAAATCTATTCCGTAATTGCCTAGATTAAATAACCGGCCACATTCAATCCTATTGCAACCAAAGATTCTTTTTTCACAAATTCAATTCAAGATCATACTTAATATTTAATTGCTGATCAGGCAGTTTCTACCTAGTAAACAAATCGACTCAAGCTATATACTTTTACTTGCTCGGATTTTTGTCTCCAACATGGCTTTTGCGAAGCGAGTGAGTATTTTCCCCACCTAGACCATGCTGGTGATGAAGCACGCTACCTTGACTGTTTTTCACTTTGGACGTTTTCCTTTCCAACTGCATCGTTTTGTTCCTAAAGCATCAAATTAATATCCCAACAACAACAATAACAACATATCCAATGTAATTCCACAAGTGAGATTTTCGGAAGGTAGAGTGTACACAGACCTTACCCCTATCTTGGGAGGTAAAGAGACTGTTCCCAAAAGACCCCGGCTCAACAGAAAGCATGACGGAGAAAAAAATCCCATTAGCAAAAAATTACATTTTAGCACATTGGAAAAATTTAGCTAGTGTATGTACTCTTTTTAGTAGATACTTTCACCGTCTCATTTTAACAGTCATTTTAGTTCTTTTCACACCAATTAAGAAAATAAGAAATACAAGATTTAATTTACTAAATTACGCTTATTTAATAAATGTAGACTAATTTTTTCTCTTAATATTATGTATACTTATTTAATGTTAAGGGTGTAGATCAAAATAATTATCAACTTTAGCCATCAATTCTTAAAGTGAAAATTATTTTAAACTAAAACGATAATTAAAATGAGATGAAGGGAGTATATCTTTACTTTCCACCACACACTTACGGAGATAATGAAAGCGACACTTGAATGAGAATGACAATTTCTTATCGTATATTAATATAGCCATCCGTCTTTGCATATAAAGTCTCATTTAATATTAATATATAATATAACAAGTAGCTAACTTCTTTAAAATATCTTAGCAAGAATTCGCCGTTTTGATAATGTGAATATTTATTTTTACTACGACATTATTAGTACTGTAGTAAAGTTACCCATCAATAACAGCTATATTTTTTTTTTTTTTTTGGTAATATAATGATTACTCATCTTTATATAAATAGAATCACTAAAATTACCAATAATAGGTCTAGAGATTCTGACCAAATATTTTGATTTTTTAATATATCATTTATGACAAAGAATATTATATAAATATATATTTCCATCATTAAACGATTTTTCTTTGTTATACAAAGTGTGATTAAGCTTAAAATTGACATTAAAAATGAAAAATTAAATTTTTTGCATCTCTTTTGCCTATTGTAGCGAAATATTATTTAAATGTCAATGCTGTTATAGGTGTATATACAACAACTTTTCGTTATAGCAGCCAAAAAATTTCGAACTCAGCGATGCTGTTATAGAGAGGGTTGACTGTACTTCCAGCGTCTCCTCTTAGCTGTCGTTTTAGTTCTTTTCACTGCCATTAAAAAAAAATACAAAGTGTAGTTTACTAACTTATCCTTATCTAGTAAATATAGACTGATTTTTTCTTTTAAATATTGTGCATACTTTTTTAGTATTAAGGGTGCAGTTGGAAACAATTATCAACTTTAGTCTTGAATTTATAAAGCGAAAATTATTTTGGGATAATTTTTTTGAATTGAAACGCCAGTTAAAATGAGAGGGGGTGGGTTGGATTTTTTTGGGGGGCGGGAGGAGGGGGGCATATAATTGCTTTTCACCACATTAGCTTGAAGAGAAAATGAAAGCAAGACTTGAATGAGAATGACTTGCCGTCTGGCAGAAGTCTTTGGAGTTTGGACCGATAAGATGACAAAATGATCAATGAAGAAATAGAAAATATTCTAAAAATCACGATGGCCAAAAAGGTGATTTCATGGCTATTTAAAGTCTTAAACCCCCATTGTTACTAGCCATGTTCTTACTAATTTCTGCACTTTTGAGGAAAACTTTCACCTCATTTCTCTTTGTAATATTGTTGGTTCAATATGTAATGCCACTTGTAAAACTAAACTAAATTAACTTTTACTATTTTTTCTGTTATTACCTAACTCGGCCCATCCCGTGCCACATAGTCTTGAAAATCTCATAGCTTGTACCGCCCCGCCCGCTAGTCGTAAAGACTAAACTTCACCTCCCACTTCGCATCCACATTGTCGCATTCCATCCCTGCATATATAGTTTCGTCCAGATATTAAACTACAATAGAATAATTGCTAAGTGCATTATCTTGATCAAGAGTGTAAATATTTTTCACTTGGTTGTATATATTACCTAAAAAGTAGCTAGAATCAATTATAAACTATGCTAACTAGTGTACATACCTTTAGTAAAAGAAAACTTGGAAAGTCTTTGGAATAACAACCTTACAAATTAATGTTGTGTATTCTTTTATATAAAAAAATTCATAAAAACATACTCCCTCCGAATAAAAAAAAAATCCACTTAGCCATCCTTAAGAAAACACTATCTCCTAGACAAAAATAGGTAATTTGACTAAACTATCCCTAATTAAATAGGCATTAAAATTTGATCATATAACACCTAATAGGGGCAAATATGGAAAAACAAGATTAATTCTTTCTTGATTTGTTAAGTGGACTTTTTTTTTTATCCAAAAAAAAAGGCTAAGTGGATTCTTTTTTATATCCGGAGGGAGTACTTTGAAACAAGTTCAAATTTCAAATAAATTATAAACAATTGTTAAAAGTTTAGATTAATATTTAAAATGTGTTACGCAACATCTTAACAAAGTCACATTAATACTGATATGACAGAATGAATGAAGAAAAGTAGTTTTTCCTTTTACCTTAACAGAGATTTGAATGGAAAAACTCCTAAAATGTTTCTTTTTTTTTAAATCATGAAAACCAAAAAGGAGATCTCATCACTATTTAAAGTCTCAAAACCATATGGTTACAAGCCATGCCATGTTCCTACTAATTTATACCATGTACAAAGTTAATATTTTTACATATTTAATGAATTATAAAATGCAAATATATTGTTTGAGCAAAAATGATCGGGTTCAGTCGAATCAGTAGCCGAGCTTCTAGGTTCGCCCCTGGGCAAAAAATGATATCTCATAACTATTTAAAGTCTCAAAACCCCATTTTTTACTAGTCATGACTGGCTTATGGGGAAAGCTTTCACATCTTTTCACTTAGCACTCTTGTAAATTCAATATATAATAGCTAGTTCAGCCATGACTCAAACAAACTGTTTTTATAAATTAACTTTTATAAAAAGTAACTAGAATGTAAAAGTCTCTAGATTCTGTCCTAGAGATAAAAGGGTAATAAACATGTTATGATTAACTATAAAATATCCAAATCATTTAAAAATATTTCTCGATATATATAGCGAGCATATAATATAAGTTAATAAATGTAGCACTACTTTTCACCACTCAATTCTAGTTCTACAGAAAACGAAAACAAGACTATTCATGAAGAAGTACACACAAAATAATTCGAGACTTGGTTGACTTACCTAAGTCTTTGGCTGATTAGAGGAATTTTTGCCACCATATTTACAATTCTGAATGAAACGTGCAAGACCTGGTTGATTTGGTGGTATTAGTATTGATATGACAGAATGAATGAAGAAAAGTATTTTTTGTTTCCCCTTTTTCCTTAAAAGAGATTAGAATGAAAAATCTCCTATAAAGATATTTTAAAAATCCTGAAGACCAAAAGGGAGATCTCATTTCTATTTATAGTCTCAAAACCACATTCCTACTAATTTTTGCACTAATGGAGAAAGCCTTCGCATTTTTTCTCTTAACACTCTTGTTGCTGCACTATGTTATGGCTAGTTCAGCCATGACCCATTACCACTGATAAATTAACTCTTCTTTCCCTAAAATCCCAAATCATTTCGGACCCCTTTCACTTCTTGGATGAAAGCTGGTCCCCAGCTATTTCTTTTGCCATTGGGTGGGAGTCACTTGTGGCTCTCGTCACCAAAGAGTGAAATCCGTGAATCTTTCTAACAAAGCTCTTAAGGGCAGTATCCCCCGTGATTTTGGAAACCTCACATTTATTGCTACTCTTGACTTGAGTGGAAACAACTTGCATGACAACTCGTCTCAGGAAATGGCACACTTCTGTTGACTAAAGTGGCTTGATTTAAGTTTCAACGACTTCAGTGGGGAAGTTCCTTCTTGGTTTGGGTTTTTACACCAACTTCAACTTCTAAATCTTAGAAATAATAGTTTCACTGGTTCCATCCATTCTTCATTTTCTAATATTTCCACACTTAAAACTTTGAATCTGAGATTCAATTCCATAGACGGTCAAATCCCAAAAGTGATTGGAAGTCTTGTAAACCTTAGAGAATTAAACTTGAGAGGTAAAAGCTCATAGGCTTTATTCCTCCATCGCTGTTGAATGCCTCAAGGTTGGAGACTTTAAAGTTAGATTTAAATTCACTTCAAGGAAACATTCCAGAAGAGATCGGTAATCTTCACAACATGAGCAAGTTCTCCATACAATATAATCAACTTACCGGTTCTATACCATTCACAATTTTCAATATTTCTAGAATCGAAGCCATTGCATTTACAAGCAATAGCTTATCAGAAAATCTTCCAAATGGTTTATGCAATGATCTCCCCATACTCAAAGGGCCTTTTCTATCCACAAACAAGCTTCATGGTCATATGCCTACAAGCTTGTCAAATTGTTCACTTCAACTACTGGATTTATCACAAAATGAGTTTGATGGGCCAATACATAGTGAAATTGGAAGATTAACTAATCTGCTGGTCATGGTTCTCCGATCTAACCATTTCACTGGTATGTTTTGTTTTATGAATGCTAGTAGTATTGTATCTAATTACTTTGTAATTTTTTTCATTACACATGAATTGCAAGGATAATTCCATAAGAAATTGGAAAATCTTGTTAACTTGATGGCGTTAAGCATGAAGAGAAACCAAATTACTGACTCAGTCCCGATCTCCATATACAATATCTCCTCGTTGCAACATTTTTCACTATCGGAGAACAATCTCAAGGGGATCCTTACCACGAGAGATTGGCAACTTAACCAAGATACAGGATCTTGAACTCGGTGTAAATGCGTTTACTGGTGTGTATTCAAAGGGATAGCAAAAATTTACAAGTTACACTAAATTGATAAGGTAAGGCCTTGCCCCCCGCTTATATTTATCCTTGTTGAGGAATTTCGTTAAAATATATGCATCGGCGAACACATTTCAACAACTTAAAGTGACTATTGACAAATGATTTTATCAAGTAGCAGTAAATATTTTCTCGGGAATATTTCACGTCCATACCCAACATACAAGCATCTGAAAGGGAAAAAAATCATGAGAAGAAAGATATGCGGATTTTAATTTTTTTCTTACTACTTTGAGAGTTATAACGAAGCAACTGACCAACTTCTATAGTAATACAAAAGTTCTTTTAAGACTGTTAGTATGAAAATCGACAATCCTTATATAATGCATCAAAATGCTTCAAATTAAATAAACATCAACGTAATAGAATAAATGAAAAAGCACGACGACTTACAAATTCTCAGCAAACAGAGTTGAGCCTTCTGGCTAGACAGACATGAACATGCATCGATCAATAGAGGCTGTTTATTCTTGTTAATACTCCCTCCGTTACATAATAAGTGGTGTTTTTCCAACTGCGGCAATTTTTCAAAGGCAATTAATACGATTCAAGAATACCAATTGTGTTTTAGTATTCAAGATCTGTAAACGCAGAAGATAAGGAAATGGCTGATGAAAGTAAAACTTTGCAACTAAATATAAAATATAATTAAAATTTTATGAATATTAATTAGGAGAGGAAGAGAGAGTGCAAATATTACTAGTCTCTATTAATCTCGACGATGAAAGAAACAAACATATCTATGGGTAAGTAAGTTATTAAATGAGGGACAAGTCAAACGTGTTGAATATTAACTTCTAATTCCCATTATATGTTTTTTTTTTAAAATTATTTGTATCAAACTTTTTCTTTTTGTTATATTTGTAAAATGTGTATTTACATCTTTTTACAAATAAATTTTTCAAATAATGCTGGCTCGAAAGGTAAAAAAATCGTTCAATATTTGATGGATATTTTGATAATTCAATTTTAAAATTCTTTGGTTCCCACTTTTAGAGTAACAAGTCACGATTGCTTGGAAATGGGTCTTGATTTCTAGAGATTTATCTACGTAAAGGATATTTCTTTGTAAACAAATCATATTATATATTTCAATCAAATTTTGTGGAATTGTAACTTTTCCCGCCAACAATCTAACCTCAGGTAGGGATGGAAAACTGAAAACAAGATGAACTGAAGACAAATTCTTAGGTTCAGAATAACTTTTTATCAAATTGAAATTGTACAGAAGAAATTGGAGAATTTTGTGTGAAGACAAATAGGCCCTTATATTTAATGTGCTAGTAATAAATAGTAAGATTGTTTTGGAGAATTAAAAAATGGGTACATTACTAACCTGCTACGTTCATGTAGTAGGTTAGCAAGACTCTATGTAGTGTATATGTGTGTGTATATATATATATATATATATATATATATATATATATATATATATATATAATAATAATAATAATAATTATTATTATTATTATTATTATTAAAGGTCGCTAGACACACTGTCTAGTGGTATAAATTTGTCAAAAAAAGAAATAACTAGTATTCATTCATTCGTCATGTGTTTCCAGGTGAAATACCCAAAGAGATAAGCAATCTCATGGAGTTGGAGTTCCTTGATCTTGAGTCTAATAGCTTTAGTGGTTCACTTGCAATGGAAATCTTCAACATATCAAGGCTGATACTGGTTGGTCTTGGAGGCAACAATCTTGTTGGGTCTATACCTCATTCAATCTCCTATTGTTCAAAACTTACTCATTTAGGTCTTTCAAACAACAAACTCACTGGTTTGATTCCCAACTCCCTTCGATATCTTACTCATCTACAGTTCTTAAACTTGGGGGCAAATAATTTAACCAATGACTCATCATTTAGTTTCTTGACCTCCTTAACCAATTGCAGAAATATAACAACTCTTTCTCTATATTTGAACCCTCTAGATGGTATGCCTCCAGGCTCTATAGGAAACTTCTCCACATCTCTTCTAAAATTTTATGCCCAAAGTTGCAAAATCAACGGACGAATTCCAAATGAAGTTGGGAACTTAACCAACTTATTGGACTTTTATCTTTATGGAAACAACTTAGTTGGATCGATCCCCACATCAATTGGCAACATGAGAAAACTTCAGCATCTTGACTGGACTAATAACAAACTTACAGGATTCATTCCAGATAACATATATAAATTGCAGCGTTTGGGTTCTATTTACTTGGGTCAAAATCAACATTCGGGATCTCTTCCTAATTGTGTAGGGAACGTTACATCCCTTGGAGAGATACATCTGGGTAGGGGGTTCCAATAAATTGAGTTCCAATATATCAACAAGCTTATGGAATCTTAAAGATCTAGTGGTTCTTGACTTATCGTCAAACAACATGATTGGTTCTTTACCGCCCGAAATTGGAAATCTGAAGGCTATGACACAGATGAATCTGTCAATGAATCAATTTTCAAATGGAATTCCCAGAGAAATTGGAGGATTACAAAATTTGGAGAAACTTTCTTTGAGACACAACAAGTTACAAGGATCTATACCTGACTCAATGAGCAACATAATAGGTCTGGAATTCCTAGACCTTTCTCATAATAATATATCGGGAATCATTTCCAAATATTTGGAGAAACTTAAAAACCTCAAGTATTTCAATGTCTTTGTTAGCAAATTGTATGGTGAAATACCCTCGGGGGGTCCTTTCAAGAACCATTCGAGTTAGTTTTTCATCTATAATGAAGCATCGTGTGGTCCTTCAAGATTTAGTGTCCCGCCATACCCCACTTCATCAAAGCACAAATCAAATAGGAAAAAAATTGCTACTTCGATTT
The DNA here is from genome assembly GCF_019175385.1 of Lycium barbarum. NCBI lineage: Eukaryota > Viridiplantae > Streptophyta > Magnoliopsida > Solanales > Solanaceae > Lycium > Lycium barbarum. The sequence goes on along the minus strand of NC_083347.1, from coordinate 121,151,895 downwards.
CTTTTACTAAGAATTGCACTTGTATTTGTTCCTATCACCTTTGTGTTTGCATGGATTTTTGGGATAAAACAGCCCAAAGATACTCTCAACATGATGTGATATTGTCCACTTTGGGCCAAGCCCGCACGGTTTTCTCCAAAAGGCATCACATCATTAAGAGTATCCAACTCCTTATAAGTAGCTCTTTTTTCTTTTCAGCTATCAATGTGGTACTTTGTTTGCACACCCAACACTCTCCCCCTCGAACTAAGTTCCACGTGGCTCATTACGGGTTACAGATTCAACTTGTCAATGTGCCACCCATATTGTCAGAGTATTTATGGTCACCGAATCCCAAAGGCTGTGTATGCGTCTTCAAAGCTATGGATAAAGGTTGTAAACCGACCTATAAACAGGCAAAAGCACTAAGTCGGGCCCCACGCCACACTCCGCCATCTTTATACTCGTCCCGCCAAACCATTGGCTCTGATACCAGTTGTTGGGATAAAACGACCCAAAGATACTCTCAACATGATGTGATATTGTCCGTTTTGGGCCAAGCCCGCATAGTTTTCTCCAATAGGCCTCACATCATTAAGAGTATCCAACTCCTTATAAGTAGCTCTTTTTTCTTTTTAGCTATCAATGTGGTACTTTGTTCGCACACCTAACATGGATAAGGTATAAAAGAGGTAAAAGAGCTCCTCAAAAAGTTGATTCATTGTCTATCGCAACAAGAGGAAGAATTTCATACTATGAGCTGCTCCAAGCAACTGATGCACTTAGAAAGAGTAATTTGATTGGTTCTGGAAGTTTTGGCTCTGTCTAAAAAGGCATTCTCAGAAGTGGGACTTCTATTGCAATTAAAGTATTCAATTTGCAACTGGAAGCGACATTCAATAGTTTTGATACATAATGTGAAGTTTTACGCAGCCTTCGCCATAGGAATCTCGTAAAAGTCATCACTAGTTGTTCCAACCTTGATTTTAAGGCTTTAGTGCTCGAGTATATGCCTAATGGGAGTCTTGAGAAGTGTTTGTATTTGCACAACTACTTCTTAGACATCATGCAGAGACTAAGCATAAGGATAGATGTGGCATGTGCGTTAGAATATCTCCATCATGGGTGCTCATTGCCCGTGATTAACTGTGATCTGAAGCCTAGTAACGTCTTGTTGGATGAGGATATGGTAGGCCACCTAAGTGACTTTGGTATTTCAAAATTGCTTGGTGATGATGAGACTGATTTATACACTAAAACGTTAGCAAAATTGGGTAATATTGCACTAGGTATGTCTCATTCTTTTGCTTAAATTTGAGCATTGATTTTTCCTCCTTTTTTTCCACCAAGAAATGATGTTACATCTTTAAATTAATTATTTGACTATAGAGTATAGGCTGGATGGATTGGTGTCAACAAAATGTGATGTCTATAGTTTCGGGATGATGTTGATGGAAACATTTACAAGAAAAAAAACCTAATGATGAACTGAGGCAATAATGGATGTTACAGATGCTAACTTGGTAACACCAATTGATAATTACTTGAAGTTAGATTGTGCGGCATCGATCATGAAAGTAGCACTAGATTGTTGTGTTGAATCTCCTGCTAGACGGACAAACATGAAAGATGCTGCAAGGATGCTACACAAGATCAGGATTCAACTTCTCGTATGTTGAAGACTTTCTTGGAAGCTCTTGTTCCAAATTACTTGTTTTGTTGCATATGTTTGCTAGATTATTGTACCAATTTGAAGAATGTATTTTTATTTTAGCACTTGGGTTGTAAATTGTTCTATTTTAGCTTTATAAATGTTAATCATATTCATTCATATTCTACTAAAAGTGGGAAGCTTCTATCTTCAAAGTTGGATTATAATTTTGCTCCTACAGTAAATTAAAATCTAGTTTTATAATTATTTTATTTACGTAAAGACAGTATTAGAAGTCAACACATGAAAGCAAGCTCTTTTCAGGAGAATCTGAAAAGTTACATCTAAGGGTTACATGGACCAAATTCATTGATAATAACCAACAACACAAAATTTAATATGAAGCAATGCCTATGAATCAAATTCATTCTTTACTCGCCTTTTCAATTTAGCAGCCGTTTAAAATTTTCATACTCATTTAAACGTTTAATTTTCATACTCATTTGACACTTCACTCTCTAATATTTATACTGCATCATTAGTACAGATTGACGTGGCAATTAATAGTTCAATTTGGACAAGAAAACATTGGGAACAGAGGAGTAGAGATTACATACTTACGTTGGGGAAGAAAGGAAGAGCAAAAGCCAAAAAATTATTTGGATAAACTTTTGTGGATATAGCATCCATTAGTATGAACTGGTCGTTCATTCCGTTCTATTAATTTTGCAAATGATATTTCTTATGCTCTTCAAACAAGCACTTTGAAATCCGGTTTTCTCTTGAAGCAATTTAGGAGTTTCATTCCGATGAGTTAAGGCCAATTGCTGATATTTTTATTTTATTTTTGTTTGTTTGTTTTGTATTTGAAGGAATTATCTAATTATATTTTGACTGCTTTGTTCTAATTAGCTATTTTTCGCATTGTTGCCTCTAACCATATTCTTTTATCATCATATTCCCATTTTGTTTTTTTTTAATTTCCTCCGTTCCTTTTATGTATGTGCTTGTGTGTGGATGTGAGTATAAATAAATAGATTTATTGTGTTTATTCATTTCGAACTTGTATTATTTTCCTTTAAATTTTGTATGATTCATCACAAACATATTTAATATTATTTAATGTTATTTTTATAAAAGTTTATACAGATTAATATGGGATACATTTGCATGTGTCCAAAAACTAGTTAAAATAAATTAATCTTATTAATTCCTCTTAAAACAATGTTTTCAGGATTACTTGATAAAGGTTTTCCAAGCTTGAATTGGGTAGTAACATTAATAAGATAAGTAACATCTTAATTACAGGAAATTAACTAAACTGATAATGTAGAAGTACTCTACATTGTTAGTGCAGCCTTGTTTAGTTTACATTGGAATCAAAACGAGCAAGTTCTCGTCCCATGCTTAAATCTGACTTCGATTATTGTCTCCCGTCTGCTCCAGATGAATTTGGCTTCAGTGATTTGCCATTTAGCTTATTTGAGTTAAATCCTTACAAATTAGAAATTATATCCACAAAAATACTAGTAATAATATTAGATTCAAAAGAGTTCTTTAGAGCCTTCAGTGAGGAAATTGTATATACAAATTGAAGTAAAACCAAATTAGAAGCAGAATGAATTTTTTTATAAAAGAATTGTTAGAGGAATTAACTATATGAATACAAATAGGCAAGTAATACAAATGTTTTACATGAGAAACACTAATAGAAATTTCCAACGAGTTAACAGCAATATAACAACAAGACAACATACCAAAATGGCAATGAAAAAAAATCCTATCATAAAGCCTACACGATAAAAAAGGGCAGCTCGCTGAACGAAGTATCTTGCGTTCATGTAGGATACAGGGAAGTGTCACACCCACGGATACGCAAACATCTGTGACTGGTTCCATAGCTGAAACCCGGGACCTATAGGTCCCACAAAGACAACTTTATCATTGCTCCAAAGCTTACATGATGATATATAAATAAAGAAAAAGGATAATTTGCATTATCATTTTACTTTAACTCTTCTTTCAATACAGTACACATATGGTATATATATCTATTCTAATTAAGTTCCAATTAATACTCTAGTGAAGCAAAAAATCAGCCTATACTTCAAAATTTTCCGAATCAACCAATTAAACATAGAAAAATGTTAATTAACCCCCTCAATTTTCTTACCAAGTGAGAAACTTTACGCCACAACTTTTTTTTTTTAAAAAAGAAATATTTTCACCTCTAAGGTTTGATTTCTTTATTTTCCAATTGTTGTTCATTGATCTGCCATGTCCAAACTATATCTTTTAATGAAGGTCTTAGGCCCTGATCACATAACTTTTTGTATTATGCAGTGTCTCCTGATTGTTTTGCCACTTCCAAAACATGAAAAGCTGGAGTAATCTCAAATATCTCTGCATCAATTGCTAGTTGTCCCTTTCTCCCTTCTTTGCTTCCTTGCATTTTCACCATCCCGTCTTTCTTTTTCGCCTGTTGAAGACATAATCGAGTAAATAAAGTTTTTTCTCTATAACAAATTAAGCTTGTTGATGAAATGGTTACAAAGGTGAAACCTCATAGGCTAAAGGTGGTCAACTTTAATCTTTTTGATGCGATGGATCCACAGGATAAGCCACATATGCTAAAGGATAGTCAATTGAACATTCTTCGCCGAAAGTAAATTGTATGTATTGGTCAAGTATCGTATATATAAACCCTTGAACAATCTTAGTGAAATTTCCGACTTCTGGATCACACAATTTCAACATAGCATGAGACCGAAGAAATTGCACATTTTGCCCTTCAAGCGGGCTGGTCTTTAATTTTTGCCCCGAGCAATCGAACTTATGCCTAGCGAGGCATAAATTATTTGAGGGCGCGGGACATAACTTGTGAGATATTATGATGTGAAAATATAAACTTATGCCCCGCGGAAAAGTTATTTATTATAAGGGGCAAATATTAAAGACCAGCACAACATAGGAGCATAAAAGCCGATGACCCCTATGAGACCAGATTGAGGCCCTGGGTTCAAGTCTGACCACCATCTATTATAAAATTGATTGTGCTTGTCTAGTAAAAAAGGAATTAGGCTGGCCCATATACGCGCATCAGTTGACATGTCGAAGAATAATCAAGTAAATAAAGTGTGATGTATTTTCTCTAACAGTTTAATCTTTATACTAAAATGGTCATACAGTTCCGATAGTATATATTAAAACTCCCCATCGAAGCTACTCCCTCTAGCCTCGAGACGACAGTGAACGCCAACTTTTGTGTTGTGAATCTAGCATCCGATCTATGGCTCTTATCTTTCTCAAACAAACTAGAGAGATCAAAACCAGGAGAAAGAGAAATGATATCGAAAGCATTCAAACTAGTAGGCTTAATTGTTGATGAGCTTTGTTCTCTGTGTCCTGAAGAACACTCTACATCCGAATAATCCACAATATCGAACACGCTACCTGGCGAATCGTCCTGTAATTGATCTAAAATTGGTGTTTTATCAATTTGTTTGAATCCTTTCTTGAACCAATGACTGTCCATTAGCTTAGCTAAAGTGATTCTTGAAATTGGATTTGGATCAAGAATTCTTGAAAGAAGTTTTTTCACTTCAGAAGGGAAATAATCAGGGCATTTGAATTCCACTTTACGATTTTTCTTGTACATTTCCATTTAATTTGAATCATGGAATGGAAGAAAACCAGCTAACAAGAGAAATAAAATGACCCCACATGACCAAATATCCGCCTTTTCGCCATCAGATCCCCTCTTATTTATAACCTTGGGGGCGATGTATGCTGGAGTGCCACATGTTGTGTGGAGAAGGATGTCTTGTCTTTTGATCTAGAAAAGAGCACTCAGGCCGACATTGGAGGTTTTTAAGTTTCCGGCTTCGTCCTGACATGGGGCTTGCTTTCTTTTATATATTTCTCAAAAGCCTTTTCTTACTGATATTTTATTTGTTACTATTAATTTTTAACTCATATTTTTCATAAAATTGAAACTTCATTGATAGCAGTAGCTCTGGCAATATAGCTACTTCTTGGAGGAGTATCCTGAAGCTGTATTACAACCCAATAAACACAGCGTAAAGAATTTTGAGGAAAAAGATGAAAATAACCTCCATTTAACTGCCATTTTAGGACATTGTTTTCTAATCATGTTATACCAAACAGTCCTCCCGTGGCAATTAATCAATTACATAAACAGGCAACAACCAGATTAAACCCTAAGCTTGTATTGTACATGACAAATATTTAAAGACAACAAAGGAAAGAAATTAAAGGATTTGGAGGTTATATTTACAAAGAGAGTGATATTGATCCATTTTCTCATTGGAACAACCACCTCTCCAAATTCTTTTTACTAAAAAAGACGCAATTGTTATGTTAATAAATCAGCAATAAACTTCCTATATATGCTGCCTATTTTTATTAAGGCATATGAAATGTTGCTTGCTCTTTGCCGTTAACATTCTTTTTAGGACGGTTGGGTTTTATGTATTAAGAAAATAAAAGAGAAAAGTAAGCGCGATTGAGTAACATAAATTGAGAATTAAAGTAGAAATGATTTTTTATTTTCTTTTAATGGCACATAGGTGAAGAAAAATAGGAAAAATGTCAAAAATTTGCAAAAAAAGAAAAATACCAATGGTGGTCATAGAGAGATGTTACATCACCTTGTCTATGCCTAACTTTATATTATACATAGATTAAACCTGATGATGCAATATGACTAATTGCGTAGGCTAGTATTCTATCTTCAGACCAACGTATAATCAAATTTTTGTCCCTAGTTGACCCTGATCTCATCTTTCCCATGAAGGGATTCAGTTTACCATTTGTATATCCAGATTTTTTCTTAAGTAAGGCATGATTATCAAAATAGACTAGACTTGCTTGCAGTCACTATAGATTAACTTCCATTGAATGTGATTATTGATCGCCTGCTTGATAATATTTTGAAATTCATTGGTTGGGTTTCGAAACATTATTGTTGGTTGTTTAAAAGATGGTGTGGCAAAAGGGTTGAAATTATTGATTGAAAATGTCTCTTAATTTTTATTAAGCATAGAAAGGCTTTAAATAGCCAACTTAAAATAAAAAATCTGCATAATTTAAATTCAAAAGCCCATAATATCTCAACTATACTAATCTATCCAATAGAAATTTAAAATTCAAAAGTAAATTTATCCTACAGCTACCCAATTTATAGTGCTAAAAATAAAATTACTGTTGTAACATAAAGCAATTTTCAACACTCCTCCTTTGCTTCAATTTAAAAAAATTGCTACTTCTCAATTTTCGCTTTTGTTGTTGTAGACACGTGATTTTTGATCCTCTTGTGACCTTTTCACGGTTTTAGTGTCTGATTTTTTTTTAAGCCTAGTCTTTGACAATTTAACTTTGATTTTTATTTTAGTAGATTTTGTTTGTGGAAATGAAAAAAAAAAGGATAAAAATACTCACCATTTTATGATTACAAGTTTTGTGTTTCAAAGAAAGAAAACTTACAAAAACACAGGTTTCTTTAAATCGAGGTTTTAGTTATTTACTTTTGAGTTTTTCCTTAGTATTATTATTTAAGGTTTATAATTTTTGGTTTAAAAGTAGTTGATTAATATAATTATCGTAGTATTTTTATTTTATACCTTTAATGAATAAAGAAAACAAAAAAAAAGAGAGAAGGCAGAACCAATACCATATTGCCACATGGCAAGTTACACCCCTAATATTCATGGAATATTCCATTTTGGGGGAAAGAATATCCATTCTTTGCATGGGGTATTTTGGGAATTTTGACCACAAATGTATTTGTTATAAATAGAAAGCTAGAGCTGAGAAGAGAAGATCCTAGACACTGCACAAATGGAATCAGCCGCATCACATCCACACAGATTACAATCATCTTAATACCCTACATCAAAAAAGATCAACCACAACTTACCAAAAAGAAAAACTATAAAAAACCTACACTAGACCTCAAGAATAATATCTGAGCAGTAAACAACACAAAACCACAGCTAAGAAAAACCATGGAGAATTTATTCATTTTTGGAAGAGCTTTAGTAGCTAGCTTCTTTTGAAACCACAGCCATTCCTTTTCTTCCCAAAACTTCATCTTCATCACTTTAAATAACACACCAAAGGCCACAATGGGAACATCATAGTTGAGTCGAGGCACTGGTCCATCGTTCAAGGCTCGTAAAGAATTTTTGAAGTTTTTTTTTTCGCTTTCGCTGTACGCATAAAAAATTCAGCAATAAATGGTCCATCTTTTCCTCTTTTACTTTATTGTTTCAGTAATGCTTTATATATTATGCCTGATCCATTTTTCTAGAACGTTTTTGTTATTAGTGCATGATTATGATAGGTTTTTGTTACTGGTTAATTTAAGTTTATTTGTATGCTAAAAACCATGTTAAGGATTTTGAACTTTGAGGCTACATGGATAAAAAAGAAACAGCTGTGGGTTTAGTGCGAGAAGGAAATGTGTATATACTTGGGAGTTTGGTGTTGAATGTCGCTCAACCTTGTGGAGTCATTATGCTCGTTTATAACATTAGGAAAATATGAATATCTGTTTTTCGTAAGTCAAAACATAGAACGCGTTTAAAAGATTAACAATGTGTTGATAAACATTCCTTGATTAAATGCATATAATTAAAGAAAAGTTATGTGGGTCATCCCGCTCCCTGACCCTCTAAAAATAATTGTGTTGACTATGTGGATAGACACGTTTCTTAGTTAAATGCATATAATTAAAGAAAAGTCATGTGGGTCATCCCATTCCTTGACCCTCTAATAATAATTGTGTTGACCGTGTGAACAGACCCGTTCCTTGGTTAAATGCATATAATTAAAGAAAAGTCATCCCATCCTGCTCCTTGACCCTCTAATAATAATTGTGTTGACCATGTGGACAGATTCATTCCTTGGTTCAATGCATACAATTCCAAGTGGCGACTCTGTAAATAAATAATTCCTTTTCAAAATCGTTACTTTAAATGAAAAAACCCTTTAAATAATAAAAACCCGTGTGCGTTCAACTAACTGCACATATGAATACAATTTTCACAAGTAATACTTTACGGTTATTGCATATCAAGTCAAAAAAAAAAAAAAAAAAAAGAAGAAGTAAAAGACTTGTTGAAATAATGTGCAAGCTCAAACCCCCCAAAAGTACAATGAATCCACCTGATTTAATTATATCATAAGCAAGAAACAAGAAATAAAAATTGAAAATTAATTTTTTAGTTAATTATATATAAACAAACAACAAACGAATTTTTTTTATAAGAATTACATGTAAGATCAAAGAGACATTTTAAAGCAATTGACACGGGAAAAATAATGTAATCTTGGTAGCCATGAGAATTCTGATATTAAAAATCATAAATATTCAATAATTCTGTGGTCGAAAAATATTCGGTGCATTCTTTGATAATAGTATAATTGTAGCCACTAAGGCACACTGCTCAGTGATATAATTGGCTAAAAAGAATCGCAGTAAAAGATATTTTCAACTCCCTTTAGTCACAAATAAATAATTAGAATTTATACTATTTATGCGACCATTTAACATAATAGCTTTAGTTTGGTCAAAATAAGTCTTTCAGACATTTGAACATGTTCATTAAAAGGTATGGTTTGATCATTCTGTATATGTTAATTTATCCATATTTTGGTGTTAATAAAATAGGACAAATAAGTAAGAAATACGATACAAATAAGAGAACATTATCTCTTGGTCAACAAATGTCAAATATGTCGGCACAAACGCTCACCTTTTTTTAAAAAAAAAATTGTTATTCATCCTCTTCCAGAAATTATCAGAATGCCCGAAATTTTTAAGAAAAATCTACAAAACAATATCTAATTTAAATATAACATAAGCTTTTATTCTTTTATCATAAGTGAGCAATTTGTGTTGACAATAGCTATTAATAAATAGTAAAAGGTGCAGTTTAGAAAGTTTAGTCTATTAGAATAAAGAGGTGAAGTCTGACCGACAACATGATATAACATGGAGCTGTTAAAATAACTTGTAGAGTAATTCAAAGAAAAATTTGGGTACAACTTTTCGCTTTATAATGTGTATGTATATTCTTACCAAACATGAATAAATAGTCAAATATTTTACATGCAGACAAAGGAACTTCAACAAATATTGCATTACTGTAATTGAACATATATGAATTAATTGAGTTATGTTTAAATAACACAGGTACCGGTACACTATTTCTACATGTTAATGATCTTGCTGTAAAAAAAAGTATGAAATTTTTTAAAAAAGACAAGAAATGAATTTTTTTTTTTAAAGGCAAGAACGAAGAGTGACAAAATTAAACCGAAAACAATCCTCAATTTTAAATAAGGAGAAAAAATATAGAACTAATATTTGCTATCAAGAAGTTTATCATTTTTTGTTACCTCCTTTCTGCAGTTGGATCAAAGCCTAAAACTAATACTCCTAAAAAGTTTATGATACAAAATATAGAGAGTGAATCTTTTTATAGGAATCTTTTCGGAATGGATTGTTGATAATTTAGTCCAAATGGAAAAAGAAAAGAAAATCAAGTTATCCAAAGAGATAAACAATATGGTAAAAGCTATTTTAGATTAGTTTGGTTATACTTACTCGTTGTTGTCCATTTGAATTATTATATGTGCGCTATGAGTTCCTTGCTTTCCGTTAATCCAGTCAAGCGGGCCAGGCCGGGCCGGGGTCGGGCTGGGTCATAGTTAAGTGGCCGGACTGGGGGTCAGGCTTGGGGAGGGAAAAGGGTGTCCGGCCCAGCCCATACCCTGATAGGGGCTACACCTCGAGTTAACAGGGCTGGGCCGGGTTTTTGTTAGTGACCGGGCCTTATTATTTTTTTTTAAATAAAGTTCTAATATAAAAATAGACATTTACATTTACTACTAATAATAAAATCAACATTTGCATCAAATGATAAAATTGCTAAACTAAGAAAAAGTTTAGTCGTTGTCTAATTCAAAAAGCCAGCCGTTGTAAATTTAAAAAACTAGTTGTTGCCAATTTTATTTGAACCCCTAAATTTATGAATAACTACACTTTGATCATATTTTAAAACTATAAATACCTCTCCATTCTTCTTCATTTTCACACAATTCTCTCTTTATCTAAATTTGTTATTCAACTTGTGTACATTACTACTTTCAACTTCCATTGATAATTCTCCACCTCCCCACCTTCTGCTCGAGTTCGAAGATCAACTTTAAGTGTGGTGTGGATGCATTTTGAGCGAGTAAACGAGAAACATGTTAAATGTCAACATTGTGGTGACATATATCTCTACAAGTCCGGAGCATCAGGTATTAGCCTATTAGGAGGGGTTGGGGGGAGGGGGGGGGGGGGTACCGGTGTGTTGCGTAGGCACTTGTGAAAAGGCATGAAATTAAACTTTGAAGTTTATCTCTTCTTTGAATTTGCCCATCGATGTTAGCCATTTAATTTGTATGTTTTGAACTTTTAATTTGCAATATTTCACTGTTCAAGTTTGTATGTTTTGAATTTGCAATGTTATCAGTTTAAGTTTTAAGTTTTATTTTAAATTATTTATGTAGATGTTGATTTGTCTATTTGACTGGACACGAAGTTTAAGAAAGAAGACAAGACTTTCAAACTTGTGGTGTTAAATGAGTCAAATATATTTTGTGTGGCTATAAATCATTGCATAAAGGTAAATTATTTCCAAATATAAAAAGGGGTCATTCTTTTTAGCACGAACTAATAAAGAAATAGGTTCACGTAAATTGAAACGGAGGGAGTTTTATATTTGATATAATTTATGTATCCACAGTATATATGACATGTTAATGGAATTTTACTTTTATATATAATATCACAATCTAATATATACTATATACTGAAAATGTATCAAAGGTATATTTGTTGAGAAAACAAGATTGTCTAGCTTTAAAATACAATTTTAAAGAAAACTAAAGTGCTTCGTAAAGAGAGACTTCTAATTTATTGGGATACAATGTTTATAAATATTTATTATAAGTAATAAATGTAGTACTTACCTCTTTTTTTTTTATTGGAAGTGGGTGGGGCTGGGCCAATGCCCCAGTGGGCCATCACCCGGGCTACTGGTGTGTTGGGCTAGGGGGTTGTCCATCTTGTCCAGCCTAGCCCCCAATAAATCCCACCTAGTCCAGCCCCTTACACCTCTTAGTGGATTTGGGCCGGATTCTGGCCGGCCCGACCCACTTGACAGGCTTACTTTACATAGAATTTGCTCTTGATTAGTCTGTCATATTTTCTGCTTCCCGTCCAAAAACAATTAGAACAATCCTAGAAGGATTCTATCAATAATGACAATTATGTTATCGGTGAGCTATCCAAAAATTATTAAAATACTATCCTTAAAGGATTTCTATCAATGAGAATTATATATGTGGGCGGTGATGATGTTTAGTCCCAAAGGAATTCCGTTCAATATTACAATTATAGTCAGTATTAAATGCTTCACGAAGGAAATATACTTTAGCTTTTAAAGTATGACATAAAAGTTCTTGCCAAAAATAACAGCAGATTTTTATTGCACTTTTTATTTTGAAAGACAATATACTATTAGTCTTTATGTATATTAATTTGAGGAAAATAATTTTGAAAAAAAATATATTTCAAAAACGTCTACTAACCAACATATTTTAGTCTCCTAATGAAATAAGAATTCTTTCATGGCAATAATATCAATCATGGTAGGTTCCTGTGTCTCTAGCCGCATAAAGAGATCCGTAAATTTTGCATTGTAAACAATTTTAAATGGAAAGTGAATACAAAAAAGATTATGACTCCTTTTTTTTTTTTCAGGGAAAAAAGATTATGACTCCTTAAAGAGGGGAAAAAGGACTCCTAATTTAGTTGGTTTGAAGTACCAAATATTAGGAAATAATTAAATATCTATTTTTAATAAATATTATAAAAATAGTAAATGACAATTTCGTCTATTGTAGACTCTTCTAATGAAGCATATATAATTTAATCAACATTTTTGAGGCCCTTTGTACATATTGTCTACAACATTAGAGAATTAGGTCCAAGCTAATGAAAACTTAAATTAGTTATGACTACTAACAAAAAAGTCTAAGCTGACAATTTATATTATCGTGGAAGACAAAAGAAACAAATTTGAAATATGAATTACAACTTAAAGCAGATTTTTTCTTCACGAACAAAATAGTTTCTCCCTCCCCCTACCCGTTACTTCATAATATCAGAAGCTTCTACCCCTTTTTAATATTTAATTCAATTCTTCTCTTTCCTCCTCCATTTTTGCTTGCATACAATGAAGGGAAAAGAAAAAAAAAAAAAAAAAAAGAGTATGTGGAGAATAACAATAATTGATGCCGGTTTGCTGGCTATTTCAAAATTAGACTTTATGGTAGATACTCTTTTTGTGGTATCGGTGATTTTTTTTAATTGTTTTTTATTACATAGGGGAAGGGGAAGGGGAAATAGGGGAGAGAATTACAACGTGAGGATTCAAACATTCACCAACAAGTTGAAAGTTCAGGTAGCCAACCAACTAAGCTATTCGATCGCTACGTGATGTCAATGATCACACTGCTACATACGGTTTATATAAACTGAGAATTTTCAACGTACTAATGCATCAACAAAGATATTATCTAATGTTTAAATCATGCTTGGCCAAAGCATCAAACCAATAAATTTCCACCCTGAAATGCAAAACTGATGTGTAGGCCAATTCTTTTGAGTTTACAAAATCAAATTATGAGTGTATGTATGACAGCCATAGCATGCTATGCTCTAATCTAAAAGATTGTTATTTTTGAACAGACTGTAATTTTCTGAGCAAATCTTATTTTGGGTTTCCTGCTAATAATGAGCTTATATAGGCATATATTGATAATACAAAAGGGTATCATAATGTCACACATTAAATAATTTGGGAGTTATAGACATAACTGATGGAGGATTTATAAGCACATAAATAGAATGTTAATGTGGTTATGTGGGAGAAAGGGCAGTTATAGATATAATTAATGGAGGATTTATAAGCAGATAAATAGAATGTTAATGTGGGATAAAGAAGCGGAAGAAAAGAGTTTTTTTTTTTTTTAAAAAAAATACATGAAGACGTGCCTGTTTGGATTTTTTCTTTTAGTTGAAAAGCATTTCAGTTCGTCCTCTTTTATTTTGATTCTAAAACTTTATTGATATAGTTAAGAGAATGTAATTAAAAAGGTGGCTTTTAGGATTTTTAAATTTGAAAAAAATATCAAAGTTTAGACGAAAGTGAGCAGACTACAATAAGTGCTTTGGCAGATACATGGAACTTGCCAGTTAATTTATTTATTCATCATTTACTTGATTCATTTATTATTTATTGGTAGGTATAAATTTACTATTTGCTGTAAAAATAATATAGAAATAGTGTTTAGGTAAGGGGTAAAAATGTCGTTTAACTTTTAATGAATATTTTGGTAATTCAACTTTTCAACTTAGGTCTTTCCACTTTTAGAATAGTATGATGATATGATATCTATATTAATCGATCTCGTCTAAATATTTAAATTATAATATAGTACTCCCTCATTATAAAAAAAAAGTGTCCACTTAACCCCGTTTTTTTTAGTCAAAAAAAGTGTCCACTTATTAAATAAAGAAACAATTAGCCTTATCTTTCCAGATTTGCCCCTATTAAGTGTTATGTGATCAAATCCCAATGCATATTTAATTAGGGGTAGTCTAGTCAATTTACATAATTTTTTTTCTTGGAGTGAATAGTTTCTTAAGGAATGTGCAAATGACTAAGTGAATACTTCTTTTGATCCGAAGGGAGTAATAACATAAGTAGCTAACTCCTTTAAATTCTCTTAGATGGGGAAAAAATTTGGCCTTCTTGATAATGTAAATGTTTTTACTACATCATCAAGTTACCTATAAGGTAACCAAAATGTAATAGCTAGTGTATATAATTTAGGGGTACATCATGCATTACAAATGGCCACCTACCTCCTCAACATTCTTCCTCGTAAAGGATTAGCCTATCAATCTCCTCTCAAAGTACTCTATCACAAAGACTCATCCTATTCTCATCTTCGGGTATTCAGTTGCCTATGTTACCCCCTATTCCTATTTAATACCATTAACAAGCTTCAAGCCCATTCCACCTCATGTGTGTTCTTAGGCTATCCATCCCATCATCGTGGTTACAAATGTTATGATTTATCATCCAAGAAAATCATCATAAGTCGTCATGTTGTGTTCGATGAAACCCAATTTCCTTTTGCTAAGCTACATACTCCCTTAGATCGTCACCATTATGATTTTCTGGATGATGGACCCTCTCCTTATGTAATCCACCATTTAGCCTCGTAAAACAGCCCACCTTCCAGTGACCATACTCCGCTGCCCACTGGTCCTAGCAGCTCGCCACCCACGACAACTTCTGCCTCACCCTCAGCTGCTAACGCCAACCCCACTATCCAGCCCCCATTCGCCACAGTTTACTGTCCTCTCCCAGTCCAAAAGCCGATCACTAGGAGTCAACATAGTATTGTCAAACCTAACCCAAAATACAACTTCATCACTCATGCGTCTAAATCTCCCCTTCCTCATAACCCTGTGTCTGCCTTATGTGACCCGAATTGGAAAATGGCTATGGAAGATGAATATAAGGCTCTTATTAAAAATAAGATGTGGGAGTTAGTGCCTCGCCCACCTAATGTGCATGTTATTCGGTCTATGTGGATTTTAGACATAAAGAACACTCTGATGGTTCCTTTGAGAGGCATAAAGCCCGACTTGTACGTGATGGCAAAACTCAACAACTTGGCGTGGATTGTGGTGATACATTTAGCCCAGTGGTGAAACCGGCGACCATCCGCACTGTTCTCAGTTTAGCTCTCTCTAATGCTTGGCCTATTCACCAACTTGATGTGAAAAATGCATTCTTACATGGTGAATTCGAGGAAACTGTTGTCTACTTTTTATGAATAAGTTAAGAGTCAAATGGTAACAACCAAAACAAATAAATGTTGTCTACTTTTTATGAATAAAAACTTATAAAAACAAGCTATAAAAGTAACTGTCGAGGATTGTGCTAAAATGAATATGATTCCTCTTCATTTAATCATAGATATCGGGTTTACACCCTAGCTATGAAAAAATTCCTGATAAAAAGCACTTCCCCTTTAAATGGGTCTTACATGGCACAAAAACTAGATCCCTATTCGTTATTATATACTCCCTCGTCTCATGTTGTATGCGGGTGTTTAACCGGGCACGTACTTTAACAAACAAAGGAAGACTTATGAAACTTGTGGTCTAAAACAAGGCACTGAGAAATGTGTGACTACAAATCATTTCATTAAGGGTAAATTTGGAAATTTAAAGTTGAAGTATTACAAATATATAAAGGTGTCATTTTTTTAGACTGACTAAAAAAGAAAGAGTGTGTATAAATTGGTGGGAAAGAACGTGCGTGCCCCCTCGAACCAAAATAATTATCCACCCATACCCCCATTACTTTCGTACCCAAAAAAAAATAAAAAATTAAAGCTATTTACCTGAGATGCTCCTAAACTATGATACCAACATGGTATATAAATATATTGAGGTGGTATCATCGAAGAATGCTTCAGTCCTTCTCTTAGTTATCCATGATACCATCATAGTATATAAATATACTGAGATGATATTACGGATGATCATGTTCATTTATTTAAAAGACACACATTTCACTAAAAAAATCTCTATGATACCATCATCTTATATACATATACTGTGATGGTATTATGGAGGACTGTTTCTGTCCTTTTTTGAGACACTTCTCAGAACCATGGTACCATCGATATACTCAGATGGTATCACGGAGGACTTAGTATTTCTCTTAGTCCTCCATGATTCCATCATGATATATAAATACACTGCGATGATATCATGGAGGAAGGGGTTTGGGCAAGGGGCACATCGAGTAATTATTTTGGGCTGGGCTGGACAGAAGCGAAAATAGTTTGGGAGGGGGCATGGGCGGGTAAGTAGTTTGGGTTGGCCGGACAATTAGTGATGTTATCCCTATAAGGGAGGGAGTAATAGTCAGTGTCTTAATGTTAATTCAAATTATGAATTTCACCTGTGTCCACCGGAGTAAAACCCAAAAAAAGAAAAATTAAAGAAGATCCTCTCAAATTATGAATTTCATATTTGTCCCGTAAATTTGTTTGTTGTGACTTATTTTTTGGAGCGCACAGCTTTATTTTCTGTCACCTTTAGGGATATGAGGAAAATGAAAGTCTTTCTTATAAATTCATTGTGATATTGGAATTATGGTTCACCTTATAACATAAATACCTATGACATAATTCAATTCATTCTTGCTGTGTTATTGAGCATCTTATATTTGGTTGTTAAAGTTAGTGGACGACTCCTTTTCGAGTCAAAACTAGTTATATTTCTTTCTTGGTCTGCCATTTGAACAAATTAAAGTCACTTTTTTTTTCTTTGAGCCCCAATTTGGTTGTATTATTAGTCTTGAGATGACATAATCAATTAGGAAATCTTTTCTTGTTTCCTTAAAAGATGTGTGAATGAAAAAATCAGGAGGACCAAAAGGAGATCTCATTGCTATTTAAAGTCTTAAACCCACATCATTACTAACCATCTCCATATTCCTACCACTTTATGCAATTATGGAGAATGCATTCACCTTTTTTCTCTCAACACTCATTTTGCTTCACTATGTTATGGCTAGTTCAGCCATGACTCATACCAACATTACCACTGATCAATTAGCTCTTCTTTCCCTAAAATCCAAAATCAGTTCGGACCCCCTTCACTTCTTAGATGAAAGCTGGTCTTCAGCTACTTCTGTTTGCCATTGGGGTGGAGTCACTTGTGGCTCTCGCCACCAGAGAGTGAAGTCCTTGAATCTTTCCAACATGAATCTTACAGGATCAATTCCGCATAATTTTGGTAACCTCTCATTTCTTGTTTCTGTTGACTTGGGAAGAAACAATTTCTATGGCAATCTGCCTCAAGAAATGGAACGCTTGCATCGGCTTAAGTTTCTTGATTTAAGTTCCAACAGCTTCAGCGGGGAGGTTCCTTCCTTGTTTGGGTTTTTACACCAACTTCAAGTTCTAAATCTTGGAAATAATAATTTCACTGGATCCATCCCTTCTTCATTTTCTAATATTTCCACACTTGAGACTTTGAATTTGAAATTCAATTCCATAGAGGGTCAAATCCCAAAAGTGATTGGAAGTCTTATAAACCTTAGAAAATTAATCTTGAAGAGTAACAAGCTGATAAGCTCGATTCCCCTGTCACTCTCGAATGCCTCAAGGTTGGAGGCTTTAGATATATCTGCTAATTTACTTCAAGGAAACATTCCAGAAGGAATTGGCAATCTACACAACATGAACCTGTTGTCCATAGAAGATAATCAACTTACGGGTTCTATACCATTGACAATTTTCAATATTTCTAGAATCGAATTCAGGAAATCTTCCCAATGATTTATTCAATGGTCTCCCAATACTCAAAGGGCTTTATCTGTCTTTGAACATGCTTCATGGTCATGTGCCTACAAGCTTGCAAAATTGTTCGGAGCTTCAAGAACTGTCTTTATCATTTAATGAGTTTGATGGACCAATACACAATGAAATTGGAAGATTAACTAATCTGCAAGGGTTGGCTCTCGGATCTAACCATTTCACTGGTATGTTTTATCTTATGAATGCTAGTAGTATTGTGTCCAATTAATTCCACAAAAAAATTATTACACATGAATTGCAGGGATAATTCCACAAGAAATTGGAAATCTTGTTAATTTGGTGAAGTTAGGCATGGAGGGAAACCAAATTACTGGCTCAGTCCCGATCTCCATATGCAATATCTCCTCGCTGCAACTTCTTATACTGTCGAGGAACAATCTCAAGGGATCCTTACCACAGGAGATTGGTAACTTAACCAAGATGCAGAATCTCAATCTTATTGATAATACATTTACTGGTACGTATTCAGAGTGATAGCAAAAAATACTAACTTATACTAAATTGATAAGATAAGGCCTAGACCCCCCCTCCCCGCTTATATTTATATATCCCTGTTGAGGAATTTTTATTTTACTAGTTTTGACGACCAATACCATATTAAAATATTTGCATTGAAGAATACATTTCAGTAACTTAAAGTGACTATTGACAAATGATTACATTTCAACAACTTAAAGTGACTATTGACAAATGATTTTATCAAGTAGCAGTAAATGTTTTCGTAGGAATATTTCACGTCCATACCCAACACACAAGCATCCGAAAGGAAAAAAATTCCCGAGAAGAAAGATATGCGGAATTTAATTTTTTCTTACTGCTTTGAGAGTGATAGCTAAGCAACAGACCAACTTCTATAGTAATTCAAAGTTCCTTTAAGAGTTGGGTCTTCTAGCATAGATCAATAAAGACTATTTATTCTTGTTAATACTCCCTCCATTTCTTAATAAGTGATGTTTTTAGTTTATGCACACCCATTAAGAAATTGCTCATTTCTAGAAAAGTAGGGGTGGTTTTACCAACTTATCCCTAATACAATTTTACCTCTTCTTAAAATCCTAAAACACCACATTTCGAAACAAATTAAAAAGCCTAAAACACCATTTATTTTTTATACGGAGGGAGTATCTAACTGGGTTCATTGCCAACTGCGGGCTTGGCAATTTTTTTGGAGGCAATTAATACCATGAGAACAATAGCAGTTAATAACATTCAAGACTACCAATTGTCTTTTAGTATTCAAGATATGATAAGAAAATGGCTGATGAAAGTAAAGCTTTACAACTAAATATAAAATTTTATGAATATTAATTAGGAGTAGAGGAAGAGACAGTGCAAAAACTACTACTCTCTATTAACCTCGACGATGAAAGAAACAAACATATCTATGGGTAACTAAGTGTTGAATATTAACTTCTAATTCCCATTTCACGTTTTTTTTTTTAATTTGTATCAAACTTTTCTTTTTGTTATAGTTGTTAAATGTGTATTTACATCTTTTTACAAATAAGTTTGTGAAATAATGCTGGCTCGAAAGGTAAAAAAGTCGTTCAATATTTGATGGACATTTGGTAATTTAATTTTAAAATTTTTGGTTCCCACTTTTAGAATAACTAGTATCTGGACAACGCTTTGCATACTGTCTATTTATAGTTCTAAATTCTGGCATATATTCTAAAATCATCTGATTGAGATATAAATTAGAGATTTAATTATACAAAAAACTTAACATTATTTTTTAGATTTAATGAAGATGAAAAATCATGCAGCTGATAATGAATATAGATTTATCTTTGAGAACAAGTCATGATTGCTTGGAAATGGGTCTTGATTTGTAGATATTTATCTACATAAAAAATCATATTATATATTTCAATCAAATTCTGTGGAATAGTAACTTTTCTCGCCAACAATCTAACGTCCGACAGAGATGGAAAAATGAAAACGAGATGAACTGAAGTGGGTTCGCCTAATTCTCAGGTTCAGAACAACTTTTTGTCAAATTGAAATTGTAGAGAAGGAATTGGGGAATTTTGTGGGAAGACAAAAAGGCCCTTATATTTAATATGTTGTCAATAAATAGTAAGTGTTTTGGAGAATTAAAAAATGGGTACATTCCTAACCTACTACATGAAGGTTAGCAATATATATATATATATATATATATATATATATATATATATATATATATATATATATATATATATATATACACACACACACTAGTTGTGTGAGGCCCGGGCTTACTCGTGATACAAAAGTAATAAATTTACTTAAAAAAATATAACTTAGGTCACATTTTTATATTTTATAATTAAATTAAATAAACATTCTGATCATGTCTTATTGGTAAGTCTTTATAATTATTATAGTTTTTTTGTTACATAATTAAATAATTTTTAAAGGAACAAATTATTTATGAGGAAGGAAGTTGGAAGGAGAATTAGCAAATACAAAGGGACACAAGATTCAACATTCATGCAATACTTTGGAGTTTTAAAACAAATAATGGGTGTGTTCGATGTGGAGGAAAATATTTTTCAGAATTTTCAATTTTCTCATGTTTGGTTTGTTAAAATTTTTGAAAAACATTTTTTCTAGGAAAATAAGTTCCTTCAAAATGAGGAAAATGGTTTCCTTAGTGGAAATAAGAAAATCAAGTTCCACGAGTGTCATTCCACATTCATTGTGTCCTTTTCACCCACCAATACACCTCATTTGCACCTCCACCCTCGCAGCCCTCATCCCTACAATCCCACATACTTGTCTAGATTATATACATTTTTTTTTTAGAATAATAGGGTTTGCTTAAATATCGAACACAAGAAAATAAGTAAAGAGCACTCTTATTTTTTTGAAAAATATTTTACTTCATACCGAACGCATCCAAAGAGAAGAATATGAGGTCCTAATTAGTAATACCTAATAAATGCTCTATTGGAAATGAAACCGTAACTTTAAAGTTACAAAAAATTTACCAAAATGTATAATAACAGATAATGTACTCCCTCATTTTATTTTACTTTGCCTCCGTTGACTTGCCTTAAGAAGCTATTTATTAGGGTTTATTTTATTAATTTTCCTTAAGAAGCTATTATTAGGGGTTTATTAATTTTACTAAATTATTCTTATTAATTATGCTTTGAAAATATAAGTTTGATTACTATTACTTTATATAGTTACTTAATGATAATGACAATATTAAAAGAAAATAATAAATCTCTCGTAATTTGCTAAAACGGACCAGTAAAAAGGAAAATTTTATATTTTAGGATAAGGGGTGAGTAAAATGCAACGAAGGGAGTAAAAGGTACTCCCTTGATTCCTTTTTACTTGGCTCTTATTTACTTGTCACTTTCCTTAAGAAATTATTTATTAGGAGTAAAACATACTAAATTATCCTTATTAATTATGCTTTGAAAATATAAGTTTGACTATTAATACCTTTTGTAGTTACTTAATGATAAAAGCAATATACAAAAAAAAATTAAAATTCTAGATAAAAAGATTATTTTTAATATAAGAAAAGGAATAATCTAATACGTGGCATATAGGGTCAATATATTATTAGTCCAAAACAAAGGCCCTAATAAGAATTAAATGAGGGCAAAAGAAAATTATCTAAAAGCAACAGCCACGTGGAGAGGCCTCATTACATCAAAGCATACTGTGAGGACGACAAAATGTGGGATTCTCGTTTATATATATATATATATATATATTACGAAAAAAAAGAACTAACTAGTATTCATTCATTCATTCATTCATCATGTGTTGCTAGGTGAAATACCCAAAGAGATAAGCAATCTCGTGGAGTTGGAGCTCCTTGGTCTTGAGAATAATAGCTTTAGTGGTTCACTTGCAATGGAAATCTTCAACATATCAAAGCTGAGAAGGATTAATCTTGCAGGCAACAACCTTGTTGGGGCTATACCTCATTCAATCTCCAATTGTTCAAAACTTACTAGTTTAGAGCTTTCAGACAACAAACTCACGGGCTTGATTCCAAGCTCACTTGGATATTTGACTCATCTACAGTTCCTAAACTTGGGGGAGAACAATTTGACCAGCGATTCATCATTAAGCTTTTTGACTTCTTTAACAAACTGCAGAGACTTAACATTTCTTTGTCTATCTACCAACCCTCTAAATGGTATGCTTCCGGTCTCTATAGGGAACTTCTCCAGTTCTCTTATAAAGTTTTATGTCGATGGTTGTAAAATCAACGGCCAAATTCCAAATGAAGTTGGGAACTTAAATAGCTTATTAATCCTTGATATTTCTGGAAACAACTTGGTTGGATCGATTCCCACATCAATTGGCAACTTGAGAAATCTTCAGGTCCTGGACTTGAGTGAAAACACTCTTACAGGATTTATTAGAGACAGTCTATGTAAATTGCAGAGATTGGGTAACATTTACTTTGGTCAAAATCAACTTTCCGGATCTCTTCCAAATTGTTTAGGGAATGTTACTTCCCTTAGAGAGATACATCTGGGTTCCAATAAATTGAGTTCCAACATACCAACAAGCATAGGGAAGCTTAAAGATCTTGTGGTTCTTGACTTATCGTCAAACAACATGGGTGGCTCTTTGCCTGCAGAAATTGGAAATCTAAAGGCCGCGATACAAATGGATCTATCAATGAATCAATTCTTAAATGGAATTCCTAGAGAAATTGGACGATTGCAAAATCTGGTGCACCTTTCTTTGAGACACAACAAGTTGCATGGATCTATACCTGACTCAATGAGCAACATGGTAGGTTTGGAATTTCTAGACCTTTCTCATAACAATATATCAGGAATCATTCCCAAGTCTTTGGAGAAACTTCAAAATCTCAAGTATTTCAATGTTTCTGTCAACAAATTGTATGGTGAAATACCCTCGGGGGGTCCTTTCAAGAACTTTTCAAGTCAGTTTTTCATCTACAATGAAGCATTGTGTGGTTCTCCAAAATTTAACATCCCGCCATGCCCCACTTTATCAAAGCATAAATCAAATAGGAAAAAAATGCTAGTTCTATTTCTTTTGTTGGGAATTGCACTTGTATTTGCTCCTATTACCTTTGTGTTGGTATGGATAAGATATAGAAGAGGTAAAAAAGCTCCTCAACAAGCTGATTCATTGTCTATTGCAACAACAGCAAGAATTTCATACTATGAATTGCTCGAAGCAACTGATGCGCTTAGCGAGAGTAATCTGATTGGTTCTGGGTGTTTTGGCTCTGTCTACAAAGGAATTCTCAGAAGTGGCACTACTATTGCAGTTAAAGTGTTCAATATGCAACTGGAAGTGTCATTCAAGTGTTTTGATACAGAATGTGAAATTTTGCGCAGCATTCGCCATAGGAATCTAGTAAAAGTCATTACTAGTTGTTCCAACCTTGATTTTAAGGCTTTGGTGCTCGAGCATATGCCTAATGGGAGTCTTGAGAAGTGTTTGTATTCACACAACTACTTCTTAGACATCTTGCAGAGACTAAGCATAATGATAGATGTGGCATGTGCATTGGAATATCTCCACCATGGGTGCTCATTTCCCGTGATTCACTGTGATCTGAAGCCTAGTAATGTCTTACTGGATGAGGATATGGTTGCCCACCTAAGCGACTTTGGTATTTCAAAACTGCTTGGCGAAGATGTGAGTGATTTATACACTAAAACCTTAGCAACATTTGGTTATATTGCACCGGGTACGTCTCTTAATTTTGATTTGAACACTGTTTTTTCCGTTTTCTTTTCCACCAAGAAATTATGTTATATCTTTAAATTAATTGTTTGACTATAGAGTATGGACTGGATGGGTTGGTGTCAATAAAATGTGATGTCTATAGTTACGGGATCATGTTGATGGAAACGTTTACAAGGAGAAAGCCTAATGATGAAATGTTCGAGGGAGACCTTAGCTTGAAGCAATGGGTGAACAATTCACTTCCAGAGGCAGTAATGGATGTTGTAGATGCTAACTTGGTAACACCAAATGATAGTTACTTGAAGTTAGATTGTGTGGCATCGATCATGAAAGTGGCATTAGCTTGTTGTGTTGAATCTCCGGCAAGAAGGACAAACATGAAAGATGTTGTGGGGATGCTACAAAAGATCAGGATTCAACTTCTCGCATGTTGAACATGTTCTTGGAAACTCTTGTTCCCAATTACTTGTTTTGTTGCAAATGCTTGCTAAATTATTGTATCGATGTGAAGGATGTATTTTTATTTTAGCTCTTTGAAATCCTAATTACAATAAATCTTATTATTTCCTCTTAAAATCAATGTTCTAAATTGGTAGATCAAAATCAATAGAGGAAAATAATTCTTTCTTTTTCATGCTTTTTGGGTGTCTTCAGAGTTGTGCAAACAGTTAGAGAAGGGGCATCTAATATTTATCGATTTCACTGGAAATTTAGTAGGCATTTTGGAGTAACATTTTTTTTTTGTACTTAGAGAGTTCCATCAGCAAATAAATCTAAAACGAGTGTTTGGCAAATACTTCTTTTCTTTCCAAACACTTTAATAGTAACAGACATTGAACACTTGAGACTTAGCGGAAACACAAACATTTTGCAGAAATTCATTGAGGCAAAACGTTGAGCACTTATGGGCAATAATTCACAATGAGTTCAAATGGGCTTTGCCCAAATTCATTATTAGTAGAAAAAAATTTAACATTTACTAATTGATTTATAAGTGTAGATTTCATCCAGTCCACTCTAAAAAATAAAATAACTTCCCTAGAAAGGCATAATGTGTATTGAAATGGAAACATAAGGATAGACTTCACACCTGAGTGTTATGTCGCACATCGACACTGGTATGTGGTTATCGAGCATTGGGCTCTACCACATCGGAAATAAGGGTTCCGATGTCATCAACTAAGTGTAATGTAAAGTTTCGCTAATAAGGAGTTTGATGTATTTGGTAAAAAATAGTGTTAAGATAAGTTGTTATTTTAAAATGAAGCTAACGACTTTGATATAGTGATGCTAAGAAAAGTCAAAGTTCAACTCCTTGCTAAGAAATTAGTAGAAATTCTAAGAATTATTGTCTGGATATTGCATTTGGTTTAGCGATTTTGTCCAGATTTAGTTGCACTCATGATGTCAAATCCTAACTTTACATTTTGGCACGAACCCTAAGCACAAGTCCTCAATTAAAAAAAGTTAAATTTACTTTATATATTTCTTATAAATCAAGCTTTATGAGAACAATAGGAAACAGATCATGTCACGCTTCAGTGCTCAATTCAACTATTAGGAACAATATTTACACAAGAAAAACTATCAGCAATAATCTAACGTCTATATTTATATAAATCAGAATTAACAAGAATACGTTAACAACATCGGTAAAATAATTAAGCAAAAATTTTTGTTATATTTTTTTAACCACAAATCTATTCCGTACTTGCCTAGATTAAAGTGTTAGGATATACTATTAACCATGCGGTTTGATTATGGTATTATGTTTTACACTTTATTGAACAATTGTTTATTTATTTATTCAATTCAATAAAGTCTTATTTTAAATAGATCATTAGTTCATATGTGTGCCCTTTACTTATATAGTAGACAATTTAGTGTATGGACTTTTAGCTCATGCGCAGAAAATTAAATTGTCGGTTCTTATAAGTTATAAAGTTCATGTTCACAATTAAAGATGAAACTGGGCAAAGTATCTTGATGATTGTAGCATAAGATTAAAATATAGTCTATCTTGATTATGAGAATAGTCTTATTCCAACTTCTTATGCTAATACATTTTGTATGTATTGAACGGACCAAGTAGAGATAAGTGTTTTTGTACTGAATATATAAAACAACCTCTCTAGCTCATTAAATGTACTTATGCTCTTAATCTTGATATGATTGCTATGATCAATGTGCTTTGTTCATTTTTTTGATTTATTAAAAGGTGCGACTCAATTGCGAGTCAATGTACTCCTCGTAAAGTGGTTAATGGTGTCACGACCCATTTTAGGGCCGTGCGGGCACCTACCTTTCCCACCTCGGTAGGCGAATCCTCTCACATCAATTAAATAAAGACGATTCATTTAAACCAATAGATATTTAGAAATAACAGTAGAATGTCATAATATTTTCCATAAAACTCAAGTATTTAAGAGATTACAATAAATGAATGATTACAGACTCGATCCAACTTCCCATGACCTGGTCTAGACTAGTACAAGAGCGACTAATGATTTCAGATTATCACTACCTTCTAAGACTCCACCTCCGTCCCAGAACGAAGTGGGAGGAGACCTTCCAGATAGGTACCGCACATTTTCACTTCATATCACAATCAACCACTTGAAAAAATCTACACCCCAAAGAGGGTGTAGCAAGTGCAATATCAGTACAATCCACGCATACTAAGTAAGTATCATAGGCCGACAATGGTTAGTAACACATATTAGTAAAAGCATTCACAGATAAACATGATAACAACCCAATCAAGTCATACAACTATCTACTACACACTGTACATTAATACATTTTAATCATTAACTTCACTCAAATAATCACCAGTCAATCTCAAAATAATCTCGCAACTCACATATCATTAAATCGTTCGTTTTAGTCTAGTGGTCAACTCATCATTAGGACACCTGTTATCCTACATCATAGAGACCAACATATAACTAATCTTATGGACGGTCTAGGGGATACTTCAACAAGTTCAATCAATAATTCCGGATTCGAGTACACGTCATTGCCTAAGTAAAACATCTAATCCCAATTGTGCCAAGTCTGAATATATCAAGTCCGAATCCAACACCACAAGTACAACACCAGACATCTCAAAATCAAATCATGAAATAGTGTATGAATGCAAATGTTGTGTACACATGTACTCCGGACGAAAATATTGATGTCTCGGTAGCACAACCCAGTATGACTGGCGAAGTCTAAGTGCCACCCGTCCCAGATCTTTGCCCAACAGACAGACAGGTCCCCGGATCTTTGCCCATGGGGGGTTCTCACCGGCACCACCCTGGGGGGACCCGCAGAGTCCATGCATTATCAACGATTCCGGAACTAACATCGGATATCGGCCATTCTATCCACGATTCCGGGATGAACATCAGTCATCGAACTCTCACGTTACTCAAGTAAAAGATTTTTCTCAAATATCAATTTCACTCAATCAACGATTACGGGATGAACATTGGACATCGGACTCTCACGTCACTCAAGTAAAATTGAGCCCAACTCATCAAGTGTTTCATCAAATGTCATTAATATCTTAACAGTGTATCATGAAAATGACAGTGCGTGCAATGCACGAATCACATCAATACTCATGCTCAATATCACAAGTACCAACAATCAGGTACGCCAATAATATGCCCGAATCACAAACACCAACAGTGGGTACGCCAACAATATATCTAAATTACAAATACCAACGGTGGGTATGCTAACAATATATCCAAATCACAAATACCAACAGTGGGTATGCCAACAATATATCCGAATCACAAATACCAACAATGGGTATGCCAACAATATCATAATCAAGACGATAACAGAATCTAATATTTATCAACAACTCATGGCATCAAGCTGACGCAATAAAATAATCAAATCACAACACAGCAGGTTGGCTAATTCCCAACACGCAACAGATTAATCAAATCGATATACATTATTACCAAGATCAGCATATTAGCTTAGAACAGGTAATCTCACCCTACACTCACAATTAGGGGTGTTCAAATGAGATCGAAAAATCGATCTGACCCAGTAAACTGAGTCAAACCGACTTAATGAACCGAAAACCGGCTCGGTTTGGTTTGATTTGGTTTTAAATTTTAATAAACTGATTAACATTTGGTTTAATTTGGTGTTACACCTAAAAAAACCGAATCAAATCGAACCAAACCGATATATATATATATATTGCATATTAATTAAAACAATTATCTATCTTCTTTATAATTTTGGTTCATTTCAAGTCCAATACTGATTCAAATAATTAGAAAGAAAAGTCTAGCTCATTTTCTTGGGTAGTGTTCTTATTCTATTTCCCCCACATTCTTAGGGGAATGAACCTAAGATTTTTTTGTTTTTTTTCCTTTTTCTTTTTACAAAGAGATTATGAGACAAATTTGTGTAGTACTTGCTTACATTTTCGGTTATGTCTCTGCTGCTAGGAGAGGGAATAAAAACAAAATCTTTGTGTGTAACTTGAAGTCCTTAAACAAACGAAGAAGTCCTTAAACAAAAATGATAGGGAATGAATGTTTTAGCATTGATGTGAATGTGATACTGCTTTCACCATAGTTGTTGCATCCCATTTTCATTTTTTTCACCTTACTTATATCAATTTCTTTGCATTATAAAATACTTCCTTAAAAACCGCAAAATCCGAACCAACCCAATAAAACTGACAAAACCGAAACCGATTGAATTTATACTATAATGGTTTGGTTTGATTTTAATCAAAAATCAAGTCAAATCAGACCATGAACACCCCTACTCACAATCATTCGTCACAACTCAATCTAGAACTTAGTAACAATTGTTGGTGCATTTTGTCCTTCCATTTATCAACTAGATTCAATATTGATAGCATAACACAATTAATCACATATTACGGAAATTCTCATCATTAGACACAGCAATAGGTATCACCCGCTACTCCCAAGTCACATAAAATCCACTAATTTTCAACAAGGCCACATCATACATCCTAAATAATCTACAGGCCACAAGCATGAACACACAATCATACATCAATACCATCATAGAATTCAATCCCAAATCTCCAATTCCTATACATGCATTCTCCACTCCTTCTAATACACGAATTTGGGAAACTAACCGGAGTCTACCGAAAAGGAAAGTCATAACCTACCTGGCAGCCGAACAGGTGCCACGAACCCACACATTGCCTTATCTTTCGAAGTATCTCCAAATAATCAAACTCTATCAAATACGAATTCTACATAAGAAACCATGAATAATGATACCCATATTGGCTACCTTTGTATTCGGGTCAAATTCCAACCCTTAATTCAGGAAAAACGGGTCTCAAGGACAAAACAAAAATTTTACGACCAAAATACCAAATTCAATACC
This sequence comes from Lycium barbarum, assembly GCF_019175385.1. Taxonomy (NCBI): domain Eukaryota; kingdom Viridiplantae; phylum Streptophyta; class Magnoliopsida; order Solanales; family Solanaceae; genus Lycium; species Lycium barbarum. The sequence continues at coordinate 121,122,632 of NC_083347.1, read as the reverse complement.
AAAAGGTCAAAACCCATTACTTTAACCATAGGAATACTCAATTAATTCTCAAAACCATCATTAATATGAAAATCCCCAAATTTGGGTCTAAGAACCTTAACTTTAATTCATGAAAAACAACTCTAGAATCGAAGATTAATGATTAACAAGCATAGATATGGCATTATCTAGCATGAACAACAACTTTTAACCACTACTTAGGAATCCGAATCTTTTTTTAAAACCCTTTTATGAAAAACCCCATAAACCCTCTTTTAATCTTAAGCTTCTAGGAATTTCTAGCATGGTTTCTTACTTAGGAAAGAAAATGGAAGAGATTAGGATTAGGGAACTTATTTCCAAGAGAAATCTGGCCATAAAACCCTCAAGTCACCTCCAAGGTGGTAAAAACAATATAATAGAAATTATGGGAGGTTTTATAAAGTTTTTAAATAGAAAATCTGGCCCGTCGGCCGCTCCAGCGGTTCGGCTAGCGCTGCAGCGCGACCGCTCCGGCTCCTCGGCCAGTGCTATAGCATGACCGCTGCAGCGGTTTAGCCGCGCTTTGGAGTCAAAGCGGTCAGCACACACCAGATTTTTCTGGTGTCTTCCAAACTTGAAAATAGCCTTTAGAATCATCCCGGAACCTCCCAGACACAAACAAAATATGTAGATATACATAAAAATGTGCTACGAACGCACTCATACCCTCAGAATTTCCTTAAGAGGTATTGTTGACCGAGTCAACCCCCAATACCTCAAAACTAACTTTCCAACCCAGGTCCCAAAATGCACCCGAGTGCATTGGGAACTGAAATGAATGTGCACAGAAGTTCTAAACAACCATCCTGACCTCTCAGAATCAATGGATTTCTGAAAAAAGGTCTGTTTACTCAAAGTCGACTTTGAGTCAACTCATTTTCGCTTAATGCCCATTTTTTCTAGAAAACATTCTAAAGCCCACAATGATGCCTAGGAAGTCATGCGAACTATCTCCTTGGGTCAAAATAGTTCTAACGAGACTCAGGAATGGCTCAACGAGAGCAAAAACAAAATAATCACGGTAACGACAAAATGGGTCGTTACAAATGGCAAAATGCATTTGTGAAATAACAATTAGTTGATAGAATTCATATCTCGACCGTGAGATTGATGAAACCCCTTTATGGATGCTTATAAATGTTGACACCTAATTTTCACCTCATAAGACGCGTGTTTTAATTTTTCAAATTTCCCGAGTCAAAGACGGAGTAAGGATACTTCCTTTCAATTTTAAAATTTCAAAAATCCCGAGTAATTACAAAAAGGACATTTAATTATTATTTCCCAAAATATTGACAAATATAAGAAATACGTGTTATTTACTTTCATCCCGCTCCGTCCAGCCCGGGAAAATTATTAAGTTAAACAATGTCTTAATTACAGCTCATTTTGATCGCATTTTTTCAAATTTAAAATAATGCCCAGAACTATGTCAATATTAGGCTTGTTTTGAAGCTAATTTTTTGAATTTGAGAGTTTTAAATTTTAATTAGCCTAAATAATTATTTTACTTAGTAATACGCGTATTTATAATATATAGTTTCTAATTGATTTAAATTAGGGAGGGGGTTATGTTTTTTATTTTAAATAAAGGGGTTAATGTTATAAAAAAGAATAAACAAACTTCACATCCCTTATTCTCACTCACTTTCACCCGACTCCCTCGTCTCCTTCGTGAGGCGATTTGCGATTTTGTCAGGGTTTCCTTAACTGCGTCTAATCCATGGCGACTCAGGGTCATTTTTGGCCAATTTCTTGAGGGGTTTTACGCTTAATCATGATTACTCATGATTTCCAATTTAATTTTTTCATACCTATTGGAATCATGCTAGGATGTTACTCGGGTTCCCTATGCATTGTGGTTGCCATCTTGTGCACCATAATGCACTAAATTAGGGAAGCCTAGGCGAAATTTCCTTGATGTTTCGTGGTCAAGGTACAAAGTTTGGGGATTTTATCACCATTGTACTATTTGGTACAATTGTACCGTTAGAATGGTACAAAATTGGTTGTATTCGTACTATCCTAGTATTTCTGATTTTTATTGGATTTTTTGTGGATTTTAGGGTACAATTAGTTGTCACTTTTGTTGTTCTTATCTATTGAAAATTCGAATTTTAGGATTAGATACAAAATTTGGGGGTTTTGGGGGGAAAATCTAGGGCTAGGTGTCCGTTTTCCATTCCTAGGATTCCTTAAATTTGATAAGTTTATAAATAGAAAGAAAAAGAGGAAGAGGAGGAGGCCTTTTTTTTTTTTTTGGAAAATTTAAAAGCATAGGCCAAAAATATAAGAAATATACAAGAAATATATGTATACAAAATAGTTTTTATAAGAGATACTATAAATACCTATTCAATATATATAGATATAGAAGAAGTAAAATATATATAAAAAAAAGGTTATTTTTGGGGATCAAAAGGGTTTAGTGGTTTGAAGTTTGAAGATTCAATTCTATTTTGGTCTCTGGGTTGCCTTTACAAGAGGTAATATCCATACTCTACTATTTTATTCAATTTTAGTTTCAATGTATAATTAAATAACTATATTGTTGCTTTGATATGTGCTTTGAGATTTTAGATTACTGATTTGGATATCATTTTACTTTAAAATCTGTTGATAATGTAGTTTTAATGATGTCTAAGCTGTTGTAATATGATTTAGTTGGCCTGAATTATGTTGAGGTTTTGTTTGTTTTCCTTCTGGAATTTTGGAACTTAAAGATGAGATATAAATGAATGTGTTTGGAGTTCAGTCTTGTTGTATTAACTTGTTTGAGGTTCCGGCTTTGTTATGTGATTTTGTTAAGACTTGGTACTGTTCCATTAGAAATTTAGGTATTTAGTCTTGTTCTTGTTGATTTCTATTCATTATGTTGTGAAGATGATCATGTCTGTTAATCATGGATTGATTTTGTCTATTAGTTTGCTTGTTTGACATGGTTTTTGGTCCCAAATGATTTTTTTTTTCAAAATCTAATACGGCTTTAGGTTGGCTTCATTATAAAAGAACTTGATTTTTTTTTTTAAGAAATCTGCTAGGTCTAAGTTTTTAAGGATAAATTTGACCCCTTTCCATCGTTTGTTGGTCCTGAATCACTCTTAATAGTCTAATATCTTTTGAAAAGGTAAGTTAAGGCCCTGAAATCTTTTTGTTAGTTGATTTTTTGTTTTTGAAGTCTTAAATATTACTCCTAAACCTGTGTGTGTTGCTAATATTTACCTACAAACTGCTTCAAAGGGAAAGAAGGAGGGTATTTTCCTAAACTATTGTGTACAAGTCTCAATCTTGTAATAACTTGTCTTTTTTTTTTTACTAGTCATTCATCTAGATTATCATGAAAACTGCTTTATGTCTTTACTTGGAATTTGAGTGATGAATAAGCATATTGAATGTGCTCTTGTTGGTTGGATAAGTAGAAGTGTAAAGAAGACAAAAACTGAACCTAGAAGTATAAAACATTTCTCTTGAACTTAGTAGCAGCTCATGCTCTTTTTCATTCCCCTCTGTGTTTGATTTCTTTGAAACTTGATTGTCAGACCCATTTAGCCTAGGCCGTGCGGGCACTTACCTTCCCACCTTGGTAAGCGAGCCCTCAATCCAACAATGAGTCAATGCGTAAATTGAGGAAAATTAAATAGCGAAATAACAGATACGTAAGTCTCACGACATATATAGATAGGTAGTAGTAAAAAGTGCAGAAGACCGTAAATACCCCAGGGTCTAGTCTGAATAATACAAGATCTTCTAGGGAGGATAATACAATCTGGAAGTACTAATACATAATACGTATGTCTCAGGAATAAAAGTAAGAAATATAATAGAAAAGTCTTCAAGGTCAGCGGACGCCATGCTCACCCTGAAAACTCAAGTGGAAGCTGAAGAGTCGATCAGCCACGGGTCAGAGAAGTAGATCTGACCTGATACTTTGCATTCATAAAAGAATGCAGCAAGTGTAGGTCTGTACAAACAACAGTACTGGTAGGCATCATAGGCTGACTAAGCATAGTTAACATAATTAAGAAAATAAAGCAGATAAGCGAACAAACCAACCAAACACGAGGCAATATAATCGCAACCGAGTATCCGTCATCACCTATGTAAGAATCTAAACCCAAATATGATAAGTTTGAGTATATCCGATCCAAACCAATCACCACGATGGAATCATCATAATACAATCATCACAATCCTATCATCACAACATCTTAACCAAGTCATAATGCAATGCAATGCAATAATAGTATGAATGCAATGCCATGCCATGCAAATGTGGTGTACACATGTACTCCAGACGGAAATATCGATGTCTTGGTAGCGCAGCCCAGCGTGACTCGCAAAGTCTAAGCGCAACCCATCCCGGATCTTTGCCCAACCGACAGACGGGACCCTGGCTAATTGCTCACAGGGACAGTCTTACCGGCACTACCCTGGGGGACCCGCGGAGTCCATGCACTAACAATGATTCTGGGATAACATCGAAATCGGCCATGCAACAACGATGCCCGAAATAGCTCATCGGACATCGGCCTCCTCACAGTCACTCAAATAAAAGAGTCTGTCAAATATCAGTTTCACAAATCAACGATTCCGGAATTGAACCTCGGACATCGGCTTTCTCACAATCACTCAAGTAAAAGAGTTCATCAAATATCAGTTTCATAAAATCAATGATTCCGGAATGGATCTCCGGACATCGGCCTTTTCATAATCACTCAAGTAAAAGAGTTTATCAAATATCTGTTTCGCTCAATCAACGAAACCGGATCATCACCGGATATCGGCCATGTATGATTATGAGAGAATGTGTGCAATGCATATGTTAATCATCAATAATCAGGTTCAATATCACAAGTACCACAACGAGGTACGCCAACAACGTATCATATCACAATACCCCAGTAGGTATGCCAACATATATCAAGCACAAATACTAACAACGGTATGTCAATTCTATCCAAATCAGGACGACAAACAGAAGTCGATATGTACCAACTACACATGGCAGCAAGCTAACACAACTAATCAATCAAGCACATATAACGGTGTGGCTAGTCCCAACACACATCAGGGCCCAACCTAAGACAATATCCATCCCAACTTCATACCCGAAGGTTCACATGCTGTCTTCGACCTTATCATCTAAATTTGTGATTCACTATATGAAGTCTCACCAAAGGTAAACCATAACCTATATGGACTGCCGAACCGTAACACCAACAAGTCACTCTTTTGCCTTGCCCTTCCTCTGAAGCTCAGAACCAAAGTGGTCTAAGCATAATCAAATTCTATATTAGAAATCATGAAGAATTATACTAATATTGCTATGATATCAATTAGGTCAATTTTAACCCTAGAATTTGAGAAAACAGGCCCACAAGGGCAAAACGGAAAATTCGGGGAAAGAAAATAAATTAAGTACTAGGTGGTCATAACCCAACCGTTAATTGTTGATTTAACTCAAGGATTAGCCTAAATCTGATTTCAAGCAAAAACCCCCAAATTGGGTATAAACCCTAAGTCTCCAAATCCGAAATTCAACATTAAAAGTGGAAGATATATGCTTAATAAGCTTAGATTAGTCAATATCTGGCATGAACATCACCAATTTATCATTAATAATCTAGGGGATTGTTCTTCCAAAACCCTCTCTTAAATTCCATCTCTAAGGGATTGTTAAAGGGAAAGGGAAAATTTAAGATGATTGTGATTAAGGAAGAGCAAAGGATTGGGCAAGTTTTACCTCCAAGAATTTCTTCAAATTAACTCCAAGAACAGTTTCTCCTAGCTCAAATATTGAGATGAGAAATAATGAAGGTCTAGGCCTTATTTAAGACACATTTAATGAAATATAACTGCCCGTCACCGCCACAGCGTTATAGATGCTGCTACAGGGGCGCCGCCACAGCGGCTAGGGGACCGCCACATCGGTGCCGCTGGGGCAGCTCTGGTGCCGCCATTGCGGGCACCAGACACCAGAAATCTTCAAATTTTCTAAGTCTTCAATCGAAATCCCGAGTTACTCCCGAGGCCATCTGCTCACAAACCAGACACCCAGACCCTTAATTCTCATTTCCCATTCCAAGTCTCGAAAATCATCCGAATGAATTAAGAACCGAACTAAATATCCACACAGGTTCTAAACGACTATCCGGATCTCTCAAAATTGATGGAATTCCGAAAAAGGTCCGTTTGCCCAAAAGTCAACTTTGGGTCAACCATTTTCACTTTAAGCCTATATTTTCACCAAACTTGCCCGAATTGGGTCTAGGCACCCCGGGAAGCGCATCAACGGTCCCCTTCGGTCAAAAGCGAGATAATCAATGCTCGGAAATGGGCGAAAACGTCGAAAAGACTATAACGACCAAACAGGTCATTACATTGATCCTTGACTAAACTTTCTTTTTGAAACTGTATTGTGATTCTGATTGAGATTTGAAATTTTTTGAACTTATTATCATGTTAAAACTGAGACTAAAAGTTGCTTTAAAAAACAAGTAGAGTGCTTGTTTGCTTATACCTGCTTTGTTACTTGTTTGGGAATTCCATAGACATTCATGTATGTAATTCCTACTCTTTATTGATTTGTTCAAACTAAGTGTGATGTTTTGTGCTTGGGATAGTATTATGACCCTTTATGGTCACAGTTTAAAGTTTCTTTGGACTTGTAGTTGTTTCCATGTGAACCTCCCATCATCTGTGACTTGCTGTGACTTTAATTGACTCTATTTGACACATGTTTGCACCTAAGTTAGACTTATACTCTCCCTGATTATTGTGAACTTGTTTGGTTTTGTCTTAATCACTTTTTGTAACTTCATAAGACCCCTGTGTGACTTCTATTCCTTGTTTTAGACTTCTGTGTTTAAATTCTGAATAAGACTAAGCATAAACCATCATTTGAGAATCCTGTTAATGCTTTATGAGATTGGCTATATACTGAAATGATCATTGTGATTAGTTGAGACCCTTGTGACCTAAGATTTCTGAATCCTGCTAGGTACATGAAGATAAAAAAATGACTTTCTTGAACCTGTTGGTGAGTTTTGAGACTGTCTGGGTTGAGAATTGTTTAAAAATGAGAACTTGAAAGATTTGTAGCTTAACTAGTTAATCTTTTGAAGAGTTTGAGTGCCCTAAATCTTATGTGCGTTTGTTGACTTTGTTTCTAGGAACTATGAGAAAAAGATAAAGGATAAGAAATTTATAAAGAACTTGGCTTTTGTCTCAAAATTGAAATAAGAGGGGCTGGGGACAGTTTATTAGGTTGATCTTGTCTCTGAATTTCTGATACTTTCCTGTATTAATTTGTAGTTTCCATGAAAATTTCTCTTTGTAACTTATGCTCTTATACTAATATAGGGTCATAGTGTTTTTGAGATTTCTTGCTTCACATAGGCCATTAAAACCCAGTAAAGGAAGACTAGAATAAGATCAAAATTGTTTTAAAAGAACTGTGTGTGATACTTATTTTGAGATGGTCACTTTCTTTATTGTTTACTTGTTGATTTGAATACTATTGTTGCGTCCAAATGCACACGCAAGTGTACGTGATCGTACAAGTAATACAGTGATTATAGAAAATCGGATGTCGAACCCACAGAGACTTATGACCAATATTTTACGAAAATAAACTATTGCTTACTATCTATGCAAGTGAAGAATAAAAGTGTTGGTTCTTTTATAACTAAATGCTATAATGTAATTAACTAACAATGTATCCAGAAATTGTGCTTAGAACGTAATTGAGAACGGCTTTTACCAAGATTTTAGAAGTATTCCAGGGTCGTGGTTGGTTTACCAATCCTATTGAGTCAGTCAAGTATCACACCTTAGCAGCTTTGTTCACAATAGCTAATTAACCGGATTATTAATCTCGTAGTATTCTTCCGAACCACTACTCGCCGATTCAAGATAATTCTCCTCCTATATTCCTATGGTATTGACCTATCAAGAACGCAATAAGAGCACGGTATATAATTGATTGTGGTAACTAAGTATATTCCTATCCTAGTCACAAATCCTAGCCCAACTTTAGGGATATTCAGATCACAATCTCATTACTTTTTCTCCAAATTAACAACGTCTTTCCCAAGCACGTATATCAATGAGTAAATAGAACTCAACTGTTACGCAGACAATCAAGAAATTAAACACAGAAGTAACGAAGCAATTGCATACGAACACGCTACTAAGGTTGAAATACTTGTCAAACATCAATATTCATGGCTACGCCACAACCCCAGAATTCAAGTGTTTAGTTACACATGATTCGATAATGGAAACAAGAATTCATGATTAACATAGGGTTTTTTGATGTAAAGAAAAATAATAGAATAGGAATAAAACCTAGAAAGAGTTTCACAAGTCTCAAAATTCGTCAAACGGCTATTTATATGCTAGGGTAAAATATGAGATAAGTTGGCCCAATCCCGATCTAATTAGGACAACTGACGCCGCTTATGCGCTGACTGTGCGTCGCATGGCCAGCGCATAACCTCCTTTATGTTCTTCTTGTGCGGCGCATGACCAACGCATGGTCTGTCTGAGATTCAGGAATGGTGTTTTTGTGCGCTGGCTGAGCGGCGCATGGCCAGCGCATGAGACCCTTCAGTGGTCAGATTTTGCCTTCAAGTGTTGAAACTTCCTTCGCAACGTTCAATCAACGTACCCAGCCTCGGAATCACTCAAAACTGCCCGGAATACCCTTCGTTGGTCCTTGTTGTACCTATTCATATAAACATACCAACATAAGCTCATCTACAACAATTCACATTCAAAACTGCGATGAAAGTGCTAAGAAGTAAAGTGTAAATGACACTAAATCTAGATATTTGTGCCAAATATCAACACCCCCCACTTAGACTTTGCTCGCCCTCGAGCAACCACTTATCATACATTCCCTAGTACTTTACTTAGCCATGCCACTCAAACAGGTCTACATCAGAATTCGGTGGATATGCAAGTTTCGGAATTGCATTAACATACACATTGAGCCAATTATTGAAAGTCATGCCAACTGCTTCAAAACCACCATTTTCTTATGCTTCAAAATTCTAGCAACCAAACCTCTCAAGAAACGATACGTTCAAAAATATGCATATGACTCCAGACACCACTCAAGACATAAAGAACCTGCTACTTGATCGAGCGGAAGTACTTAATCCATCTCCTATTAATTATGTGTCCTCACCCAAAAGAGAGTTGTCCATATCTCACACAAGGTTAATGACTTATTTCAATGGACATAAGATGCAACAATATCGCTCACTCTCACAAAGAATATCCAATGCTCAAACATGACGAACCATAGGCTTGCCCTTAGTGTAACCGTTCAGCAACTTAGAGTGAGGTGAATTTAGGATCACTTAGGACTTGTATGGTTGCAATGTAGGATTAAGGGACGGGTAGGATATATTTTGGAAAATAGTGACTAACCTCCCTAAGCACTTTTAATACCTTACAATCATAGTTCATTTTTGCACCATCCTTCATCACCCATAGCATTCATCCACATGCTACCCATTCTATCATATCAACACCCATTTATTTTCTCAATTTTAAGCATCCTCTTGTTTTCGACAGACTAGTGGGAGATGACATTAAGAACGCAGATGACAAACTAGACAGTTCCTGTTTTGCAGTTCTTTTTTTTTTTTTTTTTTTAAGATTGACACTTCCCACTAACCATCATCTACCCTTCAGACACACCCATAGACTTCATTTTTATTTCATTCAACAACCCTCTCTTAACTTCACATCCTAACTCCAATTAATAAGTAACCATTAAAAGTGCCTAAGGAGTAAAAAAGGGATCAAATTGGGTCAATAAGAACAACGAGAGTAGGCTAATTGGCTGTTGTGAAAAGAAAAGCTAAAGGCTCAACGGGGTTGACTAGGGATATACATACACAAAGGGTAGCCAAGCGACGTTTCAAACTTTGGCTAACAAAGAAATGCCTAGATCACTTCCTAAACTTCTCACTCAATTTCACTTCACAAACACACCGGGCAAGTTCTAGTCATCATTATCAAGCATGGATTATACCAAAGTTTCCTCACATCACACACAACACATAATCAACACAAAACAGATTCATACAACTATCCAATCAAGCAACTATCACAAATCATGCCAAGTGGGTCATACATGAGTCAATGCAGTCTACTACAGAAATGTTTCGAGGTAGGTTGCCTATTTTTAAGCATGCTTTTTAAATATTTTCAAGAAAAACTCATGGTTTCCACATTCCACCTAACTTGATCACCTAGGATTCGAGTGGTCTGACAGACTTGACTCCTACGACTCTTCTACAAAAACTAAAAAATCTAACACGATTCAAAGGTCCCGCCTTAGGACAGAACCGAGGTCCCAAGGGGGTGGATGGTGTGTGCCACTAACGAGGGACTCAAGAAGCTACCAAGAAAATCTAACACCAGAAAACTGGAAATCTTTTTTTTTCGACTCAAAGACTCAAACACTGGCAAAAATAAAACCTATGGCAACTTGATCACCATCCTTGACCTCAAAATGTTGTTACAAGGGACGTATTTCCCACCCCACACTGAAATCATGCTTTTCCCTCGAAGCATATAGATGGAAAAATTTAGAAGCAAAGTAAGGCAAGAAATACTCCCTGAGGCCCACTAGGACCTAGTCATCATCCTCAACCTCACCACCAAACGGCTCGGCATCTTCTTCCTCATCATCCTCAGCATCCTGTGCCTGGGATTCTTCTTTACTATCCTCCTCCATCTCAGCGGCTATGAGGTTCGCAGAACACACGTCCTCATCAGCGGGCAGCCTGCCCTCCTCTCCATTGAGCACTCTTGAGTAAGTGGTGTGAGGACACTCCGCAAACACACTCGAGATATCCAGCTCAAACTGATCACTAGCGAGTACCGCTATCTTGTATAGTTGTGTTAGCACGGTCGATTGAGCCGATCTTTCTTGTGCTGGAGTCAAGTTGAACTTGCTGTGCTCAGGGGCTTTAACATTAGAGATGTCTATCATGTTATCTGGGCACTCAAGCACCCTGTCATACTTACTCTCCAAATGCGGGACCAACTTCCTCAGATATGCTGTAAGTGTGTTTCCGAAGCTGAGCTTGAGGGATTTGCCCTCTTTGATGCAGATCATATCCTGAAGCATCCAGTATCCAATGTTTAAACAAATATAGCTCATCCCATATGTAAAATCGTGAGTTATGATATAACTTCTTTCTCTGCTGTGAAGTGGATTCAGGTGGGTACACCCCACTTACAATCAAGTTCACAATATCAGCATACCATGCGACTTCGACAGCAGGAATTGCAAATAGCTGCTCGTCAGGGAAAGACTCTCGAATTTGAACATCCTTCACAAAATAGTTATGGTTGTCCAATCTAGACAGGTGGTCTGCAACTTGGTTCTCTGTTCCCTTCCTATCTTTAATCTCAATATCAAATTCTTGCAACAGAAGAATCCACCGAATCAACCTGGGTTTAGCATCCTTCTTGCTGAACAAGTAGCGAATAGCTGCACGGTCTGTGTAAACAATAACATGTGTTCCAACAAGATAGGATCGAAACTTATCAAACGCATAAACCACAACTAGCAGCTCTTTCTCTGTCATAGTGTAATTCAATTGGGCAGCGTCTAACATCTTGGTAGTATAGTAGATAGAATGAAAAAATTTCTCTTGTCGCTGTCCCAACACAACCCCCACAGCGTTGTCACTTGCATCACACATTAACTCGAATGGCAAGTTCCAGTTAGGTGCAATGATTATTTGTGCAGCTACCAATCTCTTCTTTAAACCTTCAAAGGCTTTAATACATGCATCATCAAATAAGAATTTCACATCCTTTTCAAGTAATCTGCACATCGGACTTGAGATCTTTGAAAAATCCTTTATGAAGCGCCTGTAGAATCCTGCATGCCCGAGGAAACTGCGCACATCCTTGACTGATATGGGGGGTGGCAGCTTCTCAATGACCTCCACTTTTGCACGATCAACCTCCAGCCCTCTCTTTGAAACCTTGTGCCCAAGGACTATGCCTTCTCGGACAATAAAGTGACATTTTTCCCAATTTAAAACCAGGTTAGTTTCTTCACATCTTGCCAACACTCGGTCTAGATTCTGCAAGCAAACCTCAAAAGAGTTCCCGAATACCGAAAAATCATCTATGAACACTTCTACTAAGTCCTCAACCATCTCTGAAAAAATAGCCATCATGCATCTTTGGAAAGTCGCGGGTGCATTACACAACCCAAATGACATGCGTTTGAGAGCATATGTGCCATATGGGCATGTAAACGTAGTCTTCTCCTGATCCTCTGGAGTAATAGCTATCTAATTGTAGCTAGAGTAACCATCCAGAAAACAATAAAACTCTTGCGCGGCTAACCTGTCTAGCATTTGATCTATGAAGGGAATAGGATAGTGATCCTTTCTGGTTGCCTCGTTCAACTTGCGATAATCCATGCAGATTCTCCATCCAGTGATTGTTCTAGTAGGAGTGAGCTCCTTTTTGTCATTTGTCACAACTGTCATCCCTCCTTTCTTCGGGACGCATTGCACCGGGCTCACCCACTTACTGTCCGAAATGGGAAATATAATTCCTGAATCTAACCACTTGATTACCTCTTTCTTGACAACTTCCTTCATCACAGGGTTTAGTCTCCGTTGATGCTGTGCGCTAGGCTTATGATCATCCTCCATGAGTATCTTGTCCATGCACAGCGCGGGGCTAATTCCCTGAATATCAGATATCTTCCACCCCAATGCTCTTTTGTGGGACTTCAATACTTTGAGACAAATATTAACCTCTTCAGTGGTCAAATCTGCTGCCAATATCACTGGCAAGGTATCCCCCTCACCTAAGAATGCATATTTAAGATGGGCGGGCAGGGGCTTCAATTCCAAGTTCGGAGGCTCTTCAATTGGTAACTTCGGAGCTACTCCCATTGTCCTGTCTAAGTGCTCAAACTCGCCTGCCCGAATATAAATACTCGTTATATCCAGACTCTGTACCATCTCAAACGCCGCTGTGTCACCAAAAATATCATCCCCCACTAACGCTCTCTTCAAAGGATCATGAGAAGTGATGAGTGGCCTTCGTGTATCATCATTCAGAACAGTAATGACGGACAACTCCTCATAGATTACAGGCATCTTCAGAGCTTGGTATACATTGAAGACCTCTACTTTATCATATACTCGCATGGTAAGCTTCCCAGCAGCTACATCAATAAGTGCTCTCCCTATAGCCAACAACAGACGCCCCAAAATAAATGGGACTTCCAGGTCTGGCTCGAAATCCAATATCACAAAGTCAGCAGGAACTATCAATGACCCTACTTGTACCAATACATCTTCAATAATGCTTTCGGGTCTTGCTAACGATCTGTCTGCCAGTTGAAGAACTATAGTGGTTGGTCTGGGCACTCCCAAACCTAGCTTCCGGAAGATAGACGAAGGCATCAGATTTATACTTGCACCTAGATCACAAAGTGCTCGAGCAGCAACCTGTGTCCCAATAGAAATCTCAATAGTGAAACTTCCGGGATCCTTCAATTTTGTAGGCAACTTGTTCTGAATACGAGAAGTGCACTCCTCAGTAAGTGCAACCGTGGCATACTCTGTGAAACGGCTCTTGTTTGCAACAATATCTTTGATGTATTTAGCATACTTTGGAATACCCTGTAACATATCAACCAAGGGGACGTTCACATGTACCTGCTTAAGCAAATCAAGAAACTTCTTATAAGTAGCCTCTTCTTTCTGTCTCGCCAGACGTTGAGGGAATGGAGGAGGTGGCTTTGCAACCACGGCCTGTGGCTGCTTTGCCACTGGTGCCTCGACTGCCTTATCTTTTTCAGCCTCTACTCGAACCATTTTCTTTGAAGTCACTTCCTCTAGTTCTCGCCTATTTCGCAGAGTTACAACATTGCAAGGCTTGGGATTCACATCTGATTTATCCTCATATGTAAGGGAAAATATACTCATTGGTATACGATAGATCCAACCTAGAAAATAGCCCACATATAAGGGAACTACACTCAATCCTTTCAAAGAAAACTTGATATGCAATAAAAGGACAGATTTTTACGTGAATTTTACACTAAATAAACAGTTCATGCAAATACCCACACATTGGAATTCGTAGGTCAACCATATAGTACGGATCCTTAATACTAGGGTGCCTAACACCTTCCTTAGGGGATCACCAGAACCCTTACCTAGAACTTTGGATTAAGAAGGATTTTTCACGGTGAATGAATAAACTCTTCAAAACTGATTTTCCTAATTTCCTAAAAATTAGGTGGCGCCTCTTTTAAAACAAAGTCCGAAAAAGAACCAACGATTTCATAGTAGCTTTTTTTGAGCGCTAACCCTGCCCGCGAAAATGCGAACCATTACATTACCAAGGGTAAGCCATAACCTATCTGGATAGCCGAACCGCAACACCAACAACTCACTCCTTTACCTTGCCTTTCCGCTAAACCTCAGAACCAAAGCAGTCTAAGTATAATCGAATTCTAGATTACAAATCATGAAAAATGGTACTAATATGCTACTATTCAAATTAGGTCAATTCTAGCCCTAAATATTGGGGAAACGGGCCTACAAGGGCAAAACGAAAAATTCGAAAGGAAAATGTCAAATTATGTAGTAGGTGATCATAACCCAACCACGAATTTGTAACATCTCAGACCTTTAACTTAAGCTTTGACCATGATTCTAGACTTAGAGAATCAGATAAGGAATGTGGGAAATTGGAAGTTTCTCTTCACCTGTCAAATGGGGATTTACGCTCCAAGTTTACGGACTGTATTTCAGTTCACGGACCGTATTTCAATTCGTAAAGTGACACCAAATCACTGTGCATTCTGGAATTTGGCTTGTGGAATTATATTGTTAAATACGGACCGTATTTTGATTTACAGCCCGTAAAGTGCGATCGTATTTAAGAAGGAAATATAAAGCAGTGATTCTGTTTGGAATATGTTGAATTACGGTCCAAGTTTACAGACTGTAATTCAATTTACGGACCATATTTTGGTCCGTATTTTCCAACCCGCACCAAAACCTATAAATACCGGTCTTCAGTTGTTTTATTTCGTTTTTCACAATTCTAAGCCCTGGAAACGAAGTGTTCTTCTCCCATCAATCCAAAATAGCAAGGTAAGTCATTCCAAACCCTCCTAAATCAATTCTATTATATATTCTCTTAATCTAATCATGAAACCATGTTCTCAACATGGGGTTTTCAAGAAAACCCAATTAAAGAGCATAAACAGCAAAACCTTGGAACTCTTTTCTAAGACCAGATTATTATTCAAGTTTGGGAGCAATTCCAGGTATGTTAAGCATACTATCTACATGAGGAATATTGTTCAATCATCCTCATACCTCAATAATCATAAATCTCAGTAATCCAGCAAGTTCATGATTTTGCCCTAGTTCTTGATTTCATAACCTAGGGTTAGAGCTTAGTTTTCTGATTATGTCCATAATTGTTTATGCATGCTATGGACCATAGCTTAATCTAAAAGACTTGTAATTCAATCTACGAGTCTCAGAATTCAGTCTAAGTCATCAGTCATGATAAAGAGCCAGTAGTCAGTCTTATACCTGTTGCTTCATGTTTGATTGGGCCTAAGGCCATCGTTATGATTTATATGCATATGTAATTATTTTGGGCCTGAGGTCATA